>NC_070604.1:48109022-48421522 GCF_027172205.1 Podarcis raffonei
CTGTAGACCAGGATAACGTTTATATAGCAGGGATTGCAAACTGGAGTGAGCTGGCTCCCATGCCGGTAGGAAGAAGCCACCACTGTGTTGCTGTAATGGGAGATTTCCTTTTCGTAGCAGGTGGCGAAGTTGAGCATGCCACCGGCCGCACTTGTGCAGTACGGACTGCTTGTAGATACAACCCTCGAAACAATTCTTGGGCTGAAATAGGTCCAATGAAGAACTGCCGGGAACATTTTGTGTTGGGAGCTGTGGACGAATACCTCTATGCAGTCGGAGGTAGAAATGAGCTACGTCAAGTGCTGCCTACGGTGGAGCGCTACTGCCCTAAGAAGAACAAATGGACTTTCGTTCAATCCTTTGACAGATCCCTTTCCTGTCATGCGGGATATGTTGTGGATGGTCTCCTTTGGATATCAGGTAGAAAATGTTTCATTTGAGCCATTTGCGCGATGACAAAACACTGTCAGTGGAGAGTGGGTTTTAGGAAACTTGTCTTCGAGAAGACGGGTCTAGCTTTCATTCACCAAAGGCCAAAGTTTAAGAAACCAAGTTAGGATGCAGAAAGGGGTGGGAGAGTTAGTATAGTGATTAAGAACCACAAGTAGTAAACATGAAGGAAAGTGCAGCTAAAGGAAGGGGGATATAATCAAGGTGCAGCGTTTTGTTTTGAAAAAGAACAGTTAAAATTGAAATTAAAAAAGCTTTATACTGGGACTTTTGGGTAGGGAGAAAATGTTTGTATACTTACATCCTTGATGTAAATATGATTACTATGCACACATTTTTTTATACAGCTCAGCAGAAGAATGATGGCACTGAGGAAAGCCATGGTTTAGAATAAATTGAAGTATAAGAAAGTAGATAACAACAAAAGTGAACTAAACACATAGTTGTATTGGGGAAGAAAGATAGTGAACTTAGGAATGGGAGTATTGTTGCCAAAAGTGAGAATGTTTTATACATATTTCTAAGTATTGTACAGAAAAGGAATATTGAAATAACACTCATATCCATAAAGTTGGTCGGTTTTAAATTTAGAGTTGGGGCGATACTTTTGGTGTGTCTTTCTCTTGGGGGATTTTTCAGCCCCCCTTAGTTTCTGAAGATGCTACTAGGGAAATGGAGTCTAAGGCTTTTTATGGATGTTCTCCCCTCCCTTTGTATTGCACAGTAATAACAGGGATGTTAGAAATGCATTCTGTAGTTATGTTCTGCACCTGTTGACTGGTAATTTTGAGGTTTTATAGAATGCTAAATTTTGCAGTTTCTGAAAAGTGTTTGATCTGGCTTGCTCACAAAGAGATGCATACTTTTCATGCTTTCAGTTTTCAAGCAAAATAGCCTTGAAATGCACCAGAACCATTATGGTTTTGTGTTTAATGATCTTTTTCTGAATGAGGAAATATATTGGTTAGGGCTAGACCATTTTTTCTTCTTTCAGGGTTTAGAATGATGTTATAGTTCATATTGCAGCACCTGAAAGGAAGAAGAAAATGCTCTAAGTCTAACTGGTATATTTTGCAGGACATTCGATTTCTCCTCCTCTCACTGCTGTCTTTACACTTTGGCAAACTTTATAAAGGCCGCAAGCTCCAATTCTTTACCTCTCTCCTAATCTGTAAACAAGCTAAGATTCCGCATGAGGTTGGGTAGGCAGGAAGGGGTGTGTGCATATGTGTCAGAGTGTGAGAGAAAATTCTTTGTAGATGAAGTTGATGGGACTAAATTGGCTTAAATCCAAGTATGTCAAGCTAGCTCATTCTAGGATAATTAAATTGAAGAATTTCCCAAGTCTCCTGAAGCTTCTGCAGCATCAGTAGTCACCCTGAACTGCTGATATGCAAACAGCACAAGCTCTTTGTTGTTTAACCAGCACTGTGTTATCCGAAACAAATTTTGGTGTATAATTATATGGGAATTTATAGTCAGTGTAGCTGAAAGATGTATGTCAGTGCCATATACAGTGGTACCTCGGGTTACAGACGCTTCAGGTTACAGACACTTCAGGTTACAGACTCCACTAACCCAGAAATAATACCTTGGGTTAAGAACTTTGCTTCAGGATGAGAACAGAAATCGCGCTGCGGCGGCGCGGCGGCAGCAGGAGGCCCCATTAGCTAAAGTGGTACCTCAGGTTAAGAACAGTTTCAAGTTAAGAACGGACCTGCAGAACGAATTAAGCTCTTAACCCGAGGTACCACTGTATACACCTGGCTGTGGCAGGATCTACTTAACCCCAAAATAACCCCCAATACATTATTCTCTCTCAAAATTCTGGGTTCAAGGTCTTTCTAATCAAAATGTCGTGTTTTCTTTAGTCTTTGTTACGTTTAAACAAAACGCCGAAGGTTTACATTTCATAATAATGGCTTACAGTATGAGATACACGAGATGACAGGGGAAAGCATTGCTAAAAGTGCAGCTATTCCAAGGGTCTGTCTGGTCCTGCAGCCCCTTTCACAAGTGGTTAGACAAATGCTCCAAGGGAGCTAGTTGAGCATGCCGTGAAAGGGCCCCCTCCTGTCGACCGGCATGCGTGAAAATACTTGACGTTCCTTTTCACTACCTTGCTAATGGACATGGCGAGAATGCTAATTCTGTTCCTCATATTAGGTCAAGGGTTCCATGTTTTAAAAGACATTTGCCAATTGGGAGTATGAGAGCACACATCCCTCCCCCCCACACTTGCATTATGCATTAATACAACAGGCACAATATATGATCCCCGTCAGCTTCCTCCTCTGTGTTGCACTTAGGGAATTCAGTAGGAAGGATGGGGACAAAGCTGGAATCAGTGGATTCCACCTGCCATTGGCTTTGGCTCCACCTCCTGTTCTCCCCTAGAGGGATGCGGGTGGCGCTGTGGGTAAAACCTCAGTGCCTAGGACTTGCTGATCGTATGGTCAGCGGTTCGAATCCCCGCGGCGGGGTGAGCTCCTGTCGTTCGGTCCCAGCTCCTGCCCGCCTAGCAGTTCGAAAGCACCCTTAAGTGCAAGTAGATAAATAGGGACCGCTTTAAGCGGGAAGGTAAACGGCGTTTCCATGTGCTGCGCTGGTGCCGGTTTGCCGGAGCAGCGTCGTCACGCTGGCCACGTGACCCGGAAGTGTCTTCGGACGGCGCCGGCTCATGGCCTCTAGAGCGAGATGAGCACGCAACCCTAGAGTCGGACACGACTGGCCCGTACGGGCAGGGGTACCTTTACCTTTTACCTGTTCTGCCCACCTGTCCCAATGGGTACCAGCCACCACTGCTCAATGGCTACCACACCACTCCTGCCTTTCTCCCCACCTGTCCCAATGGGTACCAGCCACCACTGCTCAATGGCTACCACACCACTCCTGCCTTTCTCCTCACCTGTCCCAATGGGTACCAGCCACCACTGCTTATATGTTTGAAAGCAACAGCAGATATTTGCTTATTACTCAGGATCCAGACTTCTTCCCTCAAGGAATGTTTTTGCTTTTCCATCCAAGGAGACCACATTTTCCCAGCACTCACACTGCAATGGGGGAAAACGCTTCTTTTGACAACCAAAGCGGGGATCTTGGGGATTTCGAAAGTTGTGGCATCACTGGTGACTAGCAACACATCTATCCCCTCTTCCTCAGTCCGTCTCCTTTCCCATTTCATGAAATTGCATAGGAAAGGCTTTCATGAATCGTATCTTTCATCTCAAGCTATTTTAAAAAAATTTAGTTCATTATTACATTGATATTCCATTGTTCTTATAAAAAGCTAAATGTGGTGCACTTCTCTCCCCATTTTGCCCTTAGAACAGTCCTGCGAGGAAGGCTGGGCAGAGACAGCAACTAGCCCAAGGTTAGTTGCTGAGGGGAGATTTGAACCCTGGTCTCGCAGTCCTAGTTCAAGACTCTAACCCAGGGTTTCCCAAACTTGGATCCCCAACTGTTTTTGGACTACAACTCCCATCATCCCTGACCAATGGTCCTGCTAGCTAGATGGGAGTTGTAGTCCAAAAACAGCTGGAGTTTGGGAAACCCTGTTCTAACCAGTGCACCACATTCAGAAACGGATTGTCCATTATTACAGTCAATGCATTTCTGACCGTTGGATGCAAACACCAGAGCACGGATATTCCTACAAGCTTCCACAGTATAATTTTGGCCACAGTTGCAGACAGAATGTGAGCCTAGATTGAACCTGGCTTTGACCTAGCAAAGCACTTAATTTACACCCTTATTTTCTCTTGTAAAAAGCTGCCCTCCCTCTTGTCATGCCTTCAGTCCATCAGATATCATGCTATATAGTACTAGTACAAGGGTGGAGAATCTCTAGCCCATGGGCTAATTATGGTCCACCAGGGGGTCCAATTTGGGCCACAAGGACTTGTCCCACAAACCACATCCAGCAGGAGGGCAGGGTTCCATTTTGCCTTGCTGTGCAAATAGGTTACAGCAAAACAGGATTAAGCACCCCAACTACCAACTGAAGAACAGGGGCTTAATTCTGATTAGAGACAGGAGGTTTATGGAAATTTTGAAGACATGGGAAGGGGGTATCTGTCCCCCTCCCTTAGTTTTTTCTCAAAGAAAAAACAACATTTGAAAAAAATGTACTTTTTGGAGCAATTTACATATAGAAAGTTATTTTGTTACTTGAGAGACAAAAATGATTCCCCACTGTTGTGCTAGTCCAAGTATAGCACGACAAATCATACGTTTTTTAGTGCTATGGTGCAGTTTGATGAGCTTTGAAAAATCAGGTCTGAAAGATTTTCCACATGAAATTAAGCAACTGTTCCTAATACTTCCACAACAAATAAATGAAAAGGCACACACACTGAAATTCGGCTGATGGCCGGTTCAAAAATAGGTAGGGAAATGACCCATCCACACATAGTATGGTTGCCAAGAGGAAGTTATAGTGGTGGTGAAGGTTCAATGGCATTCAGAAACAAAGGAACACAAACAACTGAAGCAGGATACTGTACTATTTGCAGAGGCTAGGAATGAATGCCGGGGAATGGTATACTCTGTAAACAACACATTTCATGGCATCAGAGACAGGATTCTGGTCTGAATAGATCACTAATCCAACACAGCGAAGTTCTTTTCATGAGGTGCATTATTTATCCCAGTAGTTGTATATAAATTCAGCCAGCAATCAGCGAGCCAAAAAAATTACAATCGCTTACTGATACATTTTTCTCCTCCTGCATTTGAAATCCTATGAGGTATTTACAGGTTGCTTGACTTCTAAAAGACTTTATTATAGACTTTATTTTTAAACGCACCCGGATATCATCTCCACTGATATTATCATTCTCCTTTTGGAAAGCAGCACAGGGAAGTAAAAGCAATTGCCTTTTGATTGTCCCATTTTATGATGGAAAAGCATCACTTTTTCTGGTACCATTTAAACTTTTATTTTTCTGCTATTTTTTTTCAAAAGACATTTTATACCTATTCCTCCATTGCCTAGAGTATTTTTAAAATGGTCGTTTGTGGGGGGCATTATGGGCTTGTTAAATTTAAATTTTGTTAGGTTGCTTTTTATATCTATATAAAAAAAGAACAACAGCCCTGAAACTTTTTCAGTGTAGCACTTCAAAGTTAGGATAAACTTGGTTTTTTGAAAATTGATGCTGATAAGAAATGGCATAGTTAATGGCAGATGAATCTATAGAAAGCTGTTAAGATGCACATTCCTCCCCTGGGGAGAAGGTGGCGGTTAAGGGGAGATGGGGGAGAGGAGAGAGAGCAAAACTGCCAATCTATAAAATATACTTGTTGGCAGAGAATCTTCCTGCAAATGCGGTGATTGCAGGGGGGCAGTGGAACAGCATGAGGCAGCCTAACCTAAGAGCAGTCAAATCAGCTTGATGACTTTCAAAGCCAGGAATTCTGCTGGAGGCAAGGGTATTTGATCTGAGGGGGGAAGGGAGGATTAAAACATATAGAGGCTGTGCTATTAATTCCAGGTCTATTTTTCTGTCGTCAAATCTGTATGTAAATCCATAGCATCTCATTTTGGCAAATGAATCTTTTTTTAAAAGGGGGGGGGGTGCAGAAAGAAGGCAAAGGGAACGTAATGGCTTTAAGGTGTAGGTATGTGTGTGCACGTGAGAAAAATTAAACATGCGGAGGGGAAACATCCCCAGTACCAAGAAATGAATGCACGTTTTATGCTTCCACGCCAATGTTAAGACCCAGCCGGACAAACGTCTATGGCGAAAGTATCCTTTGAATTTGCATGATTCTTGTGCTGTGGACACGCTTATATAGCACGTATTTTAGTACAGATCATCGGTTGGGTTGAGAGGAGCTGGATTTTAGTTACCCATCATTTTGAAATGAAAATACCTTGTACCTTTCTGTCAGCCTGCTTGTCCTTCTGCTTCTCTGTTTCCACACTCTTTCCTGTCTCTCCGGCCCCATAACCCAACCCAACCCAACCCATCATGCATAAAAAGGCCTCTCCACTCCTGGAATGAACAGCACGGATAGTCTTACTGGGAACAGTGACACAGGCAGAAAGAGTCGTGCCCCCCCACTTCCTGTGTGCTATGGTCCCACTACTGGTCACCTCTCTACTTACCTTAAAAAGAGAGAGAAAAGAAATGCGATCACAATTTCTCATCTAATCATTCTGATCTGATTGAGCTTTGAGGTTGCAATGAAAGAGATTTCTAGATTTCCTTGCATTTCTGTAAAAAGTACAAAGCTCCTCCTTTCCCAACTTTTAATTCACACTCCTCGTCCCTCCCTTTCGGCACACTTTCATTTCACTCTCTTTCATCCTAGTAGCTGTTACTTGAAATTCCAACTTTGCAATTTAAGTGTAGTTTTCCAGGTAATGGGATCCACAGGAAAATACTACTTACCTCTTTAGGGAAGCACCAGTGCAGCCTAGTGCAGCTGCAGGAGCTGGTGAGGGCGCGAGGGGTATGCTGCCGAAATCTTAGCTTCAAATGGGCCAATCATGGCCTTTGGGGGGGGGGGAGAGGGTAGGTCTTCAGCAGCAGACCAGCTGAACGTACTATTCACTCTGGTCCGCCACCACTGCATTTAAGCTGGCTGCACTTTGAGCCAGAGCAGTTGGCAATCCATTCCTCCCTGTAAGTTTGGCTCTGCGTATGTAGGCACGACCTTGTTGTGGAGTTCAATCAGTCACTTTATTCGGGGCCAGGGAGAAATTTGCCTGTACACAAATTGGGCCCCTTTGGGTTTTTGACTTCCTCATAGCAACTGCCACAACTTTAGTGGAGGGGGGGGGAAAGGCATTGGGTTGGATCCTCAGTCTAACTTGAAGGATGAGGGAACCCTCCCTTTGGCTATGTCAAAATCTCAGGATACCCTGGTAAAGGGGTCTGGGTTGAAGATTCTGGCCAAAGGTCCAGACGGAAGCAGATGGGCCATAGGACTTCCATCTGGTGGCCTTGGAGGGGTCACCCTTAACCTAGGACTGACCCTTGTGAATAATAATCTAGTAGTTGGGCTGAATGATTCAGGATACATACCCAGTGGCTATGCCAAAGCCTTCTGTCATCTGTAGTGGCCAGTTAAATTCCAAGATCTTGTCATGTTCTTTTGCTGTTCCTAAGTTACTACCTCTTCCTAGCTCTCGAGACACAATGCGCATGGGCCCGCAAATGGTGACACGTAAGTGTACCAAATAGGCTACACCTGATTTGTCTCAGTACATGTTTGTGACAAACAGTGGGAATGGAGAAAAAGCTGTGCCCTTCCTAAAATTAATTTACATGGGGACAATGAGAAATTACCTTATACCAGCAGACATTGTGCAATTTCCTCCTCTAATGTTCACTAGCATTCTGCAACATCACAGAAGTTCAGTCAGCAGGATAGGTGGCTACAGATGACACAGTTTTTAGAATATATTATGATTAGACGTATTTTTATCCTGACACTTCTCCAAGTTTATGGTACTGTACAGGGTCGCCCCACCCTAATATAATATACCTTGAATTTAATCTTAGGACCGCCCTATTCTTCCAGATGTCTTGCATATATTTGTGTCATCGTGCAACATATTACTGCTGTCCTTACTTTAACTGTGTTTGTTCAGAGGACCTCTCTCAGCAGAAGAAACAGAACGGTGACCTTCAGGTACCCTTCAGTATTCAAAGGGTGCAACTTATTTTGCCTAGTTGTGGTTTGTGGCACATGAACCAACATGGGCATATTGTTAACTTGCCACTGGAGAAATAAGGATGTTGGAAAGTGAAACTTGACAAATTCCTTTTTGCATGTAGCATGGAAAAAATTGCAGTATGCTTCCTAATGGTAGATAATTTGCTTTAATGCACTCCCAACTGTGTTTAATGTTCGTGTAACACTGTAAACATCTGTTACAGGAGGAGTAACAAATACTGCACAATATCAGAACAGGCTAATGGTGTATGATCCTTCACAAGTAAGTTTATATATTACAAGTATTTATTTAAACACAAAGAATGCAAAGTATGTGAGTAAATGCACTATCAAATGAGTAAAGCATCTCATTCCAAACAACAATAGCTTAGATGAGGATATAAAAGCGCAGCTCCTGTGCATTGGCAGATCCTGGTAGGCCTTAAGAGAGCCCTGTTTTCCCTTGCTCTTTAGTATGCAAGGAAGCAGCTCACCAGGACAGTCTGGAAATAGGTGACCCATATGTGTCTTAATATCCACCATCCAGCCGTCTCGGTCCCTGCAATGTATGTTACTTGAGCGCTGAAGCTCATGGTGAAGGAAGATACAGGAAGTTTATGCAAAACCTGTATTCCAGTCTGCCTTAGCACTGATGAGAGATGGGTATCCTTGATCCCTATGATCCTGCCATCGGTTAGTGCGGCATCCTTATTGTGAGGCAAATATCGTGACCTTGGTATCTATTTGTATAAGTTAATAGTTGGAAATGTGAAGACTCCTGCTGATATTAGCATCTTTCCCAGCCCAGCTCATTGGGATTTCCCAGCTGAGAAGCCTGAAGTTGAACCTTGGATTATTTAAGTGAGCCAAGTCAACCCCTGGGCCTCTTGCACTTAGAACTATTAATCATTTTTTAAAAGTGCCACAAATAATGTTAACAGGCTGAAAGCTGGTGAAACTAACGGTTCTATGTATGCATATACACCTATCACTTCATTTTCAGAGGCAGGTTCTAGTGGAATGTCAGATGCTAGGAACAAGTAACGTAAATAGTTGTCAGTTTCATGCTTTCAGAGGTATCTTGCAGGTTACTGATGACCCTTGAATCTGATCTAGAAAGGTAGTTCTTAATATTATGAACTATGCATATGTGGTAGCACTTGAGATACCTATAAATAAGTAAACATACTTAAGAAACAACCCATCCAAGCAGAAGTTTTAAAAGTCAGTGTATTATCTGTGATAGGAATCTGCATTATAAGCCAGATCACACTATTTGTCCATCTCAACGGTCCCAAACACATTTTAGGAAGGCTGTAATTCTTAAAACACAAAAGCCACAGTCCAACTTAGACTTAAGTGTTCTGATGCCCGTTGAGATCAGTGGGGTTATGTACACTTAGCTATGTTTTGGAATGTAGCCAAGTGTATATTAGTGCAACTTTCTGAGGAACCTTTAGACCAGATTCTTAATCATTCAGTTAATATTCTTCTCCTAATGAAATAAAAACCAGTTAAAAGAACCTAACAACACATAACAGGTAAAGGCAGTTCCGTATCTTGTTTTTCTCCTTGTGTCGTGGTTGGAACAGTGTTCTGAAATCTTGAACTCCCATCTGCTACCAGCCTCCCTGTAGTTCAGCAGCTGGGGACACCAGGTTAGGGAAGAATGGGCTTTAGAGACCTGGGTTCAAAAGCCCATTCAGCCACATGCTCACTGGATGACCTTGGGCTGGTCACTTTATCTCAGCCTTGCCTACCTCAAACATGGCTGACAGGATAAAATAGAGTGGTGAGGAAAGAATGACCTACACTACCTTGAAGAAAGGCTGGATGCAAATGTAGTAAATGTTTGCTGAAAATAAATAATATTTGGTGCAATTTGCCTTATAATATGACATTAGTGCACTTCCATTTCACATCGTTGGTGTTAGTGGAGAAACACAATGTGGCGCAAGTTCCACTAAATCAGAGCTTTCCAAACTGTGTCTCGTGACATGTTAGTGTGTTGGCTGCAGTGTGTAGTTGTGTTGTGTGAACACTCCCTGCTCTCCTCCAGGGGCTGGAAAGGGGTTAGTTTAACCTCTGGTTTTTGCTAGTAAAACTGAATTACTGTGTTGCAGAACGATGCATGTCTAAAAAGTGTCACCAACATGAAAAGTTTGGAAAGCTCTGCCCTAAAAGTTGAGAGATGTGGAGAACAGACCCAGGAAGCTGCCTTATTCACCACCAGCAGCCATCTGATTTGTATAATTTCTACTTCCAGCTTTAGACAGATTTCGTGCATTCTTTAGTCCCATTTGCTGGCAAAATAGTGATTTGTGATTACAGAAAAGGGGCTTGATTTTAGCAGTGCATTGAACCACCTTAAACCCCTTAGAAGTACCTGTATTTCTTGCACCAAAACCTAGCCCAGTTGACTTTTCTCTGTATGAAGCCTAGGATTTGTTTTGCATGCAAATGTTTGTCCACAGCAGTTTCAGCCTCACTATGAACAAAATAACATCCTGCCTATTTATTTACATTTTCTAACACTCTCATTTTTTATGTGTATTATATTTTGTTGCCTTTGGGGGCTCAGAAGCTGTTCCTTCCACTTTCTGGCCCTCTGCATACTTGGGTTCCTTTTAGGCCAGAGCCCCCAAACACAAACAGTTAATAGGTAGAAAGTGTGTGTTAGCATTCTTACAATGAGGTCGGCTTCGTGTTTTTACACACACGCTCTTTTTAAAAATTCTGCTGGCATATTGTATACGGTGGGCACTGGAAGAACCTCACATCTGCTTGCGCCTTGCACAGAATCTCAATACCTCTATAATTCGGTGCTAGTGCCTGTTTCTGCGCTAGGCCTTTGTGGAGTGCTGATAATGCCTACCATCTGCCACTGAGCACATAGCTACCTGCCAACAGGCAGGCTGGGGTGACCTCTGCTTCTCCACTGCTGATTAGTATTCACACACTGGCTTATTAGGAATGACCCCACCAGGCCCCTCTGTTTCCTTGCCTTTGCAGTGCTTAGCAGCTTACCTGGCAGTCACTGCTGTGGAGGAAGCTAAGATATAATCAGGGGATGCAGGCAGGCTTTGCAAAGCAGATGGTGTCTATAGTTCTGTGTCAAGGGACTGGACTGCTAATGCAAATATTAATTCCTCCTAGCCAAATAATACACAATATAACGGATAGCTATACATTATGGGGGCTACATGGTGCAATTGTTTTACGATTTCCACTGTTTCATGCACACTACTCTCCATTCTTCTAATAATAAATTTGTTTCACCTCTTCTTTTACCAATTAAAAATATCACTATTGTTTACTTAGCCAGTGATACACATTAAGAAATAAAAGGGCACCAAGCAAGACTTTTCTGCCTGGGAAAACGTTTGGCTAAATTTTCATTCATTTGCTTAATTTTAATAGCTTAGGCTATGAAAACTTAAGTTACTACTTAATTTTCAAACATCATTTTGATGTGGCTATATGGGTAACATTTATTGCAAGCCACCTTGAACCTAGTAAAAAAGAAGATTTTCCCCCCTATAGAAATTAATGTGAACCAGTTCTCTTATGTTTATATTTGCAGAATAAATGGCTTAGCCGCAGCCCCATGTTGCAGAGAAGAGTCTACCATTCAATGGCAGCTGTGCAAAGGAAGCTGTATGTTTTAGGAGGCAATGACCTGGATTATAACAATGACAGGATTCTTGTCCGCCACATAGATTCCTACAATATAGACACTGACCAGTGGACACGCTGCAACTTCAGTCTGTTGACAGGCAAGTATTTTGTTTGTATATTTTAGTAGAGTATGGCACTACAGCAAAGTTTCAAGTCAAATTCTTCCCTCCTCCCTCACTTTTAAATTCAGTTAGTTTGCACTGTTTGAGCTTTGGATTTTGCTGATTTGCAAGGGAAGCAAAACACAATCAGCTTCATGCAAGTTCTGGCATTGAAGCAATAGACCCAACAAGAGCCCAGTGCTGGATACTCTGATACAAGAGGAAATATCTGGATTCCTTTCTCTACTTCATATAATTAAATGTGCGGAGTGCTGAAAACACTACTTCTCCTCATCCCAGACATGCACCACTTTTGATTTGTCAGGCCAGCCCCGTCGTGTATGGCAACTTAGTTAGAAGCTCTTCTTTTTATTGGGTGGGGCTGCAAAAGTTGTTGCAGGCCTGCTCTACTCCAATCTTTCTCCTTCAATCCTATGACCAGTACCTGCTACTGTTGTCTTTTGCTCATAGGTGGCTTATTATTGCTAATCAACTGCAAAGACAGAAGATGGGGAGTTGTTAAAACAAGTTCAGGTGCCCTTTATCCTGCTCTAAAAGTGATCAGTGCTATCACAACCAGTAAAGACCACTTGTATCTGACTGTGTGAGATAACCCATCCCCCTCAAAATAGCAATTATTTGGTGCATAGTGGGAATAGAAACACTGAAGAGTGCTGTACATGTTTTTAAAATATACTTAAATAGAAATGCTTGGGCAAATGTGTGCAGTAGCAGGAGAAATTTACAATAAGTAGAACTTACAACTTGCATGGGTGTGCTGTACTATTTTAGATTCTTCAGAAACATTGGAAATGTACCAATAAGCTTGTCTGTTGACTCTGTTTTAAGAGAGCTTATAGCAATGTTTCCATGTAAACAGCTGGCTAGCTGAATCTATGTGCAGCATCCCACAGTATAGAAGTAGTATATGTGTGTGTGTGTATGTATATATATATATATATATATATATATATATATATATATATATAAAGATTAACAAACACATATGGTTTTGTTTTTCTGCTTCAGGCCAAAATGAATCGGGAGTTGCTGTTCACAATGGCAGAATATACTTAGTTGGTGGCTACTCATTTTGGACAAATGAACCCTCCGCATGTATCCAGGTCAGTGGTTTAGGCTCCTTCTTTTGAGTCTCTCCCAGTGGTATTGCAAGGTTACCTTTTCCAGAATTGTTCACACTGGGATATCTTTTTGGTGAAACAGACCTATGCAATTGATTTAAACTTCTAAGAAAAGAGGAAAAGCAACTTGTCTAAACTGTTAGGATCATAAGTTGTCAACACTTTTGAAAAAGCTAATTGGGGTAAAGGTGAAAAGCGCTTGCTTGTTCAGCAGTCTTCATAGTAGTACAGCCCACATACATTTATTTTCCACTGCTACCATTTAACTCTTGCTTTTAATAAGTGTGCTTAAACAGAAGTAGTAGGGCACCAACAGAGTTGACATGTGCATGTGTGCTGATTCCCAATGAAAACTTTGGTACGAATCCTGGTCTTTAACATCAATTCATATTGTTTTAAGAGTGTATGTTTAGGCGATTTACAAAAATTGCATGCCTTTAGAGTGTGCCAAGTATTGATCTGTCCTTAAAACAAATCCTCAAAGCTGTGTCTCTAACAAGAAATGTGCTTTACACTGATCATTTTAAAAAAGTTTTCATTGATTTTGAGAGGAAGTATTTAGACACAATCTTTTCTACTACATACATGAAAGGAAGCCATTCCTAGTAACTAAAATACATGGAAATAAGAAAAAAAAGGATGTAGATTTTTAATTGCCATTCTTCTATGTAAGTATTGGAAGAGATCAGCATTTAATATGAAGTGGGGTGTTGTACAAGTGTTTGCTACAATACATGTAAGACTTGTTGCTGTTATTAAGCCTGGCGCCTGCATAGTTAGATCACAGCTTTTGACTTGCTTACTGTGGTCATTTTTCTTACTGCAAATCATTTTAAATTTGAGAGCATCAAAAAGTGACACACTTAGTCCTCACTTGTAGTCTGAAGCAGTATGTCACTCTGCTGAATGTGTAGACCAGCTCTGTGCCATAGAGCATGGCAACAGTTCAGGCATGCTGGGGTCAACTTGTTTGCAACAGGTGCACAGTGCTCAAATTCTGGGTGTTTTCTTTTGTTTTCAAGGATGGCTGGCACATAACTTTGATTATATAGAATAGGTAGATCAGTGGAACAGCAATACATAAAGCTGCCTTTGGGTCATGATAAATATTTAAGCTTTTACCCACCTTGTTTTTGGCTCTTACTAGGTGCTGGATGTTAGTAAGGAAGGAAAAGAAGAGGTTTTCTATGGGCCCACCTTGCCTTTTCCTTCTAATGGGATAGCTGCCTGCTTCCTTCCGGCACCCTACTCAACATGCCCCAACCTGCAGCCTTTGCAAGTGCCTCATCACAAGATAGGCACTATGTGAGAAAAGGAGCGTGACTGACGAGAGAGGAAGCTTCTTCATCCATCCTGATTTCATCTTCGAATCAACCAAAAGGGGAAGAATTGTTCTGAAATTCTTTATTGTATTAAATGCAGTAGAAGCCAAAAAGAACACTAATGAAAGGGGGCCAGAATTGCACCTAGACCTTCCTACCTTCAAGCAGGGCTTGGGCATCTTTGCTCACTAAGTATTCTAGGAACATTTTATGCAGTTTATTTGGCTTCACACTTACAAGGATCTGCCAGGATTACTGATTTCCCAAAGTGCTTTGCAAAAGAGAGAGTGATACGTCAATGAGGAAACATAATACTACATATGCAATTTAATATATTTGGCAAAAAAGGGATCCTTGATTTAGTTCCATAAGTTGTTGCTTCTAGCGCTAGGTACTGTCAAAGACGTGCAAAAAATGAATTTTGCTTTTTCACTTAAACATAGAAATTCTCAAAATGTGGGCTACAACTGCAATGAGTTTGGACTTCATTAAAAAAAAGGCTGGAAAAGGACTTGAGTACTTGCTCTTGATCTTAGAAAAACCTTGAAGTTTTAACTGCTGTGCATTCCAACATTTCTCAACTGCAGGTGTAAGGAGCTCTGTTAGCCTCTGAAGAACCAGATGTTTCTTATGACTGCCTCATGGAGGTGAGGGTTAAAGGCTGGACTAAAAGCAATGTAGTTATTAAAAGTTTATGCTGGAGAAAAGGCAGCTAGGTGGTGCTATCAACAGAACAAAAGTGTCATGTAGAACGGAGGAGTGAGACAGGCACATTAAAGGTTGCTGTAACGCCTTGCTGTAGTGTTCCCTATAGAATTAGACCTTGAATTGCAACTTAGACATAGTGAAGTTTGTTCGTTAAGCTTGAGTTTGTACGTCTTTGTATCCAAAGTGGTTTTTGAAACTACAGAACTATTTAGTAGAAACTTTTAGGAAAGCTGTCCCCACCCCCCCATCCTGCTTAATTCCAATATCTTCATTTGTCAAAAGCTGCAAGGAGAATAACTCTTGTCTAGAGACCATTCTGAGATTTATTTTTGCCTATTTTAAGTTTGCCCTAAAGAGCAATTTAAAGTAACTGATTGAGCATCTGGCTCTGGGCAATTTTGCACTGCTCTATACTAGCCTTCCCAATTTTTAGCACTTACAGTTAACAAAAAAGGCAAGAGGGATTTAACAACTAAAAATGTGTAAGTAAGAGAACATGGGAAACAGTATTTTCATTCACATTAACTTGAGGATCCTGTTGCTGGGGAAGGGTAGTAGCAACCAGCTTGAATGTTGCAAGGCAAAGCAGTTGGCATTAAGGTATGCTATGCACTGCCCCCTCCCCCAGTTTTGGAAGGGCAACTGTTACAAGAGTTTGCACTTAGTAAATAATATCTCTCTACTTTCTTACGGTGGTAGTGGGCGGTTTCAATAAAATTAGTCACACATTTTATGTATAGTTGGGAGCACTGGAAATTGTATTGTTAGGAAACCTAAATATTGTGCTTTTTTATTTTGGACTGGAGGAGCCTATTTTGCAGCCTGTATTACTTCCTCACAGTTGTCTTAACTAACAGCTACCGTATTTTTCGTTCTATAGGGCGCACTGGCCCATAGGACGCACCTCGGTTTTTTTTGGGGGGGGGGGAATGAATAAAAAAAATTATTCCCCCCGTAGCCGCGGCTGCAGCCCCAAGCCTTGCGAACACTCGCCCGAAGCACGGGAGCCCTCCGGAGGGCTCCCCGTGCTTCGGGCGACAGGCTGCCGCCCCAAGCCTCGCGCGCCCGTCGGGACCTCCCGCCGTGCGCGCAAGGCTTGCGGACACTCGCCCGAAGCACGGGAGCCCTCCGGAGGGCTCCCCGTGCTTCGGGCGACAGGCTGCTGCCCCAAGCCTCATGCGCTCGGCGGGACCTCCCGCCGGGCGCGCAAGGCTTGCGGACACTCGCCGGGGCTGCAGGCTGCTGCCCGCAAGCCTTGTGAGCCTGCGGGAACTCCCGCCGGGCTTGCAAGGCTTGCGGATAGCTTCCTGAAGCCTGGAGAGCGAGAGGCGTCGGTGCGCACCGATGCCTCTCGCTCTCCAGGCTTCAGCGAAAGCCTGCATTCGCACCATAGGACGCACACACATTTCCCCTTCATTTTTGGAGGGGAAAAAGTGCGTCCTATGGTGCGAAAAATACGGTAGTCAGGGCAGAGAATGCTTTGGAGCCAGTGGATTTTTCAAGTGCTAAATATCAACACATGGCTCCCGAAATTCTACAGAACCTTGTTTGGAAACAATACATCTCCATTGTCTAGCAGGAGTTGCCTTATGCTGTGTCAGCCTATTGCTCCATCTAACTTCCGCTGTCTGCTCTTGACTGACAGCAGCTTACTAGGGTCTCATGCAGCTGTCTTTTTATGACATGTGCTACCTGTTCCTTTCAAGTGGGGGTACCAGGCATTGAACCGGGGACCTTCTTCCTACAAGTATGTGCTCTATCACAGAGCCAGGGTCCCTAAGTCTTGGCTTCCTGTCCAAGGAACAATCGTGACTATGAATACCTGACAGTAACGAACTAGAACACAGGCCCTAAGGGAGAGAGCCAGTCGTGACGGCGAACACAATGGGCTCCCCTTTCTCTCCCTGACTTTTGCGCCAAATGACATGTCAGTTGAACAAGTGGGGTGATATAACTGGGTTATCACCTTCACATTTCTGCAGTCATTACTGTATAATACCCATTTGATGGAACATTTCAGTTTCATCCATGCAGGCCATTCTTATCGACAGCTCCAAGTTTAGTTTTATTAATGTGCAATATCTTCATATTTTTGAAAACCTTGAAAATAAAATTGGTCAACTCACAGTTAAAAGGGGGACCATTTTGTTTGTCTGCTGTGTGAATTCACAAACTAAGTTCAAGAAGCTGCCAGCTGCATAGGTAAAAGTTAATACCGGAAAAGATTCATACAAATGTGCCTCCATTCTACATTACAGGCATATGTACAGTTTACAATAAAACTTTAATGTCTGACTACTGTATCATCTCTGCCTCACAATATTTTTACATTTTAAAACTATTATGTGCATGCTAACTACTCCTAAAACCTGTACCACACATAAAGGTGTTGCAAGAGACAATCTGTTGCACACAGACACTTGACCTGATGAAACCACCCTTGCAAGGATGCGGTTTCTACAGTGCTTGTATATAAGCACTAGAAATGGGTGGAGGGGACTCGTTACCTATCTCCTGCTCTGTTTAAGAGGTTTTGGAAGACCCTCTAGAATAGTGAGGGAGATAGCTTTGGAGGCTACAGTAAGACAACAGAATCAGCAAAAGTTCTCCCTCACCACTACCAATGGATCCCTCCACTGTGGAGAACAGGTGACATCAAGTCATGGCACATTTTGCATAGGATGAGTAATGCATACCACAGATAATTTCTAACCATAAACTCTTATCAGTTAAAATATTTCTTACTAGGATGCTAAGACTACATCAATCTTAAGTGCTAAAAAGCATTCATATCTGTTAACTACAGTGACAGTTGGAGATATGAATTCACATTTGGCATACCAAAGCACAAATGTTCATTAAAAAATTCAGCTCTAGAAAATCTACTCAATGCAAATTCATTTCTCCCAAAGTACATTTTGAACAATAAATTGTTTCTGTGTCTCTGACTGGCCTGTTCAGCTAGATCCAAGTTGTAGGAATTGCAGTACAGTATTCCCAAAACAAATATGCATCTAGTCTGCCTGGTTCCTCTTGAGTTTTGAAAGAAACTGCTCACCATTTTCATGATATTCCACTATATTAAGCAACCTGCCTATAATTGGTTTGCAAGAGCCACTTACCGTGTTGCAATCTCAGGCACAGGATGTTCAGCTTCACATCTTTAAACGTGGCAACTTGCTATGTATTGCAAGGTTTGACTTTCCAATTTGTGCTTTTCTAATGGTGAGGAAGATACAGCTGCCATTCATTCAATGGTACTTCTAGGGTGGAAAGAAAGGAATAACTATACAGATTTGTAAACCATGCTTGTTGCAGAGGTATGCATTATCCATTGTTCTGGCATCAAATGTGCCTTGCACAACAGACATT
The DNA here is from genome assembly GCF_027172205.1 of Podarcis raffonei. Classification (NCBI taxonomy): domain Eukaryota; kingdom Metazoa; phylum Chordata; class Lepidosauria; order Squamata; family Lacertidae; genus Podarcis; species Podarcis raffonei. The sequence goes on from NC_070604.1 coordinate 48,127,464, forward strand.
AAGACATAAAAAATGCTCTCTTGGTATTAGGAAAACTCTTAAGTGTGAATGCATTTGGAGGACTGCCAATTAGATTTCAATTTGGAAAAGGAGCATTTCAGCAGGTCTGTTTATGACACTACATAGTGACTAGTGCTTGCAATGTCAGATAAAGCAAATTTCAACAACCAAGTTTTTTTGTTTTTACCAAGCCTACCTATAACTTTAATTCCAGTAAATTAATGAACTTTGGAAATCTGCATGCAAGTCCCACTGAGCACAACTGGATGAACATAGTTGAAGACTTTGCATCATCCAAGTCTCACACAAACTGAATTGCACATGTTATGTCATATCACCTATGCATTGCTTACATGATTGTGAACCACAACATAATAGCAAGCCATGTGACCAAGACATTTCCCACTGTTGCTCGCATTAATAAAATGTACACACAGTGGTAGCCACCTCATGAAGAAGTCTATAGATAAAGCAAAGATGGTTCTCACACTAAAGGGGAAAACCAAATGTCTATTCTGGCTAGAGAATTCCCATTTTTAGTATGTGACAAACACTCTGAAGCAGAAGGAAAGAAAAATTACAACATTTATGGACTGAATAGGAAGAAGCAGATAAATTATTTGAACTAAGAAAGACATCAATTTGAGCTAGCTTCAACATCTGAACTCAGCTAAAATGGCCGACTAGGAAGGGCCCGGGAACAATAGTAATAGTTCCTCAAAGAAAGCATATTGAAATAACCCAATGTGCATTTCTGGACAGCCCAGAAGCAGACCTATTCACTACCATAAAAGAGGAGGGGGGGAGGGAGAGAAGCAAAGGTTGCTAACTTGCCAGTATATCATAAGACACCAATGGAGTAGGTGCTTCAACAAACATTTGCAAACTGCCCACTGATCACCAGGGCGTTGTATATGACATTAGAAGAGTAAGAGTCCATCGGCAAATTCATACAAACATCGTAAAATGCTCTTAGTATATTGATCTGATGAACAGATTGTGTGTCTGAAGCTGTTTTTTTAAAAAAGCAAATCTGATTCCTAACCATTTTCATGCCTGTCTCAGTTAATACTTGGAATACTTCTGTCTCCAGACATGAAATGAAATGAAGAAACTGAGCACAATAAGCATTACCTATTTTCTTGACAAACTGGTCCATTTAGATGTATCCATTTAGTGTATCTATGATAACTTGCCAGGAAAACTATACCAAATACTATTTAGATTAAAAAAAACCCAAAAAAACCATGCTTTCTTCTATCATAAAAGGTATCTTTTACACCCCCTGGATCTTAGAAGCTTTTGTAACAAGGAAGAGGCTTCATCACTTAATTTGAAATGAAACTCTCTTGTAATTTAAAACACATCTTCATCTTCCCAACAATAAAAAAATGGGAAATTTTACAAAGTGGATGTACATATAATTGTGAATGATGGCAATTAGTATGAAATTTTGCAACAATGACCCCCCTCTTTTTACAGTATCATGGACAATCATTTGATGCTTAAGAAACTAAGCAATTCGGGGGGGGGGGGAAGGTGGTCACGTAATAGACTTTTTTTCTTTCCGTATACTAAAGTGAAAATGTAACGGAGGCACCCAGATTCTTTCAAGTTTACAAGAGGAACCTGGATTAAAAGAGCATTGAAACATATAGCACTGTAGAAAATCATACAAAATCGAAAGATAAGACTTACCATCCATATGTACAGTGCAACACAGGCATGGAGAATAGAAGCATCTCGGAGGAAAAAAAGATGGAAAAACTTCGTCACAAAAATGGTCCCCAAATACTCTAGAGCAGACCCTTAAACTATATTAGTCTGTTTCTTACCTTGTCCATCAGCATGCTGACTACTGATGATGGAAACTGGTCAGGTGAGGTTCTCCACCAAGTGCACTCTCCCCTTGCAGAAAAATAAAATAAAATGGGGCCAAGTCCAATAGGCTTCCCAGTTAAAGTCCCAAGCCTCTCCAAAGTTCTGCAGATTGCATGAAACATGTATATACAGGAGTGGACTGGAATGCAAGAAGAGGAAGTATGCATTCTGGCTGAGTGCAATACATTTCACTTACTTATAGAGGTGTCCATTTTGGTGCCTATGAGTTCATCTGCAAACTGAAGAAACAGTTGTGGTATGCATTGGCTACAACAGAATGCTTCTTTCAAGCCTAATTTCAGTTGGGAAAGAAGCCCTGTGGATGCTAGGAAAGGCCTCAATGGACACATGTATGCCCCACCCCCACCCCCCGCGCTGGAGATAGATACCACGGATACCAGCACAGTTGGTTAGAGCATGGTGCCGATAAGGCCAAGGTTGTAGGTTCAATCCCCGTATGGACAGCTGCATGTTCCTGCATTGCAGGGGGTTGAAGAACTAGATGAGCCTCAGGGTCCCTTCCAAGTCAACAATTCTATGATTCTATTCCTTCTCGCTAATCTACTGCCTTGGAAAAGTTGACATGGATGGGGAGGAAACAAGACGGACGGAAAGGGAGCCTTCATTTGATTCCGTCACCCACTAAAGAGTTTGGTGGGATTCTACTCGGATCTGCTACAATGCTTTGCAGGCCCCAACTGTCACCTACTAATAACTATAAATTGACAAGTTGAGATTTGCAGGTACTAAGATCCTTACTAGGGTCAAACAGATTTGGTTCAAGAGTTAATTAGCAGTACACTTTCTGAAGATATTCTTTAAAAATAGTAACAGCTGGTGATCTAATAGGACCCACCCCACACTCTGCATACATGCAGGGGCTTCCTTCATTCTTCTATGAAGAATTCCCTACTGCAATGTGGAACATTCCCCTTTATACAAATAAGAATAATAAAGTAATAGGTGCACAGTGGACCTTCTGGAACGCAGTCTACTGATGGGTTCCTTTTATCAGTTTGATGTGATCACAGCAACAGCTGTCACACCTTCTCAAAGCCAGACGCAGTTTAAAACAGAAACAGGTTAAGAAGCAAGTCACAATAAAATGATTTTTAGTTTGCAATCAAATCAGTTAGAATACTGTAGGGTAGTCACACTGACATCAGTCTTTCTAGACATGCAATTATAAATCAGGGTAACATACTTCTGACCCATACTTGCTTTGAAGTGGGTTCCATGATCAGGATTTGTGGTCCTGAATTTTATAAATGAATTTACCATAAAAACAAAACAACTTCATAAAAAAGCAATGTTAAAATAAGCATAAACAACTTTTGACATCCGCACACAAATATATACAACACAGAAACGGATCAATGCAGCTCAGTTTCCATCATTTTTTGTGGGCTGTAAAATCACTTTTTCAGTTTCCTACTTTCTGGAAGTTCTCTAGTTAACCAGCTAGAAGACCTTACAAACCTCACTTGCAATATTATTAATCATATCTACTGCATAAAGCCGCAGATAAATGATCATTTGTCAGTGGTCATTTGATAGTATTTTCAAAGGCAGTTAGTTAATAAATCTTTCAACTGACTGCTTAACTGGAGACATTAACAAGTAATTTTTTATGCACTGAGAGCAATGTTACTTTTACATAAACCTTTAGAAAAGAAAAGAAAAAGAAATCCCAGTTAAGTATTAATTATTCTGGAAATAATAAGAAACACTCTGTTCCGTTAGACAGTTTGTTACAATATACACTTCTATTATTTCAGAAGACAGAGGCTTCATTTTGAAGAAGTCTATGCTAAAGATGTTATCTGAGACTCAGATTTTGAAGGCATCTCACTTGAAGAGGCTTAATTCCCCCCCCCTCTAGAAATTGAGGCCTTTTGAGATGAATAAAACTCCCAGGTGTAGGAGCTTACAAGAAGCTACAATGCAGGTTCAAAAAGTCACTTTCATAATGAAAAGAACCTCCATGCTCTGCAATATTAAGTAGCCTAAGAGAGGCTTTTAGTTACTGTATTATCTGAAGTAATGATAGTTGATTTAGGAAAGAGATAATCTGCTACCTTTACATAAGAATACGGTAACAATACAGAAAGGCTCTGAACAAGATTATGGAGAAGTTTCCATGGCAGTAATTGATAAGACACACACACAAAAAAACCAGTCTTTCATCATTAACTCTGAAAAGTTAGTTTGGTTCCCTGACTTTGCCGCCAAGTCCATACAACTCACTACTGCAATTCAAATGACTTGTAAGTTGCTAAGATTGTGTAATTTAATGGAAGCATGAATTCCATACATCAAATAAATTTGGAAATTACAGGGAGAATTATGATAGAGCTCAGAACTGTAGGGATAAAATACCATAAACATTCTGAAATATCTAACAAATCCAATTTACTACATACAAAATGTAATCATACGTGATGCAAAAAAAAAAAGTAAGCAGAGATTTGAATTAAGATGTTTTTGCACCTGCATTCCTTCCTCCCTGTCTTAGAATCTGGTTGAAACTTTTTTTCCTTGCTAGGGATTCTTATACTGATAATAGAAAATTGGGGTGGTGGGGAGAAAAGGAATTGATGACATTTGTATAGTGACCTGGGTAGCAATTCTTATAACTGCATCAGCCCTTGTTATTCAAGTACGGGAGCGCAGCTCGCTCCACCATACGAGGAGCAAAACCGTACAAGGACAACAGAGAAGGGGGTTAAGAGGTCGAATTCTGCAGTGCGCATCTACACATTTTTAATACAGGGACAATGCTAGGACAGCTGTCACCGTTCCACGCAACACGGACACCAGCTCTTCTGTTAACATAAGGGGGCTGAAGCATCCTGACCTAACCCTGGCCTTGCTTAGATTGAACCCCCTCGCAGCCGCCAAGCTCATATGAAGTGTTTGTGAGCAAAACATCACTCAAGGTGTCAGAATGAAAGGCCTGACAGCCACAGCGTATTGATTCATTAGAGCAGAAAAAACTTTACTGTTAGAGATTACCTTTGCTGCTGCCCTTTGACTATTTTTGCTTTAAAGGGGGGGGGGAGCCTTCAACAATACCTTAAGTCATCAACTTTCCTTTACTTGTTGTCATTTCCTTCTAATAGTCCCTGCTACTAGGATTCAATGGTTCTGCAGTCGCAGTATGGAAGAGAAAAACATTGGCGCTACCTCCTCATCCCACCCCACCCACGTTGCGTGCACTATTAAAACGTTACAGCCAAAGGCTACCGAGGGACAAAGTACACATTTTAAAGCTAAGACAGCGTCCACCTGTAGACAGGGAATTGGCAGTCTCCATAAAGGAACAGCATTCCTTGCAATGACTGTGCGGAAAGTAACAATCGGCGTGCTGCTAATGTGTTTCATTTCCCAGCTTCAGTATCTCCATTTGTCCAGCCTCTCGGAGCAGAGATAAGAGTCTTTTATAGGCTTCTCTGTTAAGGAGTAAAAAAACAAAACAAAACAAAAAGGTATATAACACTTTAATTAAAACCAGTGTCACGGAGTTTGAGAAATCAGTCATGTCACTTGTGGGTTACTTAAGGAAAATTTGAGGGAATCAACCTCAGAACTGTTATGAAGCCTTGGAAAATGAAAGAACGCTGAGTACCTGTATAAGCAGGTAAAAAGGTAAAGGGACCCCTGACCATTAGATCCAGTCGTGGCCGACTCTGGGATTGTGGCGCTCATCTCACTTTATTGGCTGAGGGAGCCGCCGTACAGCTTCCGGGTCATGTGGCCAGCATGCCTAAGCCGCTTCTGGCGAACCAGAGCAGCGCACAGAAACGCCGTTTACATTCCTGCCGGAGTGGTACCTATTAATCTACTTGCACTGTGATGTGCTTTTGAACTGCTAGGTTGGCAGGAGCAGGGACTGAGCAACGGGAGCTCACCCTGTCGTGAGGGTTTGAACCGCCGACCTTCTGATCAGCAAGTCCTAGGCTCTGTGGTTTGACCCACAGCACCACCTGCATATAAGCAGGTGCAGAATGTCTGATGAAAACCATGGCTATGCCAAAGAGCCAGTAAGGGTTGTTCTGAAAACAGAGATGTGGGATAGCTCAGTCAGTAGAGCATAAGACTCTTGATCTCAGGGTCATGGGTTCGAGCCCCATGTTGGGCAAAAATATTCATGCATGGCAAGGGGTTAGACTAGATGACCCCCTGGCATCAACTCTGTGATTCTAACCTTTTCAGCATGAGGGCCTCATTCCATTCTGGATGGAGCAACAAATGTGAACTTTCTACACAAACTCACACACCCCTCTCTGTTCTCCTTCCAAGGAAGCAAGAAGCACTGCCAAAGCTCAAGGGCACATTTCAGCCAGGACAAAAACACCCAAGGAGCATGTGAAGCGAGGCCAGATAAAGAGACTGGGAGGGCTGCATTTGGCCTCTAGGCGTGAGGCTTCTCACCCCTGCTAGGCACCATAGTTAAACTCAATCTAACTTTGATTTAATATGGTGCACCTAACCATCTGCATCACTTGTATCCACCCATCTGTTTAAATGGAGACCAGGTGGATATTGTGATACAAATGCGAGTCTGCTTCAAGAGCTGGTTTTCCTGGCCAGATAACCCTGTATTTAAAAATTATGTAAGATAACCAGCAATTATTTAAGCAGAGGCCGTGACTTGCGTGCCTATGTTACGTCAGTAACAATTCCTTTGACCTTAAGAAGTGGACTCAGACAAGGCATAATGAGTGGAAGTCCTTAATTGTTCTGAGACCTCTGGGTATAGGGTGGTATATAAATTCAATAAATATTATTATTAATAATAATATAAATAGTTGCAGGACTAAACTGGCTTCTGTTTCCACTTCTATAGCCTACAGAAAGCATCAGCATAGTTTGAAAACCACAGAAATCCAAGAAATGCAGAAGCTGTGGGGAGAGGCAAGCTTTGTATAAATCAGCTTCCTTCTGATAAAAGATATTTGCCAGGAGCAGCAAAAATAATATGACTTTTATTTCCTTTTAATTCTGAGAGCCTGCTTTTCAAGCACATACCAAAGACCCTTAGTATCATCCTAGCCTACTACAGTGGTACCTCGGGTTACATACGCTTCAGGTTACATACGCTTCAGGTTACAGACTCTGCTAACCCAGAAATAGTACCTCGGGTTAAGAATTTTGCTTCAGGATGAGAACAGAAATTGTGCTCTGGTGACATGGCGGCAGCGGGAGGCCCCATTAGCTAAAGTGGTGCTTCAGGTTAAGAACAGTTTCAGGTTAAGAACAGACCTCCAGAAAGAATTAAGTACTTAACCCGAGGTACTAGTGTACTTATAAATGGAGTGGGGGTGGGGACCCACTATATGATATTTGCATGGAAAGCAACAGATAATTAAATAAGCATTTATTTGGGCAATTTATACACTGCTTATATTTAAACAAAGCTCTAACAGAAAATAAGACAGGGTTCACACAGCCAAAAAAAGCAGAGTCCTTTGCGAAGCGATCAGGCTCTGATAACAGCTTACTGGCATATTTCAATGTAAAGCATTTAACAAAACACAAAAAGGTGTTTCATTTCATAAATCTCATCCATATTTGCTAAGTATCTAGGAAGAATTTAACTCTGGAGAAACCTACACTGTAAGTTTAAATAGGCCTTTTGTGGAGAGAGTGAACTTCTGTTCATCACCCAAAAGCAACAGTAATCCCCAAACATACCTTTGCACAGCGTTTCTGCCAAGACCTTGTTTGTACTCTGAATTCCTCAGGGCCTCTGTCATAGCAGGAATCAGGCTGATAACTAGAGACTGGTCCAAGACTGCCACTGCTTCCAAGATGCTATAAACTTGATTATCATACACAGTAGTGTAATCTTGGATAAACTGCCTGAAGGAAGAAAAAAGGGCATTTAGTGCAAGGTACAAAAAAAATGATTCTCAGAAAACAAACTCTACTGAATAAATGTGTACTTCTATTTGAAAACGAGTCCAGGGAGCTCATAGGATCAGATCTAGAAGCAGCAAGAAAGGGAGTATGGTAATATAATATATACACATTTTCAATATAAAAATGTAAAAGCTAACCACAAATACAGCAAGTATACAACACTTATTTTTTCAATACAGTATGTGCTGGAGAAAGTACTCAATTCAAAACATTATGGCAAACCATAGTTTGCACAAATGACAATTTAAAACTGTGATGAAAAGCCCTTTATCCATTTCCGATACCACAAGTGATCTAAAATTCCACCCTGCGCTCCTGGGTGTCATAAGGGTAAGTTGACAAAATCATGTAGAGTCAATGTTAATCTTAGGAAATTTGAATTTCAGAGGGATGCTGAGCTTTCCTTTCCGTCTAGCTATCACTTGTTGAAGAAGTGTGCCAAATTTAAATGAAATTCTCTGGCCAAAATATGCACCCTTTCCTTCTTTTAATAGTCCATCATTTTGATTCGAGCTTTTAATCTGACAAGAAACCTATGTTGGTGACCCCCTTGTCCCCACTTCTAAGTGGACTCTAGAGCCAAAAGAAACGTAACTATTCACTTGACTGCAAGTATTGCTAGCATTAGCTAATTCTGAATTCACATTTTGGGGTCAGGGATCCCCCCCCCCAAAACTTTCTAACACAAATGCTTTCGTGTTTTGAATGTTTTAAAATACAGCGGCAACTCAGGTTAAGAACTTAATTCGTTCTGGAGGTCTGTTCTTAAACTGAAAATGTTCTTAACCTGAGGTACCACTTTAGCTAATGGGGCCTCCTGCTGCCACCGCCGTGCGATTTCTGTTCTCATCCTGAAGCAAAGTTCTTAACCCGAGGTACTATTTCTGGGTTAGCGGAGTCTGTAACCTGAAGCGTCTGTAACCTGAAGTGTCTGCAACCCGAGGTACCACTGTACCTGCTTTTAAGTGTTTTTTTTTTAAAAAAAATATTGAGAATGTCAATGTTTTGTATTTTTGTAAACCACTTACGAGGTTTCCTAACAATCATGTGATAAATGAATGAATGAATGAATGAATGAGGGAGCCCCAGAAAAATTCTCACATCCATGATTTGTTCAAGCCTCTAAGTTGCACTGGCTTAACAGTGGTGTGAGATGGTGAATGCAAAGGAACCCCAGGCACAGATCTATGTCAGGCTCCCAATTGCAGACATTTGCCCTCTAAGGCATAAAGGGAGATGGAGGCGGGCACAGCAAAGCCACAGAGCAGAGGGGTAGCCAGTGCATCCCTGCTGTTCCTCACTCAATTCTAATCACATGGGGAAATTCAGCATCTGAACGGGGCTCAAATAGTACTTGCTGATGATGGTGTGATAATTTCACAAGAGGAAAGTCACCCACACGCCATGGAGGTGGGAAGCAGTTCCCTGCCAGGGATGCTATGCAATTCTGTCCGAGGATTATCCTAACATGCGCCCCTGTGTTTTTAAGCCTGCAATGCCTTCTTTGTACGATGGCATTAAAATCCACTGAGGGTGGGGGAAGGGAATGAATGTGGCTTCGTTCTAAATAGTTTCCCCTTTCTTGTTTTGGCCGATCCACATGACAACCCGCTTTGCCAAGAATGGGAGTACTATAAACAATCAACTTCAAATTATGTTAGGGATAATTAGTTGCTTAAAAGAACATGTTTTCTGTCAAATGCCTTGCAATCGTTTCAGTGCCAATTGGCCAGTTTTCTACTTACCTAAACACAGAAATCAGCTGGGTGGCAAGCTCTCCTCCTGACCCCGCTTGGCAGCCTTCTACAACACACTGTAGAATCTCTGTAGACAGTTTTTTAACTGCAGGAAACAAATCACATGGAGCTTTCTAATAGACAATAGAGGAAAACAGCTCTGGGAGACAATATAGGCTTGCTTCTCTCTCTCTCTCTCTCTCTCACACACACACACACACACACACACACACCATTTTGAGTGGCACAAGCTTAAACTGATGCAAAAGGCTCATTCTGTTACTACAAGAATAAATTACAACTGGCAGTAGCAGATTTTTCTACAAACCTAACATATTTTACTTGGGAATAAATGTTTGCTGAACTCGGTGGGCCTTACTTCTGGCCTTTTTAAGGTGTGTGTTCATGGCAGACCAGCACCCGGCTCGTTTTAAGCTGGCAACCCAAGAAGGCACCCCAGACTACTCAAATGCCTGATAGGTTTGTGTGAATGTCAGCATGCCTGTAGATAGTGAGCCACTCAAGGCATAGACCTGTTTCTTTGCTTAGGCTCTGCAGGAGGGGTAGGCAGATTTCAACCTTGTGGGAGCTATCTTGTTGTGTGCTAGAAACCCCAAATGGAAAGAAATGCAGTTCAAATATAGAATTCTAAGGCAAGAACAAAACTTGCATGAAACCCAGTCCTTCAACACACAAAAATGCACTCCTAGTTATTCCCCCCACTCCGGTCTTAATTTCTGCAGTGCAGTTTAATAGAAAGGGAGTCTGAAGTCCTTGACCATCTTCCTCAAAATATCCAGAGATCTACCAGTAGATCCCTATGTACGTTCTGCCCTTCCCTGCTCTAAAGTAATTAAAACAAACAAACAAACAAAAACCAGTAAGTTCACAAGCTCACCTTGTGGTTCATTAACCAGCACAAGGCATTTCAACACAGAAGGGAGCAGCAGCTGAACGTCACACATTTCAATGCTCTTGGTCCTCCGGAATGCTTCAATAATGAAAGCAAGAACTGAAGCCAGGCGAGGAGGAGGGGCATGACCTTTGAACGACAGGTAACTTTCACTGGAAGGAAATCAGAAAGGGCCCAAAAGTGAATCAGCAGTGCCTATCTCATGTTCATTTGGATAAATAACAATATGGCAATTTATTCACATTTGCCTATTATTCAAACAAATCCACATGCCTCTATTTCAGCTTCCACTCAAATACTTTTATAACTATGCGTTTTTTGATGAGGTCACCTCACTCTGCAGATACTATCCTATCAGGAGGTCAATTCTGCACAAAGCTGGAATCAGGCACAAAGCTGCATATCAGATAGGAGCCTTCTAAAGCTGTTGCTCTTTCAACAAGCCTTCTAAAAATCTTCATCCCAACTGGTACCTATCTTGGAGTTGATTTTATGTACCGTAAGTACTGTTGCGATAAACTGTTGTTAATATTTATAAGTGTTTTTTAAATTCTCTGTGCATATATGTGCATGTATACACGCACATACACACAAACATTTATATCCTACCGAGTAATATATAACCAAGGAACTCAAGGTGGCATATGTGGAACTCTCTACTTTTATCATCACAACAGCCGTATCAGGTATGCTGGCTGAGAGGCAGGTGAAGCCCAAGGTCACTTAGTGAGCTTCATGACTGAATTTGAAGCCTAGTTCCCCAGGTCCTAGGCCAGCACTCTAACCACTACAACACACTGCCGCTCGATAGATAGAACTGTTTATATATAAGTAACTGTTTTATATAAGTTATATCTGTAAACCACTCCTGGATGCCTCATGAGAAGTGAGTCATAAATAAACAATCATTTATGTGCAGTTTTTCTTTTAATAAAAAATAATAATAACATGAGTACTTTTCTAGTGTTTAACAAAATTGGCATGTCCCTGAGTGGTTTCCTAACTTTCACAACTTATTCAGTACGAACACAAGCTTCCCCCGAAACTCTTTACCTGGAGAGAATAGTAATGTCAAATACATCATATCCCCTTTTCCTGGGCATTACCTGATGACTTGCATGGTGGTCTTACGGAGATGCAAGACTCCTGGAATGGTGGTGGTGCTGCACATGGCCAGCAAAACAGGGTGTTGCTGTCCAGCTCGAGGAGCGGAAGGTGAGGAAGAGAGGAAGCGCCCAAAATACTGCTGAATTGCATTTCCTAGCAACTGATTCAAATAGGCCCCTTGAGTCTGAGACTGGCAGCATATCAAGGACAAGCCCTACGAAATGGGGGAGAGGAGAGACACAACATGAGGAATTCACCATTATCCATCTTGTACCTAAAACAATTCCCATTGCCTAAAAGTCTGAATGACTGAGCAAAACTGAATGTTGCTGGCTACATAATTGGAGAGCCTGGCTTATATTGCCTGAAAACACTACAGGGACTGTCATCAATTTCTAGAGGTTTTGGAGTTTTAAAAAAGACGGAATAGGAATTTTTGGGTGTGTGTTTGGTTTTTTTTTAAAAAAACCAACCTTGTGAAACTAAAGGTAGAAACACTGGAGAAGTTCTTCCAAATGATCCTAAAATTCCTATCAAATGCATAGGAGCATAATGAAGGTTTGAAGTAACCTGTGGGATTTGATGTTTTTGTAATGTTTGAAAGGGAATGCACACCTGCAACTACAAGAAAGACACAAGAATCAGAAACACCCCCCAAAAATAACCTACACAAAAACAAAATACTTCAAGTGAGATGAAAGGCATGCTTGGGGGGGGGGGAGAAGGATGTTCCATGGGGCAAAAATTCTCTTGGGTATCATTGTGGCTCTAGAAGTGTCATTTTTCAAAAAAATATTCTTATACTGTATTGCTTACAGATATTATTTTTATAATATTTATCTTTCACTTTTAATGTTTACTTTTCAATATACTCAAAAACTATTTGATTTCAGGAACTGTAGCTTAGACTTAAAAAACCTGGAGTGGTATTTTGCACGTAGAATTGAGCTTTACTGTATCTCACCCATACAGCTCATCTGTGTCATACCTGGGTTATTATTTTTGGACATTTTTCTTATTTTACATGAATCTTTGGTGGGTTTTTATCCCAGCTAAGAGTTAAGATGGGTTTCTGTCCATGACTTTTTGTATGCTCTGTGTATTCTCCCTCACTCCCCCCCCCCCAGTCCTCAATCTGTATAAGCAGATTTCTTTGAGAGTGCTTCCAGAGATTGACAGGAACGGAGGTAAATCACGAGTCTCCTGTCATAAGGGTTATTATCGAAGAATTCACAGAGACTCTTACTTGGAATTCACACTAGCAAAATGGTCAAGCATCAGTAACAATAGAAAAATATATCATGGCAGGTTCATGGGAATAGAAAAATGGGTGAAATGTTTTCTTTAATTCAGTGGAGAATCAGTAATCCGTGCCAATATTGTTTGCATGTTTGCACTGTTCCACCAAATATGAAAACACAAAACTGAGTTTTGTTAGAGAATGCAGTTAGCACGATGGGGTTGGTGTACCATAAACATGCCATCAGCATTAGCAGCCATTGTTCATTCTACTTGGAATGCTGAGGCTGCCAGTAATAGGTTTGAAAATCTTCAGCCCAGAGGATAATTTTTAATTTTTTTGTCAATCACCTGTCTGATGAGTTAATAATCTGTGTGTGCTTAGGGTAAGAAAATCTGCCCAAGAATTTTATCTTGGAACTAATACTTCAAGTGTAGATATGCACTGAAGGAATAACTAACCAGGATTTGTCGGCTAGTAGCTACAACAGGCAGGCTTGAGTAAACCTGCAGTGAATGACAATAGCATCCAGGCAATCATACTACTGATGTGCAACAAATGTACCTAAATTGATACATGTGGACAAGGCAGGCTAGTTAATGTCTACGGGCTTACTTGCAAGACCATATTTTGGCACAGGATTGTAGCCCTGGCATGGGCAATGCTCATTTCCATTACGACACAAACAAATGATAAACCCAAGATATGAAGGCAGGGGAATTTAGAATCCCTTGTCCTTTGAGTTACCTCTAATATTATTTTTCCGGGAAGCCATCAAAAGGACTCCTATGAGCCACAATATGGGAATCTCAAGGCCTTTAAAGAACCCCAAGACTTGTAGGAAAACTTCTAAGGTGGTAAGACATTGTCTCTTAAATCAAAAGTGGTTTATCCCATGAACAGAACTTGTTATGGTATGATTCATATTTTTTCTGTGATCAGAATGCTACTTGGGTTGAAGTATCTACATGCTGCCTTCACAGATTGGCACCTACTTTTGGTATCATAGGGAAGTACTCTGGGCTACTGGGGCCATAGCAATACAGATATCCAGGGTAGAATCTACATACTGATGTTTTAATGTATTTTAATGTATTTTTAATCTTTTGTTGGAAGCTGCCCAGAGTGGGTGGGGTATAAATAATAAATGAGCGGGGTAAATAATAATAATCATCATCATCATCATCATCATAATAATAATAATAATAATAATAATAATAATAATTCTGTTCTGTAAATGCTTTTTCTCAAAGTGTTTTTAAAAATACATTGAATTTTCTATAAGGCTCACCATCTCCATCTAGTGTCAAATTGCATATTGCACTTAAAACACACTTACCGTATTTTTCGTCCCATAGGACGCACCTAGTTTTTTGGGGGGGAAATAAAGGATTCCCCCCCTTTATTTCCCCCCCAAAAAACCAGGTTGAGGAACAGCGGGATGGCGGCGCTGCGCCTATCCGCTGTCCCCTGAGCTTGTGGGGCTGGCCGATGTCTGCCCGAAGCGCGGGGCGCTCTGCTTCAGCGCGCCCCACGCTCCGTGCAGCAGGCTGCTATCCGCAGCATGGGGAGCCCTGCAGGAACTCCCGCAGGGATCCCCACGCTGCGGATGTCTGCCCGGCGCACAGGGCGCTCTGCTTCAGGGCATTTTGCGCGCCGGGCGGCAGGCTGCTATCCGCAGCGTGGAGAGCCCAGTGGCAGTTCCCGCAGGGCTCCCCACGCTGCAGATAGCTTCCCGAAGCCTGGAGAGCGAGAGGGGTCGGTGCACACCGACCCCTCTCGCTCTCCAAGCTTCAGCGAAAGCCTGTATTCGCCCCATAGGACGCACACAGATTTCCCCTTCATTTTTGAAGGGGAAAAAGTGCGTCCTATAGGGCAAAAAATACGGTAAAACATTTTATTTGCAGCTGTATAGTTGAGTCCACCTCCTCTCCACAACGAAAACTTTATATAGCAGCACCAATATCAGGAATATATATATATATATGTATATATGAGAAGTTTTTTGCCACATTGCCTGTGACTGTAAGAACAGGATGTTGGACTAGATGGGCCTTTATCTGATTTACAAGACCCTTGTTATGTACCTTAAAAACTGGAAAAAAATTAATTCGGGCCAAGGGGTTTATTTACAAGATAGCACTCACATGTTTTTCTTTAAAAACCTATAAACAAAAGTTCAAAGATTATACAGTAGACTACCTAGTTGATGAAAACTTTTAGACTGAGTATTTTAACAATGGTTTCATTTTCCTTGTTTAAATTCTATGCTTTCTTTTATGTAACTGTTTTAATCGTTTTATTTTTCTATAATGGGTATACAGTAAAAAAAATAAATCTAACTACAACAGTTTCTCTCATTGTGTGGAGAAATCATTTGATATCAATAATTTTCTTAAGCAAAGTTCCAAAACCATTTAAATAGCAGTCAGTCCTACTATATCAGTGAATGACTATTTAGGTAGTAAGTTTCTTCAGGACTGTTGTCTTAGCTTGTAAAACGTTTCAGGGAAGGATATGTATCTCTGCTAGATGTTTGAACAACCACCAACATCCATGAAGCTGTGTCCCATTAGCAGGACTTTTAAGATTAACTGTTCAACAATATGTAAAAGGTAAAAAAAGGTAAAGGACCCCTGGACGGTTAAGTCCAGTCAAAGGCGACTATGGGGTTGTGGCACTCATCTCGCTTCAGGCCGAGGAAGCCGGCATTTGTCCACAGACGGCTTTCCGGGTCATGTGGCCAGCAGGACTAAACCACTTTTGGTGCAACCGAACACCATGACGGAAACCAGAACGCACGGAAATGCCTTTTAGCTTCCCGCCTGTTTATCTACTTGCACTGGTGTGCTTTAGAACTGCTAGGTTGGCAGAAGCTGGGACAGAGGAACGGGCGCTCACCCCGTTGCACGGATTCGAATTGCTGACCTACCGATTGACAAGGCCAAGAGGCTCAGTGGTTTAGACCACAGCGCCACCTGCACGGTGTATGTAAAAACAACAACAAGCCTCCGTTGCCAGCCATTAGTTTTCCATATCATCTATCTATCTATCTATCTATCTATCATCTATCATCTATCTATCTAACACAGACATACACACCTGAAGAAACAGAGGAAGATTCTCCCGAATGGCAGACAACATCGCTGCAGGCAGCTCTTTGTCTTGCTGGAGCACAGCATGTGGCAAGAGCAAGCAATCTATTATGCGGAACAAGAGCTGTTGTGCTTTGGAAGTAGCCAGTATGGGTGCCCAAGACTTCACAAGGCATCCTATTGAATAAAAACCCGAAAGACAAAACTGGTAAAAAGAAGAGGGAAGGCATAAACAGGCTTTCTGCTAGGTTGCATTTCCCTTGGTTGTAACTATAGCAACCAAGTGTCACATTTTCACATAACCCACTTTAGTCAACCTGGGAATAGTGAATGTCCATTCATAGCAAAATGAGTCATAAACTTTGGGCTAATAATGGGTGTGATTTTTTTAAAAAAACAACACCCTGTGATTGGATCTCACAACTTAAAAGTGGCACTGTGTTTCCCCTCTCGTGCCTCCATTCATCAAAAGACGTATCAATAAAAATTAAGTGGCATAGGGTGCCAGTACCTTCCCCAGGACTGCTGCCTTGATTCAAATCAGAGTTCAGCTGCTTTGAAAATCTTTATTGTTGTCTTTCAAGCCGCTAGGCTGAGTTGCAGTATTATTCTATATCCGTTCCTTTAAGTTTCAAAGGACTGTCTACATATTATGCGGGTTACTAGTGCTATGTCATTGCTACACCCTCTTCCACCTACAACTATGTCTACACATGCTGGAAAACAGGGCTCCGACACACGCATAACATAAACAAGGAAAAGATTGAGACATTTGCTGTACTGCAATTGTTAATATGCAAGCAACACAGCACTTAGAACCACAGAATTCTACAGCCAACCCTTTGTAGTTAATCTACATGAGAAAGAATGCTAGCTTATGACACTTTCCTCCTGCATACAAACTACCTGTACTTATGTATATATGCTATATCAAGGCTGGGGAAGCTGACCTTCCAAAGATCGCTATAATACAACTCTCATCACCCCCGACCACTGTTTAATGTCAGATGTAGTTGATGGGCTTTGGAGCCCAACAACACCTGGAGGGCCACAGCTAAACCACCTTATATAAAACATTTGTCTATCGCAGGGATGGGGAACCTTTGTTCTTCGACTCCAGTCCCACTGAAATCAATCTGACTTAAGTTAGTTGCCATGAAGTTCCATTTCATGGTTTTCAGCTGGACTTTGTTACAGCTTCACCTTTGCTGGATTGATATCAAAGGTTCTAACCGGGAGTATCATACAGAAATAAATTAGAATGCCCGCTTAGTTTTGCATATGTTGTTTTCAAGCTATGCACTGTAATCAATGAAATAGGAACTACTTTTTAAAAGAAAAAAACACAGGGAGGATGTATGTAACTGAAACCAATACAGATAATGGAAGAGAATGAAAATAAGCTTTTTCAGACTTTATTAATATGCAAAAGTCAACCTGTCATCCCTGAAAATAAAGGCAACTACACTAATTTTGTGGAGTGGAACATAACACAGAAAGAGAGCAGACACTTAACAACAGCTCCAGCGGTGCTAATCTATTTTTTTTCTAACTATTCCGTAGGAACATCTGAAATAAAACTGCTCTCTTTGACCCAGACTACTATGTCCAATGGTCCTTAACACTGTAATTTACTCTAAGCTATTTCAAAGCTGAAAGACACAATTGTCTGGCAGCATATGCATAAATATCTGAAAGAAAATTCTTCTTGTTTTGGTTATTAATTTTCCTTGGGTGGAATCAATCAAGGCTAAAAAAACAACAACATTGAAAAATAAGTTTTAAAAACAACAATTTATACGACTTACCTTGAAGATTCAGGAACAACTATTATTATCATTATTGTTGTTGTTATTAATTATATTTACCTAGCAACACTGGAGATCACTATTATATATAAGAGCAGGCTCAATGTCTCTTTAGGTATCAAGCGTTCTGTCCATCTACTTTTCCCTGATTCAAAACATTTACTCCTCCAGAATCATGTAAGAGCCAAAAATAGTGAGCCTCTAAATATTTTGCTCTTGCCTTTCCTCTGAAGCAACCTCACACAAGTGCACAGCTATATGGGATTTAGTCTATGTGTTTGGGTTGTCCTCTATAATGAGCTCTCAATTTATGTGGGGGTTATGTTCCGGGGATAGCACATAAAGCCAAAGTCATGTATAGTCAAAACACACACACTCTCTGCACCTCCAAATGCTCTCCCAAGGTGAGTGCAATGGCCGGTGGATTGCTGCTGCTTCTCACCCCAAGAAGCCAGCCCCTTTTTTACTTTTTCCAGCCAACTGCTTAAAGTTGAATTTGCACAAGTTGCAAGCTGACTGTACCATCTTTAATCTCCACTAGAATAGCAGAGAAGCAGTTGCCTGTGAGAGGCTCAGGTGACCTTAATGAGGGCCCTGCTCACGTGCAGAGCTTTCCCCAGCCTTCCTGACTAACAAGCCATGTAAGCACGTCTCACTGGGCTAGTTCCAGACTTGCCCTTCCACAAACATAAGGGCTCCTTTTCGTCCACATAAGGAACCTGGTTCCAGTGGAAGCTTCTGATGGGCTGAGCAGGGAAAGGAGGGCGACATTTTCCGTTTATAACAGTTCATATATTCCACTCATAACCTTGTAAATGTGTTGTTACATTTCTCAACCACTGTCTGCCCTAGAAAGTGCACAGGAATGCTGTCCATGTGTTAGGGTCTTCATTGTGCATGTGCGTATACACATGGAAGCATGACAGTGGACATGTCTGAATGAATGTGAGAAAGAGGAAGAGGAGGGGAAGGGCACCACCTTTGCCATATTTTTCAGTCATTCTGGGGCAAAGCATTAGGGTAAGCAGAAATGGCTTCTAGCGGCAAATTTTTAACCCCCTCTCTCTCACACACACTCTCAATTAACTACTACATTTTCACACTAGGGAATCTGCCAGCCAGGATCAGTTTCTTGATTAGACAGTGGTTCTCAAAGGATGTGGCAGGAGAGGATGGCAAGTGTGGCAGCAAGAGTCAAGGACGATCAAAGAAACATTTTAACATTTCAGTGTAGTATAGTTATCAACCCCCCGTCATGGGAATGCTTCATGTTCTTATGTAGCTGCATTGTTTTATACTTTCTGGGTGTCCCATGATCATATGATAAAGTAAATGTGGTCTATGTTGTAAATCAAGCATTGCTTGGAGTTGCTTCTTTTCGTTTTCCAACCTATTTCTTATTAATAAAAAAGATGTGTGGCGTGAGCTAATTTTTATTCTGAAAGTGTGGCCCAGAGAAAAATGTTTGAGAACCACTGACCTAGAGAAAGGAAGACAATGTTTCAAATGTCAGTAGAAACAGTCCACATGACACTTAATGCCCTGGAATGCCTTGTAAGGCAGAACTGTTTTTCTTCTCAATTCTGGTTTCAATACCAAACATTTGGGAGATGTGTTGTTTTTTTTTAAAATCATCCCTTTGCATAATTTTATATAGTAAAGGAATATGTGATATTTACCTATAATCCTGTAGGTGAGATGCAATCCTTCCGCAGGTCCTTTCTTTGTCAAGTAGGGTTTTACATATTTTAATACATCACCAAGATATTCCAGTGCCTTTGCCACCATGGCTGATTTTTCAGCTAGTGTCTGAAGTCCACTGTAATTTTTACCAACAGCCTGAGACAATGAAAACAGGTGTGCAAAAATAATTAGTATAAGATGATGAGTCTTGGCCAATATTTCACTGAAATAAAACAAATGTTTCTTCAAATGTGGGCCCAAACACTGCATTTTCAGAATCCTCCAAAACTGGAATTTTTAGGAAATACTGTACCTTAACAAATTGAAAAACAGCCTCATTAGGGTCTTGTTTGGAGAGTGAATCATCAACATGAGCCTTTGCAAAGATATCTCTAACTTCTGGAAGTTTTAATATCAATCTTGTGAGCTCGGTCAGTTGTTCCATATAAGCCTTATCTATTGGTTATCATGAGAACACGAAAATATAATTGGTATGTATCGACAGCAAATTCATGCAGCACAGCTTTGGATTCAACTCTAAATTTCCCCTCCCACCCTTGAGCCGGGGTGCTAATCAGTACTCGCGACTATGATTACAAAGTTGGACAATCAATTTTCAGTACTCAACAGCAAACAAAACAAGAAAGGCAGTCTCACTCTACTGCAGGGGTAGCCAATGTGCCCTCTAGATGTTATTGGACTACAAATGCCATCATCTCTGACCACTGATCATACTGGCTGGGGCTGATGGGAGCTGAATTCCAGCATCATCTGGAAGGCACTGCATTGACAACCACTGTATCTGGTGGGTTACAATAAACAACAATTTGCATTATATTCCTAATTGCTGACTTTAGGCCATGCTTTCTACTTGTGTAACTTGAGCACTAATTGCTTTTCCAGAACAATTCTTCAAATATGTGAAGAGCTGTCACATGGAGATTGAGCAAACTTGTTTTCTGCTGCTCCAAGGGGTAGGACCCAAACTTACAAGAAATGAGGCTCTGACTAAACATTGGGAATAACACAGATATTCTTAAACACTTTTATATTAAAGAAGCATACTTACCAGATGTTCGCTCAGCATCTGTCCTGATCAAAGTATCAGGAGGCTGATCGATAAACATTTGCAAAACGCATCGAAACCAAGACTGTACCAACAAGGGTTGGTAGGACATATGACCCATTCTAGTAAGAGCCTCAGACAATTCACTGCAGGAAAGAAGAATCAGTAAGAAAAAAATAAGTAGGCAAATAGATAGGAAAGCCACCCTTTGTACCTTTTTTGGTACCTTTCCCCCTGTGTTTTCATATGTAACCTCTGCCATTGCTTGTCACCAGGGGATACTCTGTGAGCACTTTGACACAAAATATCATGCCCTTTCCCTGCAGTACTACGAGAAATGAAGCTGCAACAAATTCTAGAATCATAGTATTCTGGAGTTGGAAGGGACCCCAGGGTCATCTAGTCCAATCCCCTGAAATGCAGGAATCTCAACAAAAATATCCATGAGAGATGACCATCCAACCTCTGCTTAAAAACCTCCAAGGACGGAGAGTCTGCCACATTCCAAGGAGGTCTGCTCCACCGTCAAACAGCTGTTACTGTCAGAAAGTTCTTCCCGATGTTTACTCAGAATGTCCTTTCTTGTAACTGGAAGCCATTGGTTTGGGGTCCTAGCCTCCAGAGCTAAGAAAAACAAGCTGCTCCATCTTCTACATGGCAGCCCTTTAGATATTTGAAGATGGCTATCATATCTCCTTCAGTCTTCTCTTTTCCAGCCAAACGTATCTACTTCCCTCAACTACTCCTCATAAGGCTTGGTTTCCAGATCCTTTATCATCTTGGTTGCCCTCCT
Source organism: Podarcis raffonei (assembly GCF_027172205.1). Taxonomy (NCBI): domain Eukaryota; kingdom Metazoa; phylum Chordata; class Lepidosauria; order Squamata; family Lacertidae; genus Podarcis; species Podarcis raffonei. The sequence goes on from NC_070604.1 coordinate 48,148,711, forward strand.
CTGCACATGTTCCAGTTTGTCAATATCCTTCTTAAGTTCAGTTCAGTGCCTAGAACTGGACAAAGTACGCCAGGTCTGACCAAGGCAGAATAGAGCAGGACTATTACTTCCCATCATTGGGACCCTAGGCTTCCGTTGATGTAGCCTAGAATTGTATTAGCATTTCTTCCTGCTGCACCACACTGTTGACTTGTGTTAAGCTTGTGGTCTATCAAGACCCCTAGATTCTGTTCACATGTACTACCAGTACATCTGCAAGCTTCTTTACTACCCTTTGGTGCTGAAGATTTGATTCATTTAAGTAGCTAGTTGTTCCCTTACCACCTCTTTCCCTATCTTGGGCTGCAGTTCCCTCCTTGCATCACTTATTCTGTTTGGCAGTGTTTTCCTTTTGAGTGAAGATAGAGGCAAAGTATGTGTTCAGCAGTTCCATCTTCTCTCCCCCCCCCAATAGCAGTCCTCTGTCTTTTCCACGTGGAGGACTTACTACTTGCTTGATCTTCCTCTTGCTTTGAACAAACCTTTATTATTATTTTTAACCTCTGTTGCAAGCAAGAGCTCGTCCTGAGCTTTGGCTCACCTGACCTTCTCCCTGAAACAGTTGTGAACTTGTGTATACTCTTCCTTCATGACTAGAAGTGTCTGGCTACATAAGGGAGGGTCCCTTCCCTGTTATCCCACCTGGTCCCTCTCTGGGATCCGACTCTGTGCTCATAGCTGCCTCTCTGGTCAACTCTCAGACTTCCTGGGGACCAGATGAGGCCCATCTCAACTGGGCTTCGCCCATTCCACTGCTGTGCCTACTTATAATCTTCTTGTTGACTCTGCTGCCAAAAATTGTGGTGTTTCTTTTGGGGAGGCGGAAGGCAGTTGCTTGGGCTGGGCTGTATCAGACCCCTGAAATGTGGGCTAGATATTCCTACTTTAAAGACATAATTGTGTTGGAAAACAAATGTGAACAATATTTCTGATATAACCGAAAGACCTGAAACTTTGTAAATAATAGGGCAATTTGCACTAGCTGCCTCTGAGTTAGAACAGAGGGCATATTCTGAATATAAAGGCATGACACATTACTATGAATATATCAAATGGATCTCAAAACCAGGGGAAAAAATCTTGCATGCACATGTACAAAGGAAACTGAGACAGGCCACTGACTCATCTAATTCAGTAGTTTGCGCTCACTGGTAACGGCTCTCCAGTATTTCAACCATATTTCTTGTTTTTACCAGGAGGCAAGATATTGAACCAGGAGCTTTGTATTAGCTACCATCCTCTCCCTTTTAAATCATACAAGCTATCATTACAATTTATGTCATTAAGGCTCAAGGTAAAACTCCCATTGATTTTAATGCTCTGGACATCTTCCTACATGTAAGCTCTGTGCCTTCTCCCACATATTTTGTTAAATCACTTATAAAGGCTGAGAAGTGGAAGGGGTCTTGTGGGTTGTTTAGTTTAACCTGCCACCCTGAGGCAATATAGTCTAAATTTAAAGTGTGGCTGATGGATGCTTGTCTAGCTTGTTCTTAGTTTATGCCATTTTGAAAAATGTGCTATGAAATTCCTCGGTGGTGCAGCAAATTCCCACAATTGTCTGCCAAGTGTTACATACAGTTGAATTCATAACATCAGATGAACTACCCAGAATTAGATACCTGCATCTTACAGATGATTCCCCAAATGGTTTGTACAATGGCAGGTGCTATGAGATTCCAGTTGTCAATAAATAACAGTTGTCAGAACAACAAATGGAAGCAACGTGGCTCTGTAGAAATATTTATACTTTTATTGTACTTTTGACTAAGAGACTAGGGCCCAAAGAACCTTAGTCCAAAGCCAAAGGGGACTTTCACTTCCTGAAAAGCAGGCCATCTATGTATACTGGCAAATGGAGAATTTCAAAAGTAATTTGTGATATGGCACAGGATGGAGTTGGGTGTAAAAAAAAAAGAAAAAGGTCAAAAATTCCTCTAGGCTAGTGCAAACACTTTATATCAACCCAAGGAAGTCTTTGCCAGCCAAAGCTCTCATGTTTATGACTATTTCTTTACAAAATTACTTAGTTGCACTTCCAACAAACAACTCATAGGCATTGTACTGTAAATTCTGAAGGCCACTGAAACAAAAACCAGTAAACGAGAGAATAAAACATATGACTAGAAAGCATCTGCTCTCACTTTGCCAAGTAAGTTTACATCACTCACCTGTTTTGTATTAGGTGGCTTAGATACCTTGAAACCAGCCGAGGGCAAACCATATCATCCCACCCGAACAACTGCATCATTGATAAAACTGGTTGAGGCTGAAGATCTGATGTACATGTGCTGGGCAAATCCAAAGCCAGTAAAGTAAAACCTATTTTTAAGAAAGAAAGAAAGAAAGAAAGAAAGAGGAAACTCGTACACTTTTCGTGAGCAGAATGACCGCTATTGTGAGTTCAAATGTATTCTTTAAAAAAAGATAACAGGCTCAGTATGTATACCCTTAGGCTGCATTCCTAACAGTACTTACCTGGGAGTAAGCCCCACTGAATTCAACAGGACTTACTTCTGGGTAGGTATAGTTGCGATTGTGCTGTCAGTACTATAGAAATGCTTTCAATCAGGGCTCCATGAGCATCTACTGGGGTCCCACATATTTTTACAACCTTGCACCACAGGACTTTCATTCTCCCCTCTTCTTCCCCAGTCACGCACTGCCACCTATTACCATATTTTTAAAATGTGTGTGCGTGTGAGGCAGCAAAAGAGTATGTGTTGGGGTTCAGCAGAGTATCACAATATGTTATGGATATCATGAAAGATGTTCCTCAACTAAAAAAAAGGGGGGGTGGGAGTTGATAACATTGTGCTACTATATCATCTTATATTTACTCATTATATTTTCTTATCATAGTTTGTAGCTCACTTTCTCTTTCATTCTTCTAAACTGTTGAATTACATACATCACTATATCCGCAGTGCTAATTTTCACACAGCAATGTTAATCCAATGGGATGTTTCTTTTTTTAACAAATATGTAAAGAAAACCAGAATGGACTTTTTGACAGGATACTAGGTTTCTGCCTTAGCATGATTACTATTATATCTTAATTATTGCAAAGCTGCTGAAGTTCAAGGGTCTTTCTTTATTTCCATTATTGACCGGGTCTTTGAGAGCTCATAAAACTCAGTTCTTAATTCATGTTGGGCTAAAATACATTTAAATTCAAATCTGCCTTTTCCAAATATTATTTAAATGGATTCAGTGTGCCATTATAGCTAGGCACAAGCCTTGTCAAATTGAAATATGCAGTATTACGATATAGAAATTTCATGGAAGAAATGATATTCTATCAAAATACAAAAGAACCAGATCAGCTGGGCACAGCTCCACTAAAGTCAAGGATTGGCACTATTATAGTTTACTCTCAATATGCTATTCCATCTGCTAGGATTTCGAGTAGCATTCCTACAGAGTAAGACATCAGAAAAGGTGGTGGTGTTTTGTTTTTAAATCGGGACGTCACACCATGTGCTTAAATGTTGTCTGATATATGCTTAGAAAGCCATTTACAAAATGAATATTATTATAATCTGAGAGAAACATTGGGGAGAAAGGAATTTCGAGAAGCAGAAGAGCTATGAACAAACTCATTTAAGCTCTGAAAATATGCATCACATTTGATATGATGAAGCATTTAGCAGCATCAACCATTAACCTTGCAGAAAATTATAGCTCATATTTCAAATGTAACAAATGATAGCAGAGGAAAAGTGATACTCGAGTTGCGGATATAGAGACACCATATTAATAAGATGAGTACTCCAGAGTATACTAATAATGTGTTGGTCTCTCTCTCTCTCTCTCTCTCTCTCTCTCTCTCTCTCTCTCTCTGTGTGTGTGTGTGTACAGCCACCCACCCATGTAAAAATGCTGAACATCCCTATAAAAGTTCCATTATTTGCTGACAAATTAACTAACAGCTTCTAAAGTAAGTACAAGATGGTACCAAGGATGTAGAGGAGGATAGCCAAACTGCTGTACAGACCTGCAGCTGTATCTGCAAGCTGAGAACAAGGAGTCTGCAGCATTCTCTGGCTCTTCAAGAAGGGAAAGAAATTTCTCCAGAGAGCTCTGGCAACAGCAAGGTGGTGCTCTTTCGCCACCGACGACAACTGAGCATTAGGGCCTGTATTCCCTGAAGGCAGTCCCTGGTTTAAGTGTTTGTGCACAGTCCTAGGGAGAAACACAAATAATATTAACATTCTATGTACTGGTGGTGGTGCAGCAACACACCTGAATTCCTTAGAAGTATTACTGTACAGACAGTATTTGCATTGTACAAAATGCAAGTACTGAAACATCATTTTCTATAATTAAAACCTTGATCCAAAGACATTTCTGCATACCAGCTATCTGATGGATAAATGATGGCATATTAAGCACCATAAAGTTAATGTTAATTACTGATGTCAACCATTAATTACGCACCTCTTAATGTGTCAGACCCAAATGAGAAACAGGCAGGCTCCAAAATGAATGCATGCATTTATCAACTGACAAGTCGGTCTGCTTACAATCCAAAGCCAGATCTTCTACTATTAGTTAATTTGGTATGGAAGGGTACAGGAATTGGAACTGGCACAGAAACAGTTATAATTTTAGGTAATGCATTTCCCCTTGAAGTTTTATTTATGAAGCCTCAGCACTCACACAAAAGAAAAAACACAAAAATGAAGATTTAACAGTTTTTAGATACATTGTGCGGTTTGGTTTTGAATCAATGCCCCCAGTTTTACTAGTGGAATAAGGACAGGAGTTACCACTATACACAACGTCAGTCTTTTCCGGAGACAATGTGGCATGAATTCAATAACACACTCAATTTTCTTTGATTCTGTTAGTACCATTCCTACTACTTAATCTAATTTGGAAGTTGTGACTTTCTAAAGGTTCAATAGAGATGTGTCTGCAGGGAATCAATGTTCTCAGAGAAATGGGTGGAAGGAGGGGCAGGAAGCATTAATAAATTTGTCTGGCAGGCTAGGATATGAGGCATTACTGTTCTTAGATGATCAACTAAATAACATGCTTATTAAAAACAATCTGTAGCAACGCACTATCATTTCTGCTCCTATTTATCTCCTGGTCAACTCAGCTGAGATGGTAGATTAAGACACAGGCAACATTACTACATTTGCTTTATTAAATTCTATAAAAAGCGGTCAAAGTATTTATTAGACAATGGCATATATCAAGGACAGTCAGATATCTCATAAAACTAATGTTGCTGGCAGGCCATAATCAGGGCTGAAATAGAAAGGGGCTTTTACATTTGTGAACTGCATTCCAGGCTTGACTATTCATTTTTTATTTTTTTGTGAAAATTAAACAACTCAAAAAGTAAAAAATTAAACAAGCTCAAACATTTTAAAAAACAAATATTTTCTACCTTACTGTTCATTCTTGTGTTGATTTTCTTGGAAGGACAAAGAAAATTGTGATAAATTTATGGGAACAATGTTGACATGGCCAACTATTTTTAGCTTGCATGGTTACTAAACCAGGGATCATTTATGGAGTGAGTGTGAAAAAGAGAAGAAAGCAACTCTATAATATTTTCCCTTCTTCATCATCTGTCACGGAGTGTGCTAGTCAGTAACCATATAGTTCAAAGCTGGAGTTACCTACTCGCACTGGTATGCTTCCAAAATGCTAGGTTGGCAGGAGCTGAGACAAAGCAATGGGAGCTGTTGCCATTCAAATTCTCCTCTCAATTAGAACTTTAAAATTAAATAGCAATAACACTGTTCCTGTTCCACTATTACAAAAGCTGAAACCCTTTCAAGTATTTAATGTCATAAATCAGTTCAGCATTTTTCAGAAGTTTATTTACTTAGCAGTAAAGGGCTCTTTTCTGACCAAACTGCGGGAGGTAGTGGAGGACAGAGGTGCCTGGCGTGCTCTGGTCCATGGGGTCACAAAGAGTCGGACACGACTAAATGACTAAACAACAACAAAGGGCTCTTTGTCTACCTGCGGCCTCTTGTGCTGCAGTGGATACCATTCTGGAAGATCTTCCAATTTTGAAACGTCCCCGCGCACAAACAAAACTAACATGCAGCTTTTTTATCTTTTTGATGTTTCCTTCTGTCATTCGTCAGTATTTTGTCATAATAAAAGCTTACTGAACTGTAGACGTTGTGAATTAAAGGGACATGATTATGATACTTAATATGGTTTCATTCAAAAGACGCATACATCACCCAAACCAAATGTATTGCCTGTTGTCAACGCTCAGCTCAAACAGTATTCTGAACTGCCTGAATACAGATTTATTGAAAGGCTTGGTTATTTTGTCATCTCTGACTGCAGGATATATCCACATATCAGTACAAAATTCAAAAGATTTGAAGCAAAAGGGATACTCCAAATTTAAACAGCACATCCGCAAGTCTAGAATTAGATCCAAATGTCACATCCATGTTTATAAAATTTTAAATATTAGTCTAATAAATTAAACTATGCATTAAGCACATATATTTTAAACTATGTATAATACGTGCATTTTTAATATTTTTAATATAGTCAAGCCTAGAAGGGATATAAGCTATAGTACAAAGTATATGATAAATATGTACACATTAAAACTTTGACAGAAAATGTACAATGATTAGTGAACACTGATTTACAATCCAAGTAACCAGTTGACTACATGCACACTAGATTACACTAGTGCATGGTTTCTCCATATTTATTGAATCTGACGGTGGGTGGGGGGTGGGGGAGAAAGGCAAAGTAATGAAATCAGTATAGCCTCTCTGGGTTGGGTTTAGAAGGCCTTCTGAAAAGTTGGTATTGGGGGACTCAGAAGCTTAGGCTGTATACACACACTTGTTTACTCTGCAGCCTGTGCTGTCCCCATTACTGGTTTGGGAAGTGGTGAAGACATGACATTAGCATAGGCGTGCACACCAGGTGTGCACACAGGGTGTGCCCAGGTAACTGTAATGTGATACTGAGCGGCATCCCGGCTCCTTCAGGTGCCACTCCACTCAGATGTTGGGAACACAGAGAGACGCAGGTAGAATAAAAAGGCTGGAATGGATCTGTAGCTTCTATATCAAATATTGAGGATGAACTTTCCTTCTACAGTGGTACCTCCGCTTACGTATCCCTCCGGTTACGAAAACTTCAGGATGCGTAAGCGGCAAACCCGGAAGTATTTTTCAGGGTTTTTGCTGCGCGTGCATGTGCAGAAGTTCTCAACCGCCACATGTGCATGTGCAAAAGCGATCTCTCCAGTTGCGAAAACCTCAGGATCAGGCCGGACCTCCGGAATAGATCCTGTCCACAACCAGAGGTATCAATGTACTAATGAGAGGTTGCTTTCAAAAAATGAAACAAGTGTTAAGCAGAGAGTGGTATGTTGGTTTGTAAGGGCAAGATCCAGCTAAGTTTAAGACCCATGGGGAAACCACTGCTTAACAGAGCATTCCTATACAGTGGTATCTCTTGTTATGAATTTAATTCATTCTGGAGGTCCGTTCTTAACCTGAAACTGTTCTTAACCTGAAGCACCACTTTAGCTAATGGGGCCTCCCGCTGCCACTGCCGCCGCTGCACGATTTCTGTTCTCATCCTGAAGCAAAGTTCTTAACCCAAGGTACTATTTCTGGGTTACCGGAGTCTGCAACCTGAAGCGTCTGTAACCCGAGGTACCACTGTCCAGATCTGCTCATAAGTAGCCCTTGAAAGATGATAAAGTAGCAAGTGAAATATTTAATGTTCTTGAAGGAATCTATGTATAGTAGTAGGGAAAATGTTTTGTTCATGTAACCTATCTTCCTTTTTAGCAAAAGCTTTTTCATTAGACACCAGCCATTCACTTTTCAGATTGTTCTCTACAGCAAGTGATAGACAACAGAGCTAATTTTCTGTCATTCAGAGACAACGGTAGGCTTGCTAAACCTATAGCAGCAGCTCTGAGACACCATGAACTGATAGTTTATGAGATCAAAGCCACCATCAACAATGTGAACTCTGCCTCGTCACATTAACAGGAAACTGTTTTACGAGTTCCACCACTGGGCATCAATTTAACAAGTTCCAACACCAGCTAAGCTGTAAAACTGAATGTAATTCATTTAGTGACCCGTGCATGGGGGGAAGCAATATGTAGGTGGAAACGTCTCACAGTGACAAAAAATGCTTTGATTTGCACCATTCATGTGACTGAACAAAGAACTTAAACACTCACTGCCAATAGCTTTTATTGCCAAATGCACTAAACATTCATTATTATACGAGCGGAACCCACTGCTTTAGAGACCTGTTTGATAAAATAGAAGCGATAGAATAAATATTACATTTTTATCATGAACACAACTTGTCCATTAGGTTTAAATTATGGACTCGCTTCATGTTTAGAAGGATCATCATATTTAGCAGAATCCATTTCACTCTGCTTTCTCATATCTTTCAAAACGTACACATGGGAATTTTACACACATGGGTATGAGACAGATAACCTGCTTTTCCCATCTGATATCTTATCAAAAATATTACCTGTGCCTTCCACTATTATCTACCCCACTGGAGCAGAATGGAGGGAGCTAAACCAACACCAACTAAATAAATCCAGCTGGCCTTATTTAGGGACATTGTATACAATTAGCAGAATTAGAAGTTGTGAAAATTTTCTTAGGCTGTACTATACTCAGCTACAGGTGGCATTGAAACGTTGCATGTTTGGATGATTCCCGTGGAGGGAAAATGAAAAGACCATCTTGCTTATTAAAACAGTCTGTGAGGCCAGGTTGCCTACGTCTAACACTGTCCGTTTCTATGGGAAGGTGTGATCAAACATTTGATTCCCTCAATTGGAGCCAGAAGTAGCAGCTTTAGTTCTGCCACTTGATTCTACTGACCAGGATGGCCCAATACATTTCACTACCTGGGGGAAATGACAAGACAGACATGCACACACACAATTACAAGTACATAAGACAATTGGATTGGCAGGTGTTTACTTTAACAAGGGATACAGGTCAGTGTTCTCTACTGCACCTGAGGGAAACAGGTTAGCATAGGAGGTGCAGGATAAGCTGTGTTGCAAACTCCCACAGGTGCTCTGCAGTTCCCAGCATTTTACTAGTTTATTAAATTTAACTGTTTTTTATTATTATTATAAAACAGCTGGGTAACATTGTTCTCTGGGCAGCTTACAGCATAAAAGAATAAGATACAACTGGAAAGAAAGTAAAATAAAGATTCTAGCACCTGCCACCTCAATCTGCCTTGAGTGATTTGTTATTGATAAATCCTTGCACTCCTAGGGTGAAACTCATATTCTGGCAGCAGTGGCGTGATGGGCACAACATTTGTAATCGACAGGAAGCCTCTATATGCAGCACACCAAACACATGATTCTTTGGTAATGGGATACTTATCTGGCATATAAACCAAGGATGGGAACCTGTGCCCCTCCAGATGCTGTTTGATTACAACTCTTACTATCTCCAACCAATGGCCATTCTGGATGAGGCTGATTGGAGGCCAGCAACATCTGGAAGGCCACAGGCTTCCTACTCCTGATCTAAACACTTCCTCCTTTGGGAGCATTCCTACTTGTATTCCTCCAGTGCATAAGTACACTCAACATCCACTCAGGAGAAGTGGGAAGGAATTAGCAGACTTTCCTCTCACAAGGTAGAAACAGTAGCTCTCTGAGATGTGAGGGAAGTCAAAACTGTAGCTGCCAACACAAACTCTACTATTTAAAATCGTAGCAGCTATTAGACAAGAAACTGCAAGGCATTGCATTATTACATTTCTAAGATGTTTTCCTTATCTTGTTTCTTGAAATTTGAGGGTAGGAGGGGGGGGAATGGGGAAAAACCAATGAATGGAAATGCAAATAAAGGCTGCCATCCCTTCTAGGGTTAATGGGTGCTTTTGTAAGATTTTAGGTCAGATTAACCTTTTGCTCACAATAGGGTTGGTTATCGGTTTTATTTTTTACTGACTTTTAATGCTTCTAGAAAGGAGGGGAGGAAATCAATATCACGCGAGACAAAAGGGCTCTTGAGGCTCTGGCTGCACCAGCTTTTGGTTTGGCTTCACATACAATCCTGCAACATGCTGAGGCTGGGAAGGATTAGGCTGCTTGTGTTGAGTAAACCGATGATACTCAATAAACAGTTTCTGTTGTAAACCCCTTAGGACCTGCAAAGCCACACTAGTTGGCATTAGACCAGATAAGCTGCCGAACCAGCTGTAATCTCATTTAGACCTGAGCTGATCCTCCTGTCCTTTCACTCTACAGGATCAACGAAAACCACTGAGGAAGCAGCAGTATTATAGCGGCACTGCTTGCTGGATGTAGCAAACATTTCATAAATTCCTCTCCTTGAAGCAAGTCTGCATATAATCTGCACAGAGGCAGAGAAATCAATGGATTTCTGAATTCATTAGCACTCTTATTATGGCAGGGTAAATGTTTCTCTTTATGGAAGGGCAGCCGTTGCAAGTTGGCTCTGCAAACCTCTTATTTGCTGACCATTTCTCATTTTGCCAATGCTTTGCATTTGTGCTACCCTTTAGGATAAAAATTAACTTGCATGCAAGTTTATTAAAAATAAGGAGCACTGGAAATAAACAAAGCAACCAAGGCTACACTTGTTCATCCATCTACCTGAGTGAATGCATCATAGAACACAATGTGACTTACTTTAGAGCAGACAGGTACAAGACCGCACTGTCACACACTTTACTGCAAGAGCAGAGCATCCCTTATATAAAATAACTAGTTACACTTCAAAAGATTTTATTTCTGTTAGTAATGAAAACTATTATTTGGACCTAGATAAGACAAAATAAAAAAATCAATGCTGTTTTCAAATAATATTATAACAGTTAACAGGCTAAAAGCATCAACTAAGAGGAATGGCTATAGCTCAGTGGAAGAGCGTATGCTTTGCATTGAAAATGCCAAAGGTTCAATCTCCAGAATCTCTAAGGAGTGTTTGGAGACAGCTGCTGCCAGTCAGTGTCAACCTTACTAAGCTAGATGGATTCTGTATGAAGCAGCTTCTTATGTTCCCTTAAAAACAAAAGTATAAATGCTACGCTTGATAAAGAAGGCACAAAGGCACAGAAATACAGCTTATCATGTAATAAGGCTTTCCCGCCACATGGTTACCAGCTCCTCAAATGTGGTGCAAGTTTTCCCTATCATGCTTTCTTATGTTTAACAAAGAATGACTCTCTACCAAGTGGTAAGAGCTCACTGTATTTTGCACGTGGTTTGATTGCCATCTGTATTCACCCAAACAGAATTTCCAGGTCTCAGTGAAGACAACTTCCAATTTCCTCAGCAGTCCCATAGTCATGTCTTCCCCATCCCTCTCTGCCCTTTAGGCTTCTAGTAGACAAGGATGTTGAGTGCACAATGGGACCGGGGGGGGGGCAATGCTGCTGTAATGCCTGCTCTTGAACTTGACATGATAAAAAGGGTTCTCCAGGCATTACCTGCCAATCCCAAATACAGAACAACCACATCTTCTTAGTAAGAATTATACAAAGACTACTCCTGAAGAGATACAGTAAATACTTTTTTAAACCCTATTCAGGAGGACCCACCCATGAGTTGAATCAACATGTGAGTGGGGTCACACTATTTGTCTACAGTGAAAGCACTGCCAGTCTATTGCACTGAATTAATCTCAGCTCCTGTAGTTATGAAATGGTGAGCAGTATTAGAAAAATCAGGATTCTCCCAACCATTACTTTCCAGTAATTAAGTGATTGTGTTAAATAGGACCTCAGTACTTTAGAGAGAGAAAAAAACAATTTCATTAAGACTCAGAATTTACTTAGTGCAAATTTTGTAAAGCGACACAACATGTCACGATGAGGCAGCCCTGGTATTGCATCTGAAAACATTAAATCTGGTCCCAAGCCATGCACATCAAAGTGAAAGAGCTTGTATGCAAAGCCCATTTTCCCCACCAAAGTAAGTTGGAAAACATACCCCTTTTCATAATGGCAGAGATTTCAGCATAGCAACACAAATGCTCCATCAAGTCTATACCAATTTCCATATGTTGTCAGCGCACACCATGCAGGTCAGATGTGTGTTACAGTGCAGAGGGGTCAGGTCAGATGCGCATTACAGATGCTGCAAATTGGCATTGACCCACTGTAGACTGCTACAGCAGACATGCCCTGCTCATTAATCTTCATCCACCTCTCTGGCATACTTGGACTGAATGCAGCCAGCAGAATTTAGATTGATCCTCAAGCTGATCCAGCACTTGAGCATAAAGACTGCTAGTCTGAACAGATCTACTTAGGATCAGTTGAGTGCTGGTATAAGTTTCCAGTTTTCCACTTCTGTGTTTTAGATCAACTGTGATTCCAGATTTCAGATGCATGTTATCCAAAACAACCATTACTTATGATAACTGACACAACCCCTCACTGTCTCTACATTTCAACTCTTAATGAAATGATTTAAAGGAAGAGAATTAAAGGGTGCTTCTTGCCCTCTCCAATATGAAGATTAATAAAAGCATCCTATCATCTACGGATATGTGACAGAAATTACTTTATAGCTCCTGCACAATCACTTAAAGCCATTCAGTGTGTTAATGTTTCACCTCTCTCCAACTCATTCTTCAGAGGTAAAGGAGTCCCATTTAACATAATCACTTAATAACTGCAAAGTGATGGGTATCAGAACCCTAATTCTTCTAATATTTGCCAAAACCAGCTCTTTTGTAATAACAATAACACCATGATAGCAAACTGTAAATCTGTGTAATTATACTTTAATTGTATTGTGAGGCATGCATTAATCACAAAGTTTAAGTGCCAAGGATGGAATTATAATAATTCTGTAAAACAAATTTAAGCTAGCTAAGTAGGTCAAAACCACTAGCATGCAACAGGAGACCTCTGGGAATTTATCAGTTAATGGCTATTTATGTGCAAATGAGTGCCCTACAACCCTCCAAAATCCTGTGTAGCCGAAGGGTATTTCTGTTAACCAGGAGCATGCTAACTGCTGAGGCATAAATTAAACCATTTATTGGAATTATTTTAATTCCTACCACCCCCCTCACTAGCTGCACAATTTACAGTGTTAATTTACATGAAGATAGAGCTGCTAAGGACTTGGGAGATAGAGCTACTAAGGACTTTTTCAGAAATGTTCCTGTTTAGAAAATAACTTCCACTGAAACAGCATTGTGCTCTCAGTTTCCCAGCCTTCTAGAGGGTGTCTGAAGTCATTAAAAATTCCAGAGGTTCAGCACCACTCTGCAATACAGCAAAACCCTTTTGTAATGAACTCTAATGAAGTGAAATTCAGTCTTGTGTCCCTTCCACCCGTTTCAAACTTAAAAGGCAACAATGAAGCTCAAGAGGGTTTCTATCAACTACCGTTTTTCTGTCATAACGTTCATGATGCAGACATATCAAAGGTTTTCACTGTTAAAGACTGAATGTAAATGTCAGGGTGGTGGTGAAGTTTGTTTCAAGCAAGGCACCAAATTTAAGAAACTTTATTCCTTTTGTGCAGTTTCAGTTTAAGAACAAAAGCAACAACATGCTTGAAAAGAATATTTAAAAGTAGTTCACCCTTTGCTCATCTATCACCCAATCTCAGGCAGCAGAGCACTTTTCCCCTAGAGACCCCCATAGGAAAAGGATGGGAGCAATTTTTGCCTTCCACAGATCTTCTCCCATAGACCTGATTGTGGCTAAGTGATATTTAATAACATTGCAGATTGCTTTTGAGGGGAGGAAGGGGAGCAAGGCAAGCTCATGGGCCTGCTATATTAGAATTACCCTGTTCTTTTTCGTACTAAGAGACAGGAAGAAGTGTTCCCTGTAAAGCTGAGCAAAATTTTATAAAAATGTTACTGGTACCAGTCCTGAACCATAATGTCACCCTGAAAAGGTGTGTGCATTTCAGAAAAGCCAGCTTTTTAGAAATGTTCTCTCCACTTTTCTCTATTTCAGTTTCTCCTTTTTATTTATAAAGATAAAGGTAAAGGTACCCCTGCCCGTACGGGCCAGTCATGACCGACTCTGGGGTTGCGCGCCCATCTCGCTTAAGAGGCCGGGGGCCAGCGCTGTCCGAAGACACTTCCGGGTCACGTGGCAGCGTGACGAAGCTGTTCTGGCGAGCCTGCACCAGCGCAGCACACGGAAACGCCGTTTACCTTCCCGCTATAAAGCAGTACCTATTTATCTACTTGCACTTAAGGGTGCTTTCGAACTGCTAGGTGGGCAGGAGCTGGGACCGAACGACGGGAGCTCACCCCGCCGCGGGGATTCGAACCACCGACCATACGATCGGCAAGTCCTAGGCGCTGAGGTTTTACCCACAGCGCCACCCGCGTCCCTGATTTTTAAAAATTATTTATACATTTCCCAAATTATGAATATACACCATACATTTTCCATAATAAATCACTTCTCTCAGGACTTCCCAGTCCATTCCCCCATGGCACTCTAATCAAACCTTATTTTGCTGCATATCCTTTTCATCCATCCTATTTTGTCCTATAAATATCCCTTATTGTTGGTAACTGCTGTTCAAACTCTTGTTCCTACTTGTAAGTTAAATATTATATCTCTTTAAATATTCTCCCAAGTATTTCTACTCATCCTTTACCTTCTACTCATCCTTGCTTTTACAGTTTAGCCTTTGGTCTCCCACTCCGATAGTTTTTTATATATTTTAGATATTAATTTTCCATTATTTCCTAAAACAATTCTTTCAAATTCTGAGCCTCCTTCCACTAATCCTTTTTCTTTTAAAAATATTTCATTTAATTGAATATATTGGAGCCATTAAAATATTGATAATCCATTCTTATATCTCCTTTTAGTCTTGCTCTTCCTTCTTTAAATTCTATAAAGTCCTTATATGCACCCCACTTATTTTCCAAATCTCCCCCCCCCCCCACTGATACCACCTCAGTAGGTGATATCCAACGTGAGGTTTTCCTTTCCAAAAGGTCTTTATATCTCATCCAGCCAATGTACAAGCTTCTTATCACATGATTTTGGAAACCTCTGTGTGCTTTGCGTTTGTCATAGTAAAGGTAGGAGTGCCACCCAAACATAGATTGAATCCCTCTAGGTCTAAAGTATTAGTGTTTCTTTAACTCTATCCATTCTTCCATCCAACACAAACACACTGCCTTGTAGTAGAGCTTAAGGTCTGGAAGGGCAATGTCCCCCCTATTCTTTGTGTCTATGAGGATTTTATATTTAACTCGCAGTTTTCCCCATTGTCATATAAAGTTTGTTACATCTTTCTTACATTGCTTAAAGCAATTGGAGCTATTTATCAATGGCAATGTTTGGAATAAAAAAACCATCTTGAGTAAGATATTCATTTTGACTGCAGAAATTGTTCCTAAAAAGGAGAGATTCGTTCTACTCCAATTTTCTAGGTCCTTTTCAATATCATTCCAAATTTTTGAGTAATTGTCTTGGAAAAGGTTCATTTTTTTGGCTGAGTCATATCCCCAAATATATAATCTCCCCCCTCCCTATTTTAATTCATGATCTGGCTTCCAGTCTTTAACATGTGGTTCTAAATTTTTAACTATCATCTTAGTCTTTTCCTTATTTATATAAAATCCAGCTAGGTTGTCAGATTTTGTTGTAGTTTCCAATGCTTTTGGGAAACTTTTCAATGGGTGCTCCAACATCATCACTGCATCATCGGTGAAGGCTTCCAGCTTATGGGCTCGCTGTCCACTCGGATTCCACTTATATCATTGCCCTCTTGTATTTTTCTAGCTAAGACTTCCAATATTAAAATGAAGAACAATGGCAACAGGGGACGACCTTTTTTACTTCCTTTCTTGATGCTTCATTTATCTGCTGTGCTGTCATTGATTATTATATTGGTCCATTTTCAGTATATATTGCTTTTATCGCATTGGTAAATTCTGTTCCAAACTTCATAGTCTCTATTGTTTTTCTCATAAAAGTCCATGAGACATTGTCCAAGAATACCACTGTCACTTCTTGTATTTCAGTTCCTTCTAACTTCCATCCAATCTTTTTGTGTGTGTATGTCTATGTGTTGTATTCCATGTGTACACACATATACACAACTCAGATAACACATCATGCATCTGATGAAGTGCACTCTGACCCATGAACTGAAAAATTTAAAAGAGCACAGAGTTTTCTCAAATAACCCAACTGGCATCAGAACAAAATAAAAGGGGGTGCACGGATCTGATCACAGACCTGTCAACAAGCGGAGGTGCTAGGATCGATGCCCAAAGTACACTAAACATAACCAGACAAACACAGCTGTGTTCAAAGCATTCTTCAAATTGTTGAAATCCAAGGTCAGTACTCTCAATGTTATTTAATAGAATTATAGAATAGTAGAGTTGGAAGGGATCCACAAGAATCATATAGTTCAATCCCCTGCAATGCAGGAATCACAGCTAAAGCATCCATGACAGATGGCCACCCAACCTCTGTTTAAAAACATCCAGTGGAGGAAAGAGCAAGCTTTCATTCAAGTTTATCCTCTGGAATCACAGTTCTAAAACCAGCACAAACCGTTCCCAAAGAGACAGAATAAATAAAAGAATGTGCTTATCCTTTGAATAAAAAATGAAGGCAGAATATCTTAGCATAGCCCTCATTATCAAAGCCTCCTTTCCAAGTATTTTATATTTCACCCTAGAAATGCACGACGTTATTTCCCCCTATCTCTCCATTTTTGTTTGTACTGGAGAAAAGACACACACGCATTTCTTCTCTTTCCAGTTTCTGGAACGCTAAAAAAATAATAATTAAAAGTGTATCATCACCATAGATTTGTCAATGCCATTGCCACTTCTAGCATTAAGTCTGCCAGTAGGAGGCAGCATCAAGTCTGACAGCAGCCACCGGGTGCAGACAGCGCAGACTGGTTGGGAACTTGCTTCATTCTTCTGTCATTATATAAGCAAGATGACACTGTTCTCTAATCCAGCCAAAGCTGATAAGTACCATCAACCTGTCACTTCCTACATTTCAAATTCTAACACTGCAGCATCAAAGAGTTTTTTACATTTCGATTTCTTTTGCTGGCAGCAGTCAGTAGCCTCTCGTTCTCCCACGGTGTTCTAATGCAGCATTTGCACACCGGGGTTACTCCCAGCCTGAATAGCGGGTCATCCCCTACTCACTGAGCTCATCTGTGGCCCATGTGCTAGGCAATTTAGATCCAATCAGCCCTTATTTAGCTCAAGAGTAATGAGCAGCATAGTGACACAGACTTAAGCCTGACCCTCAGGACACTGCTCATCAAGCAGTAAAACTGTGACAAAATCATTCATCTTCCACCCGCTGGCAAGAAATAATACTCGCACTCACTGTATTACTTTTCAAGATAGGAAGGAGGGGGGGAAGTCCTGAATTTTCATGATGTGAGACATTAATTTGCAGAAAGCTGAATTCCCTTAAACCCCCCTGTTGCTATGAGCTCACCAGGGGGAAATAGGCCTTAGGAGACTGAAATGGAATAAAGAAAATTGCTTCAGCTTTCTTTTCATTTTAAATAAGCCTTAAATCTGGCAAGTTATCCTAAAGACAAAGATATCTATCTGTCTATCTATCTATATGGTCTTCCAAGCTAAAGAAGCAGCAATCCAAATCAAGGTATTTCAATGCTAATTAGATTTTATTTTATTTTAACTATCACTGCATCCTTCCCTCACTCTTTGTTCAATAAGAGGGAGGGGAGAAATCCCGCAAATCTGTATAAATAGCTATTTTTTCCCCCACCACCTGCAAAGAAAAGAAATATGAAGAGGAAAGTTCATTGAAGGGAAAAAAACCTGTAGTTTCAAAAGTGGAGTGCTTCAACCAGAAAATAAATGTACATTGATGTTCTTCAGGGATCACATATTTTTCTAAACAACTATGAGCCATGAGCAGCAGGTGCTCGTATACTCTTGAAATGGTTTTGTACTTTTCTCTCCCCCCCCCAAAGCATATTTGGTGGATTTAGTCTTTCACAACAGTAAATCATGTATAGCTGACAGGTAGGTTACAGAACAAGCGTCAGAGCAGGTTTGCTAGATAAAATGGTTACAGCAGAGAAGAAAAGAAGCAACTTTTGACATGGTAGTAGCCTAGGCAGAGCAATGCATTTTCACAGCTACCCTCTTTGAGATCAGTATTTTCTTATCTTTCAGCGAGCTGCACTGGGCAATGCAGCCTTAAGAGAGCAAGGGGCCCCTCCAGCTGTTTCAGGCTATCTTGAACATAACCGCAATAAGAGATGATTCTCTTCATCTCTATGATGCAACTTAGCCAGGGAATGTGAGACAGAAGAGTTTCGAGATTTCAGCTCCTTGTTTAATCATACCACTCCTGGAAGGGTGTTTGTGTGCTTGGGTTTGTGTGTGTGTGCGTGTGTGTGTGTGTGTTTTGGGGGTAAATGCTGTAAAACGTTTTGAATAATAGAGTTAAAATAAAGCAGCATCTAAAATAAAGTTTTTATTTAAATCAAAATAAAGTTGTTCATTTAATATATTTTTTTGGCTAAGCAAGGAAATAAAAACTGCAAATGTATATCATTATTTCTCCCAAAGAAGGGGATAGAAAATACGTGTTTTGTTTTGCGGGGGGGGGGGTATACGGGCACAAACATAATGTAGCTTCTAAAGTAGAGTGTGAAAGCTAAATATGGTGAACCTCTGTGGAATGCCTTTTTAGAAAGGCGATTCCCTCTAACTTGTATACTGCTATTTTATTTCTGTGTTAAGACTCTATTTTCCGCCCCTTATAAGACGCCCCCATGTATAAAACGCCCCCTATTTTGGGAGACTCCGATTTAAGAAAATGGGAAAAGATCTATCCGTGTTTAAGACGCCCCCAAAATTTGGACATTATTTTTTCGGGGGAAACCTAGTCTTACACACGGAAAAATACGGTATTGGCTTATAAACACTGGGTGAAACACAACAGTGTCTATATGCTGGTGGATCAGATGCTGTTTGTGGAAGAGATTCACCCTCCTACCCCCTCAAAAAAAATAAAAATCAATCTGTTTCAGAGAGTTGGGAGACCTTTCGGAAAAGGGGGGGAATACAGGGGGAGTGCTCAGTGCTCACATGACAGCTATCGTTACCATTTCTGTGGTGTCAATGTCAACTTATACTGTGTGGCAAGAAGAGCCTCTCATATCCATGTAAAGTAGACCAGAACAGCCACTGTATCTAAGGTCCATGGCATAAATATCTTCCTAAATCAGAGGCAACGACCTGTGACTGAACAAATAGCACTCTAAGCATCTTTATAGAGATGGAGAAAACAAACCTTTTTTTTAAAAAAAGGAAGACTTAGCTTATGGCAAAGATCAACTCAATTCTAAGACCTATTACGCTTCCCCCCTGACAATAGTATTCAGGAAGATGAATATATTGGAAAAATATATTGTTCAAGGGCTAATATTGAAACCCCAGAGTAAAAAACACTTCTCTGCATTCTCTTTATCAGCTTATCTGTTCAATGATATAAAAAGAGGAGAAGAAGAAAGTATCCTGATGGGCTCGGAGGGCTTCCCACAGGGCATTTTTGATGACAAAGTGTAAGACAACCCCCTCCCCCTAAAAAAAACCCCACAAAAAACCCACCAACTATATATTTCCATAGTAAAGATACAAAGTAGAAATTCCACACTCAGTCTGAAGAACTACAGGGTGCACTACAACAATAATGAATATACACTCTTATTTGTTGATTTAGCAACAGTCTAGCTATTGAAGAATGTCTATTAGAGAGACAACCATTTTTGCTGGAATAGTGCTCTGGCTGAGGGGGAAAATGTTGTCAGAGAAACCTTAAATACTATTGTTGTTTTTTAGTCTGCAACATATTTAAATTACAACAGCTCACAACTCTATTGACCCTATGAAGTTCTGACACAAAACCTAACCAAAGGAGAAAATTAGCACCTCTGACCACTACATTTTTCTACTGCTCAGTTTTATCCAAAGGCTCAGTGAGGGTCATTATAAACTACAAGTTTACAAGCTCCACAAAAATATAAAAATTAATCTGCAGACCTGCACGAAAGCTCAATGATGTCCAGAGTGTTGATAGACACTATTCCTTCTATTATCAAGGGTTTGTTCCCTACAAACCTAAAAGTATCTTAAGCTTCACATTTCCAAAATATATCCACATAAACTTTACATAATGTTCAAAGTCTTCGCTATATACCTTTTATAATTTTAATCCTCAGTCAAGCTTTTTGCAATGTTTTCTATACATGCCTCCTGCCCTCCCATATTGCAAATTCAATATGCTTCAGGCTTTAACAGCTACAACAGCCACTTGTCAAATCCATTTCCTTTCACAGTGCCCTTTTTAATACTGCTAGATTTCTCTTAATGTAGCCACAGAGAATACACATGTTCTGTGTAAGCAAATGATATTATTATTATTATTATTATTATTATTATTATTATTATTATTATTTCTATACAGTTTACAATATAAAATTACAAAAATACACACCATAGCAATGAACAAAAACAATACCGTCCATCCAGTTTAAAAGGCCATAGATTATTTAATTAGCCAAAGGCCTTGGAGAATAGGAATGTTTTTGCCTGGTACCTAAAGATATGTAACGCAGGTACCAGGGGAGCCTCCCTGTGGACAGCAATCCACAAATGGGGAGCCACTGTAGAAAAGGCCCAATTGCTTTCATGAGCATAAATCATTGCATGAATGAGCTAAGCCAACAGGTGCAAGGTCAGTCAAATCCATTGCTATGGTAACAGCTCGGTGCTGTCTCTATAAGTGAGAGGTTTTCAACCTTTTTGAGTCCACGGCTCCCTTAACCAACTACGTTCTTTGTGGTGCTCAAGAGCTAGTTATGTAACCCCTTGCCTGAAGAGCTGGCAACTTCTCACTCTGCTTCGAACACCCTCCCTTGTGGCGTGTTTCCTCAGCATCCTCTCCTCTCCCCAGAAGTCCTCCAGGCAGCTGCTGCTGCCGTCCCTGGTCTGTGAGCTCCCCCCTCCCCTGCCCCAAAGAGAGGTGCCTCCCAGAGGCACCATTCACCTGTGGAGCTTATAGCCAGGGCTACTGCGATAAACAGCTGTGCAAGCCTTGGGGAGGCAGACACACGAGAGGGCATCAGAGGAAGGAAGGAAAGAAAGAGGGACAGAGGCCAGCAACCCGTCCATCATTCAAGACACCCCAGGGTGCCATGGAACACTGGTTGAAAACCACCACTATAAGGGATTAAGGCATGTCAGTTTGGTGTGTCAGGGTCAATCTTGAGAAGTCAGTCTGACTGCGTTACGTTTTGACTTGCTGGAGCAACAGAGATACTTGGTAGTTAAATATATCTGTATCTGTATCTGAAAAGCCTACAAACTGTCCATAGATATCAATGTCTGCAACTGTATTACTGAAGCCTTATCTTCTGCAACAGGAAACTAGTTTAGACCTTTTAAGCTGCTTCTGTGTGGAGAATGCAACTGGGGGCAACTTCTGCTGCATGGGTATCTCACATGTGATTCCCAACATTCAGGATTTCAAGCATCAGTCTTTCCCAGCCCTACCTACAGATTTCAGGGAATTAATCTAGGACCTCTCTGCATGCAATTCATTTGTTCTATCGTTGATTTATGCCTGTTTCCTACTTCTCTCACACCATATTCAGAGTTCACAAGCTGTGAAAATTCCCTTTACAACAATAATTTTAAAGTCCTTTGCTGGTACCCGTTTTAGATTTGCAGTGTTTCAAAAATCCCATTCAAATAACCTAGCAGAAGAGCTCTCTCTGTGCCAGTATTAACCTAAACCATGGGTAGGCAAACTAAGGCCCGGAGACCAGATCCGGCCCAATCGCCTTCTAAATCCGGCCCACAGACGGTTTGGGAATCAGCGTGTTTTTACATGAGTAGAATGTGTCCTTTTATTTAAAATGCATCTCTGGGTTATTTGTGGGGCCTGCCTGGTTTTTTACATGAGTAGAATGTGTACTTTTATTTAAAATGCATCTCTGGGTTATTTGTGGGGCATAGGAATTCGTTCATTTATTTTTACAAAATATAGTCCAGCCCCCCACAAGGTCTGAGGGACAGTGGACTAGCCCCCTGCTGAAAAAGTTTGCTGACCCCTGCCCTAAACTCTGGTAGCTGAGGCATTCTTAGCTCTGAATTAATAGTGACTACTACTATGCTCTAAAATCCACTAGAAGTTTTCGTTTTGTTTTTTGTGTACAAGAGTCAGAACCAGGTTGTTGGAAATCATACCCCTTGAATTTCTGTGTATATCACTATTGTGGGTGTGCTTCCTTCACGGGTAAGGTAACCCTGTGGCTTTTGTTACTTTGAGCATAATTAAACCATCCAATTTTACCCATCAGATGAAGACTGAAATCAAGACAGATCAAGGAACCCTCATTTATTTCTCGGAGCATGCTAGAAATGATCTTGCAGTACAGAATTTGAAAATTACTGCTCTAGATACTAGATGCAAGTACAGAATGGAAAGCTGTTTCAGAGAGAAACGAACAGAATATTCTAGAAAGCATCCAGTTCTTCTCTCTCTCCCCTCCTCTTTTCAACATGAAGGCTATATTCAAGCAAAGTGAGAGCTTTTTAATGTTTGCTTAAGAAAAAAAGGGAAAAAGTGAACACTCTTACAAGACCTCACGAATCACGTTTTAGCCCAAGAGCAAATTTTCATAGCTGTGTTATAAATCCTTGAAAATAAAAGGAGTTATAATGGAAAGGATGACAGTCCCTTAACACAGCAGCATCAATGGCTATAATTAAAGTACAGCTGTTGGCTATGCCTCACTCTGCAAAATGGGGGAGAAAATGCCATTTCTACTATCACCTCAAATAAAAGGAAGAAGGGAGACTTGAAATGTGATTCCAGAAACTCTATGTGATGTGTTAAAGGGGATTGCTACAACTATTTGACATTCTAAGCTTTAAATACCAAGGCATTTAGTTAACACAGCCAAGTCAGTATTTTCATAATGCTACTTAATCAGCAATAAAGGAATGCTCCTGTGAGCCATCATCTTGGGTTAGCAGAAAAGTGGCATATGAAGTTATTATTAACTAACTGCCTACAGGGAGCCGCTTCTCTCTTTAATCAGTGATCTCACTTCCTACTTACCTGCACATTCTGACAGTCCTAGAACTATTACACCCAGTACAGTTGGCAGAAATATTACATTTATGCAAGGGCTGATATCTTATTCCCACCTGGATCTTAAAACAGGAAGGATTGCTACAGCGAGACATTTGCTCCTTTGCCAAATCAGAGAGGCAGCCAAGAATGCATGTTATTAATCTGGCCAAGGGTATTGCTCTATAACCCTATTCTTGGCAGACCCACAAAGAATAAGCTACATATTCTCCACACTGGGCTACAATATTGCTATGTGCATTTTGCTTTTATACAATTGGGAAATAAATATTATTATATGGTTTGCATATGTACACACGCACACACATTCTGCCTTTCTCTCAATGTGGAACCCAAGGCGGTTTATAAAATGAATAAATAACAGATACAACTAAAAAAAACCCACACCAATCAGTTATAGATATTTTAAAAAATTGAAACCATATTAAAAATAGCACCGAAGCAAAATAACCTAAAATCATTTTTAAAAACCCAACATACATGCATACGTTAGCACAAGCGCAGCCAATAATATAACAGGTTTATGGATTTGCCTCATTTGTCAAAATACTGCATATTGTATTCATTTACTGGGGTCAGTAAACAGTTATACCATCATGTTCATTTTCAAGTTGCAAGAAGTATTAATTTTATTTAAAAATATTAAGCACTTCATGATTAGGGAAGGGTAACATGCTGAAAAGCAGAGAAATAAAAATAGAGATATGAATTTGAAGCCAATTAGAATAAACCCTCTGGCTACCAACTACCAGCACAAACATAAAGGGTGGTATCTAACCAAGTAACACCCATACTTGCTTTCAGTCGTCTACGCAAAGTATGACTATAGATGGCTATCACCCAAACCTGACTTAGTCTCTGGTGAAACTCCAGGGAGGAGAAATCTTTCACAAGCCACCCAAATGCTTATGATATGCTACTGATGGCTGAGCCCAGCACATGAAAGGAAGGTTTGGTTGACCTTAAGTACAATCTAATTTTATCTACTCATCCCATCCACAAATGAGCCACAGAAATCTTAAGGACCTCTTCACAAAATCACCAAGTGGCACTGGAGATGCTTTCCTGTAGCGCTGTTCCTCACTACTGGGAAGGGGGCAGGTGAGAAAGAGAAGATTCCTGCCATGTCAGCACATGTCTATTGGGACAGCCTGTCCTGAAGCACCTGTACTGAAGCAGCTGCAGTGGCTACCAGCTTACTACTAACATGGCGAGATTCAAGGCACATCTCCTTCTCCCATACTGACCTTACTACAAGTGAGACCCTATTAGTTCTTCCAAATGGACATGGCATCTTTATCCAGAGAAAGGACCTTCTTTGCCATTGCACCATGTTTGTGAAAGTTCCTCTCTTCTGAGATTCAGTTGGTGTCATCACTGGTGAGCTTTTGCCACCAGCTGAGAATGTATTTGCTTACTCAGGCATTCAGTAATTATGCGGATTTGTTGCATGCCGTTCTGGTTTGTTCATTTCCTGCTCTGTTTTTTGTTTATATTGCTGTGTTGCTGACACGCTATTTCTTTGCCTTGTTTTATTGCACTCTACCCCCAGGCTCTTGTGAGCTGGGGAGGTTAGAAATGCTTTTAAATAATATAAATAATTCTGTCCCCACTACCTTGCTGTTGCTCCCTATCTTCCAGCATTTGCTACTTGAGGTCTCACTTTGCCTAACATTAGGGCTGGTCCTGTTGACAGCAATCAGATGGGAAGGAGCTTTCCAATCAGGTAATGAAGAAGCATGCAGTTGGGATCAGAACTTCACAGCTATCATTAATTCATACAACATTTAAGGCTTTTTCAAATTAAGAATTTCATGTTATTTGAACGTCAAAAATACATCTCTGTTGGACTATGCAGGCCATTCAAGACCGAAGGACCTTTTCCAAGGTAGCATGTGCAATGCTTTTGTACAGTTCCAGAGTGTGTCTTCTGCATCTGGATAGTCTGCACTTTTTAAAAACCAAGTTAAACCAATTTACAAAGACCCTCCTAATAAATCACCTACCCTTTGTCAAACACTTTATCTTTGTTCAAAGACAGCCTGGAAAAAAAAATAATCAGTTGTCCTTGGATTTACAAGCTAGTGACAGCAGAAGTCAAACTATCCAGACAGTAACAAAGTACTTAAGGTAAACATGCAGGTCAGTTTCTTCCCACTGTTCATAATGCATATTTTCTAGCGCTCCTCCCCCACAAATCCTCAGATTTCTACAGTGACCAATCAATAACTGCCTCATTAGGGCTTGTGGCAGGACGGCAAGGGAAGATGTCTTCTGACCTCCCCAAGGCAGCTTTCCCCCCTTCAAATTGAAGAGCTGCCTCCAATGTGAATTAGTGGACAGAAATATGTTTATTGCGGAAAGGACAGTTTGGAGGTTGTAAACTGTATCAATAAATCAAGGCAAAACTGATTAGTGATGAGACACTATCCTTCCAATTTTTACTAGTCACCATGCCATTCTCCTGTTTTATGTCGTTTTTATCTAAGCAGGAACTTTGGGGCTACGTGAAATATTGCAAAAGCTCTACAAACAGGTATGTGTAATATATAAAAAGTGTGTGTGTGTCAGATCTACAACAGAAATGATGAATATACAATTACGAATAAGTTCAGAAGCAAATGAGAATGCCAACAGCTTACAACATTTCAATAAGCCAGGGATAGCCAATGTGTTGCCCTCCAGTTGTTGCTGGAATCAAATTCCCATCAGTCCCGGTCAGCATAGCCAATGGCTAGGGATGCTAGGAGCGGCATTCCAGCAACATCTGGAGGGCAACACATTTATTAGCTCAGCATTAAGGCATTGTGTTCCTTCCCACCCTTGCCTCTGTAAACAAGAAACTGTCAAACCGCTTCTGTTATTTTCAAGCTGCACCAGGATCCATGGAATCCCACGAGCCAAGCAGCTTGCCCAGCTTGCAGAAGGCAGGAGAGCAATTTGACCTGCTTCCTGCACAAGAAAGTGGAGGCAATACAGTTATTGCTACTGCTCAAAAGAGACAGAAGAGCTGCTTCACCAATCCAGTCGGCTAGCATGCCAGTGAAGCAGAGCGCTCTGCCCCACTTCACCATTCCAGTCAGCTTCCATATTGATCACAAAGGAAGTGAAGCCACTTCTTCCATGGCCGGTATGCAAGCCTATAGGATAGCAAAGCAGAGCGCTATGTCCCTGCTTTGCAACCCCGATGAAATACAAGGCTGCTGTACTCATTCATACATATCGTTCATTTACTGACTTGCCATACAAGTGAGATTCAAATCCATTAAAAAGCAATAGGATGCTGTCTATCTGTGAACAGTGACTGTCAAGGGTAAGCAATATGGTTTTCTCCAGTTATTGCTGGACCAAAGTTTCTATCATCCCTGACCATACTATGTGGGGCAGAATGGCTACCCAGACACAAGTCATCACTTAATACTGCCATCAAGAAGTGATCAACATTTGTTCATCAGCCCTTAACATCTCTTGCATTCTTCCATTTAAATTCTCAAAACCCACCAAGGTGAATACAATACACTCATTCCATATGGTGGCCAGATACTTGAAACACTATTGTTGTGTAGTCCAAGTCAGGCATCAAACAGGAGACATCACACTGGTAGACTGTTTTCAGTTTTGTGGCTTACACCTTTTAGAGTTTGAGTTAGCCTCTATGTTTCTTTGGATGAATATGGTAAGTTTGTACCAAAATGGATCCAACATCTTCATCACGCTAATTCATAATTTAAAGAATCCGCGCCTTCTGCTTACATACCTCAGCCCTCTGATTAATTTAAGTTATAATGAATTTATCGTTTTTGTTCTTTGCCACCCAAAACTTTTATGCTGCAAAGTGGGATAAAATTATTTAAAATGAATCAATTATAAATTACACGTATTACACTGTAGGTGTATGAAAGTCAATGTGCGATAAATCTGATAAAAGAAGTTTGAAGCAGGAAAAAACCCTCAGAAAATACGAATGAAAAAACTCTTACCTCAGTCTGAACAGAACATCTTGCAAGAAGCTAAACACTCTTGCAAGTTCAGCTCCTCGGCAACCAGGCAGCAGCATACTAAAGCCATCACTCAGCAGCTTTTCTTCGGAAAGGTGCAAGTGGCAGCTGGTCTCAAAAACTTCTTGGACGCCATCAACGTAAATGGAAAGCAGCACCCAGAGGTTTTGTTTCTGCAAGGGGTCATTTCTGGCAACTAAGAATTCCTTTGCCTTTTTGTGGAAGTCATTTGAGACTTCCTCAGCTAGCACACTGATATCCATGTTCCTTTCAACATACGTTAAGATGAAGGCAAAGTAGCCCTTCCAGATCAAAGCTCTCAGAGAAAGGCTTGTAGACACCGGACTAAGGAAATGCAGAAGGTCCATCACGCGGCTGGCAACGTCCTCTGTCTCTGCTATAGCTGCCAGCACGAGGAAAAGATGGAAAAAGTTCTGCAGGCCCACCTCCGTCAGTTCTCGCATTCTTTTCTGGTGGAATTTGGAATAAATTCTGCAAAAAAAAAAAGCACAAAGACACTTTTCTTAAAACCTTTTTTTGTATTTATCCTTTGCTCCATTAATCTGCATTCCAAAGACTTGCCGAATTTCTTTCTGCTCAAGGTGAGTTGTGGGCCTATCCTTAACCACCAGTTTGTCTGGAACCAGAGTACTTCAGATGAAAAAACTGGGAAGTGGACTGTGCTCACATGAACTGCAAACACCTCAAGAAGAATGGATTTGACAATATTTTCTGCCAGCTGTTCTAGCCATCTCTCATCTAGTACCACAGAGACTACTGGTATTCAGAGGACAAATACAGTGGTACCTTGGGTTACAAACACCTCAGGTTACAAACACTTTGGGTTACAGACTTTGCTACCCCGGAAGTAGTACCTCGGGTTAAGAACTTTACCTCAGGATGAGAACAGAAATCGCGCACCAGCGGCACGGCAGCAGCAGG
Organism: Podarcis raffonei; assembly: GCF_027172205.1. NCBI lineage: Eukaryota > Metazoa > Chordata > Lepidosauria > Squamata > Lacertidae > Podarcis > Podarcis raffonei. Next base: position 48,176,865 of record NC_070604.1, read on the forward strand.
AGGCCCCATTAGCTAAAGTGGTATCTCAGGTTAAGAATGGTTTCAGGTTAAGAACGGACCTCCGGAGCGAATTCAGTACGTAACCAGAGGTACCACTGTATCTCAAAGACCAGAACAGGGCAGCTAGGTCTCAATACAACAGTGCAGAAGAGCTTCCCACTGTAAATAATGATTGTACATGTTGTAATGCACCACTAGATATGCAGCTGAATTAGTTCTAAATGGGTCTACTCTATATTACTTAAGACACTCTTATGCACCGGATGTTGCTGGGCTATCTTCAGCCCAAATTAGAACATCCATTGGTAAGGAATGACAGGAGTTGCTGTCAAAAACACCTGAAGGCTCATTTAGATATGACAGTATAGGAGGTTTTTGTCCATGCATACTGAAAGAGTGAGAAGAACTGTACTGCAGGGGTGGGGCGCAGGATCCAGCTAGTGATTGATGGCTCTTGCTGTGATGGCTATGCTCCGCCTCCACTCAGGTGGAGTGCCTCTGAAGATCAGTTACTGGGAATCAAAAAGGAGTAGAGTTTTAATTAACTCAGGTCCTGCTTGTGGGCTTCCCATAGGCATTTGGTTGGCCACTGTGAGAGGAGGAGGATGGACTAGATGGGCCATTGGCCTGATCCAGCAGGGCTTATGTCATTTCCCCACCCATCATCTTTTTATCCAAAAAATGTCCAGATGGAATAAAAAAATGCCAATACATTTATAAGATTCATTTAAGTTTTAATTGGTTTTAGTCTAATTTATTTTGGTTTTAAATTTCTGTATATTTTAGATTATTGTTGTATTTTTTAAATGGTAACTTGATTGTTTTTGTAAACACCTTTAAGGTCCCCCCCAATCAAATTTTAAAAAATAATTTTTATAAATATTTCAGGAATATTTCAGAATTCATGAATATTGACACTACAGATGCACACCTTCTTAAATAAAACAAATTTAGTCAATCACTGAAAGTATCAGTATGTGGAAAACTTCAAAAGCCACTGTACCTTCCTTTGATCTGCTTCCAGGGATTAGTGCCATTGGTCTTCGCTGCCTTCTTCATTACTTGTACCAAAATGTGAAGAAAAAATTGGTAACTATTGCTGGTGGTATACATGTCAGGAGTATGTATGTCGCCACAACATCTCTTCACTGACTCATACATAGACATGGGTGTTTTACTAATATTTGCAAGACCTTTGAGACCAAACCAAGGAATAGTAAAGTGACTGTTCTGAAAGAAAGAAAGAAAATGCAGTATATTGAAGCTACAGCTGAGCTATGCCTTTCCTTGGCACAAGGCTTTATTACCACCACTACACAAGACTGCTCCATCCCAGGCTCTTCTATCACCATGTGGAAATGGCAGCTGAAACTAAAAGATCCAGTGACTGCAGACGCAAAGGAGACACACTATAGAATGAAAAGGGGCTAACGGAAGGCTGCTTCCCAGCCTGCAAGAACACTTAAAAGGGAAAGAATTGCTTGTTTGTATCTATTTGGTTAGAAGATCACAACTGATGAGATCCCATTTCCCCCTTCCTTCCTGGAGGAATTCTGCAAACAACTGTAGAAGCAGAGGCAAAGGGGAAGAACAATCTAGCCTCACGTCAGAGAATGATTGCCAGATAGGAGGGTGTTGCTCTCTTTCCCCCTCCACATCTTTCCCCCTCCCTTTAAAAAAAATGTAGATATTGGGAAGCTACTCAGACCCTTTTGAAAGAAGTGGGATGGAAACTGTAAATGAATGAAACTGTAGAGGGATTTTTTGGGGGCAGGGGGAATGAGGCCATAAGCATTTCCACTGCTAAGCAGACTTGACTAGATAACAACTTTCTCAAGGTGACGGGTGCCCACTTACAGCTTTCTTGGACGTTATTTACTAACCAGATTCTTGCTATAATGTTCCCAGAGTATGGTGATGGCTGAGAGGTTCATATCCCAGATACGACTTAATGTCAAACAGCACTGAAGATGCGTTCGTAACTGTTCCTCTAATATTCCAGCCTAGCAAACAAAGACATTCAAATGCAATTTTGTTTTATTTAGCAAGCTTCTTCTTCTTTTAGTAGTAAAAAACAACCTTGGTCACAATCAAATATAAAGCTTTCGGATTCTGAGAATATCCCCCTCCCCGCCCCAAATGTTATTTCCAGTTTAGAAGCAAGCCAATCCATTAATATGAGCAGCGATCTAGAAAATAAAATCTGACAAGTACCAGCATTGTCATCTACTGAAACTCTACCTACATTTTTATGCATTAGAATCATATAGCTATAAAGCCAGGGGCTATGAAAGATAATTTGGAGCGTAATTCCCAGATAAGGAGGCCACATCTAGGTAAATTCCAAACAGAAGTTTATATACTGAATTGTGTCAAGACCACTTTCTAATGACTAAGACCCACTGGACACAATAGAAAAATGCTTGTTCTAAGAACATTCTGGCCTCTGAATAGCAAACTGATCCTGGCCCATTCAGCTTGCAAAGATTATGTCGAGATAATATTGGTAATTAGCACTTTGTGACATGTGGCATTTATGCATATGCCCATGTGGGCCAGGAATGTAACATCTTAAAGCCTAGAGAATTAAATCTAATTTTCTATAAACTATATTGGAATGGGCCAATCTGCATTCATTTCTGAGGTCAAGACTGCATGATGCTACCGCAGAATTATCCTTGCTTCACCCCTCAACTGTGTTCAGATTACAGCCACTTTGTTCCAAGACAAACAAGCGAGAACTGACTCAGATCAGTGTAGTCCCACCCATTATCCACTTGCATATTTCTCCCTGGATTCCATTCCTTGATGTGACATTATAATGAAGCGGAACCATGGGAGCCAGCTTTTATATAGCCCTATGGTATGAACAAACTCAAGATACCTAGGCCTAATTGATTGAAAAATACAAATCATGCATTCTAAATCATTAAGCAACAACGTTATCTTTTTAGAAAAAAATCCTTGCCCAAAGACTGTACAGTCGTACCTCTGCTTACATATCCCTCTGGATAAGTAAACTTTGGGTTGCGAACATGGCAAACCCAGAAGTGTATACTTCTGGGTTTCGCCACGCGCACATACGCAGAAGCGCTCAATTGTGCCGCGTGCATGCGCAGAAGGGTGCCTCCAGTTACAAAGTTTTCAGGATGCAGCCGGGCCTCCGGAATGGATCCTGTTTGTAACTCAGAATATGACTATGACCTACAGTGGCTTTTTGAGATGGGTCAGCACCCTACTGAGCCCCACACATTTTCCTTTTGGAAGGGAATGGTGGATAGGTTTTGCTCACATTTACATCTGACTGGTCAGCAGTCTGCAAGGAATCCACACACTAAAGTCACAATATCTAGTGACAAGGAAAAGGTAGATGAGGAAACTCTCTTCTCTGATGCTCAGCTTGCTTCACTGCATGCTATATGGCATTTCTTTATTACATTTGTACCCTACCTTTCCTCTGAGGTGCTCATGGTGGGGTATACTCCCCCATTTTATTCTCACAACAAGCCTATGAGGTCGGTTAGGCTGGGAGTCTGTGAAAGGCCCAAGGTCACCCAATGGGCTTTGTGGCTAAGCAGGATTTGAACACTGAGCTCCCAGGTACTAGGTCCAACACTCTAACCACTATTCCATGCTGGCTCTTACATGATTTGTAATTAGACCCCTCAATAAGTCTACCTCAATCAAAGTTTAATTTCATGGAGCATATATTCAGATTTCTGTAGCAGATCTGCATCATCTTGGACTGGGCTGAAGTGTTCCCTAAACATTTATAGTACCTGCATCTAAGTTAGCTGCTTGGCTAAAAAATGCGATAGAAAGGACTTATAGCCTGGAAGGAATGTCAGATAGATCTACCCAAAATGTGACTTATGTGCTTCAAAATCATAGAAAACTACATGTTACTGTGGAAGCAAATGTGATTTAAATATTTCGTGTGCTATCCATCTACACCACCATTTGGGAACTGTATGCCTTTTCCAAACCATACCTGCAACACACACAAAAGCAGATTGCCGGGAGCTATAATTCGCTATGGCTTCCTGACAACTCCTGAATCAAGGAAAGGTGTGCACTTTATGGGGTAGTAGGTACATGCTAAGTTTTTAAAATATTAATTTTGGACTTCCTTTTCGTTTTTAGTTTTCACAGGACATATTGGTATACATTATTAATTATTCCAAGATAAAACAAGAACAAATAGTTTTGGATAACCTAGAGCTCTTCTTTATTATCCATCACATGATAAATCATTTGATTGCATAGCTAAGCCAGAGGTGGAAAACAGCTTTCTCAAAAACAGTCTTGTAAAGGATCTAATTTCTACAAAACACTTCCCATAACTCCAGCAGCCAGTTACGCCCTACATTGTTCTTATAACAAACACTCAGTTTAGCCTTAAAAACAAATTATAATAGCAGCATTTTTTTTTAAAAAAACCCCAACAATTATTGCAAGTGCAGTAATAAACTGGCTAAATCGTCTAAAACCTATTCTCTCTCTATATATATGAAATACATAATTTTAATATAATATATATAATTACAGCAGCTTGCAGAGTAATAGTAAAGCTGTAGTCCTATAAACATTTAAAATGTAGTGAGTCCAATTGAATTCAATGGGGTTTACTTTTGTGTAGACATGCACTGTAAAAAATCTAGATGATATACTAAAATTATGCTAATGCAGTATCATAACATGCTTACATTTTGGCTCCATCAAGACAATATAATAAACCATGAAAATGAGCCCACAAAGCCTTTGGGCTCACATATTCCCTCCTCCAGAAGAGCAGCTACAGAGCAGTTGCAAGCTTTCACTGTGTTTTTTTAAAAAATAAATGTGACCACTTGAAGCCAGCAGACTACATCTAATTTTAAACATGTCTTATTTGAAACAAGTCAACTTTAAACCACAAATTATGAATTAGGTGTGTTTTAAACAAACCATAGGTGAGATTAACCACAGTTTAGTGTTTGGATGGAACCCTAAACTGTGGTTGATTGAAAGTTTCTGATCTCTTCACTGCTGCGCCAGAAGTAGAGGGGAAGAAAGAGGGAGAGAACATGGAAGGTCAAGGCTCATTCCCATCACAAAACACCATCGTAGTGTTAAAAGTAGCTCTTGACTAGACAAAGCCAAAATAAAAGCTGTTACTTGGCCTCCTATCCTCTGCTACATATCTTTATAGGACACGCAGTAAATTTTATGTGACACCTCATAAATGCAATAAATATACAAACAAATTAAAGAAATTCTTGTAATAGCTGATGTTACATAAATTACAATTTGTGCCACGCAACCTAAAAACACATTTTACAGAGAACGTGTTAACATGTACAGCATATTTAAAAGCACTCTAAAAAGGAGGTCAATTTTGACCTCTGGGCCACAAAGTACTGCATTAACAGCTCTGTAGAAAGAAAAATGATAAGGTATGAAGTGAGTGCTCAGAAGCTACAACCTTATCAGTAAGAGTTTGATTCAAGCCTGTAAGACAAATTGCTCAGCAAGGCAAGTCACCTTCCTGCTGTGATGAGGATATAGCTGAATTTTCAATGCAATAGACTATCTCTCCCATCACGTCTCTCAACCTGATACCCTCAGATTCAGCATAGAGCTTACATTTTCTAAGCATCCTGTTCTTATTCGGAATACATCTTGTCAAAGGGACCAAGTAATACGTCCAGGATAATTATCTCTCCCCAGCCCCCCCACCCTATCTGACAATTTATCTTCAAAACACAAGCACTCAGGAGTATGACCACTAACAAGAAGGAAACTACACAGCAGCCTAGCTCACACAGATCATCAAGGTTGTTCATACTCCTGAGTTAAAGAAGCCAGATTTCTGAAAGCAACGTGGTGAATAAAATCATTTTCACATTCTGTCCCCAAATCAGCCCAATCAAACTTGCCTGTGATTCTTAACATACTTACTTGACTATTGATGGACTGCTTCAATAGATCTTCCACAAAGGACCAGTTAGAGTCTATTGGTTTCTGGATGAAAAACCATATTGAATGATAAATATCTGGTTTTGGCAAGCAAATACTAAGTGAGCTATGCATGGCAAGCTAAGTGATATTTACCTTCTTTTAATTATTGCTACAAACGGGCATGTAGAACACTCATTTTTCTCCACTAAGTTTGATTAATAGGCAAAACATTTATTGTCTTCACAGAGAACAAATGTATTTTACGGTAGTATGGATAGGCCAGAAAAAGTACTCATTACACATAGCAAAATTACCTGTTTTTCTTAGAAGTACACTGCAGTTTTTTACTCTTAATTTTTAAAATCCAGAATACATGCCTACTGAACTACCTCTGAAGTATCAAGAGCAGGGCTGGATTTAGGTTTGATGAGGCCCTAAGCTACTGAAGGTAATGGGGTCCTTTATATGTCCAGCTGTCCTTTGTCAACAACAAATTGTCACTGGTTTTTTTATGTTGAATATATGCTATACGGTAATTTATGGACCTAATAGGTACCTAAAGCTATTTGCACGTAACAAATAGGAGCCTACGCAACACAAAACACTGTTGCTGTATGTAGGTTTTATTTTATTTGTTTTTTATCTTATATTTTGGAAATGTACATCCAGTTTTTCCCCCTTTAAATTTTTTAGGGGCCCCCAAGAGAGTGGGGCCCTAAGCTATAGCTTGTTTAGCTTATACGTAAATCTGGCACTGACAAGAGCAGCTGCAACTTGTTAATGTGCATCGTAGCTATCAAAATCTATCTTTCTACAACACCACAACCAACATACGAAATTTGGTTCCATTAGTTAGTTCTAGACATCCTTAAGCACAAGTAATTTCATGGGAGTGGGTAACATTGTTACAAGACTTCCCCTGTTTAATGTATATAGTGATACCTTGGTTTAAGAACAGTCCAGTTTAAGAACTATTCGGTTTACGAACTCCGCAAAACCGGAAGTAGTGTCCCGATTTGTGAACTTTACCTCAGTCTAAGAATGGAATCTGAACGGTTGAAGGGCACAGGCGACAGGAGGCCTCATTAGGGAAAGCACGCCTCGGTTTAAGAATCGTTTCGGTTTAAGAACGGACTTCCGGAACGGATTAAATTTGTAAACCGAGGAACCACTGTAATAAGCTGTAATGGTCTACGAAGAGTGAAGAAAAGCTTTCTGGCACCCGAATCAAGGACAGTGAAGCAGTTCACAAGTTCTTTATTAAACAATTCTGAGCCAATAGACCAAAGACATATTGAAAATTATTGTCAACAGTTTGCCATATCCCACTTTCAGCTTGCTCATTTTGATAAAAGAAGCCTTGCCTTTTCAAACACAAAAAAGGTATGCAAGCAATTCCAGAACACCCCACTCTCACTCTCACACTACATACAGCATTGCAGTCTAAGAAAAAGATTTATACTATTATTTGTGCAAAACAGCACATGTATGGTCTGGAGCCAGGGGCTTGGAAGATCATTTTGTATTCTTCTGTCATGTTTAGTAAAAGAATCATAACTTGGACTACAACTTTTAAGTATATGGGTAGTATTTCTTTTTAACAATGTCAGGAGAAAACTAGTTTCTTCTTCTGGCTCACCTGTTGAGCTGCTAAGCTGCTCAGCTGGAAACCACTCTTTGCATATCTTACAAAGTAGTCATTTTAGACAATTCAAAGGCAAGAATGTTTAGCTTGAAGTCATTCTGACTCTATTTCAATAGCCCAGAGCAGCGTTAAAATTGACCCCTGCAATGTTCAAAAGTGGTAATATTACTATTCTATTTGGTTTTAAACATTTATGAATGTAGCCTTTAAGGATACGATAATGTGGACTATTTTGTAGCTGAGGAAAGATACATATGATCTATATGTTCTCTTCTTTAAGTTTTAAAAAAGGCTTCATACTTTCTTATTGACACAGAAACTTTCCTATTTAAATTCCATCTCTTCCAACTCGCCACTAGTACCATACTGCGTATCTTCTCCCAGAGCTACAGGAATCTAGTTTATAAAACCTTACACTCCACCTTCCTAAAAAAATAAAAGAAAACCCACCTTAAACCAACCAGCTGTTTTCTTTGAAAGTATCTCAGATTTCAAAATGTGCCCACCTGGCCCCCAAAGGTTGGTTTTCTGTCAAGGTCTAGGGTTAGGAGACAGAAGTTGGAGAGCTGGGAACTTTTTTCAGAATAATCAGTAAACAGCCCAAATTTCATTGGCAGCAGCTCAGTTATTTATTTATTAATTTTTTTAAGCTGAAAGGTGGCCCAGTCTCCTCAGTTCAATGAGATATGTTTATCACATGTCAGGCATACCCTCATGTTAGAATAGGTCTAGGAGATAAGTTATAGCTTCAAGAGAAGGCATGGAGGTAAAGAAACAAACAAACATTTTTAATTCAATCCTGTGTAGATTGGAAATACTGTGGGACTATTTTATCAGTTCCATATCAGACTTAGTATTTGTAAGGATCCTGAGCACTAACTAATGGCATGAGAGACTGGGTAAAAAAACCCAAATTTGTAGGTAGGTGGGGATTGGGAGAGAGGAATCCTGATTCTTCTTCTTTTTTACCCTATCATCAGAGAGAGTAGCTTTTTAAGGTATAAACTCATTATGCAAACATTCTCAGCATGTGTGCCAAAAATCTATGTATGGTACAAGGCCTAAGTAAACATTTAAAAATCTGTAAGAGGATTTAGAAAGAAGTAAAAACAAACCTACCTTTTCATCTACATTCCCATTGCGGTCAACATGGTGAAGTAATGCCAAGTGAGTTATAAGCCACCAACAAAAAGTCAGGGGGTCCTTGCAAGGAATTGATTTGAAGGCAGATACTGCTTCTGTATCCCTCTTTTTTCCAAATACATCCTTTAGAATGTTATTCAAACAGCTCCAAAAAGACTGCAATGAAAAATAAGCCACTCAGCTTTTTTTTTAAAAGAAGTTCAATTTTATAATGTAATGCACACACATACCAGTCACCCTGTCCATCTCTTGCAATAATTTTCCTGTTGCTGCTTTCCTTTACCAGCTTGTAGACAACCGTTAGTAGACTCTGAAGTTGATATGCATCACTTGCTGCGCTTCTCAAAGTGATCCTTTTAAATCAGGCATGGGGAACCACTGCCCCAGGATCCTGATTAGACCTGGCACAAGTACCAATTTGCCCTGTAAGGCAGTTTGGCCCAAACCATGCCCACCTGCCCCACATTCTGCCTGTCAAGGAACACAGACCCCTTTACAGATTATCTGAGAATGGAACCAAGCGTAAAAGAATGCTTAGGGTACATAAAATAGTTTGGGACATTTGTTCATCCATCTACGAATATCTGAATGTTTCAAATGCAATTGTTTTCATAGAATATTACCCATGCTAGTCATGCAACGAATCTTACCTCTGTAAGGGATCCTTTATTTCTGTGATTGAGCAGATGAATAAGCAAAATCCACAATTCTTTTATACATGTGCAAGGGTAGTGGTGACTACTTAGAGCTTCAGAGGGCCTTACCTGTGATGAACAAACAATTTCCTCAGAGCAAATAGTGGAATTTAACATATGAACACTTTTAGAAATATTCACTGCAGGAAATAGCTAAGATATTGTCATTAAAACATCATATTTTTCCATGTATAACACGCCCCCATGTATTTTTGGGGACTCAAATTTAAGAAAATTGGAGATGGCCCAGAGCTGTTGAGCTTTTTTAGGGGGGGAGGACTGCCCATAGTTGCGAAGCTTTTGTGGGGGGGGGATGCAGAAAATCACAAACCCATCTGACAAACGCTGACGATCACTCATGTTGCAGAAGCCAACAAGCGTCTGCCCGCTCGACAACAGCAGCCGGCAATCACACGCCCAATTGCCACAGCGGCAGCCAATCTAAATCTGCCCTTGCAGCAGCCACCAATCACCCACCCAATTACCGCAGCAGCAGCCAATCCAAAGCAGCCCTTGCCGCAGCCACCAATCACCCAGCAGATCACCGCTGACAAGCTTGCGGGTACAACCAATCACCTGTCCCCCCTCTGAACTATCCATGTATAAGACGACCCCCGTTTTTTAACATTATTTTAGAGTAAAAAACCCCTCATCTTATACATGGAAAAGTACGGTAACTCTAAATGTCAAAGGATTAAATAAGCCAAAAAGTGGAACATACTTTGAATATTGAGGGTTGTGGTTTTTTAAAGAGGAAATTAATATTTTTAAAAGGGTCTGTGATAAAAGTTGTGTTTTCCCCTGCTACCTAGTAGGGTTTTTTAAAAAAGAAAATAGATAAAATATTTATCTATTTCTTCCTAAAAACTCCCTAACAGATGAGAATTGGCAGCTGGGTTCATATCTCAATTCACCAACAGCAGTGGGATGCATTTATGCCTCTAACTGGACACAAGCCATACCCCACAAATAGCTGTTACTTTTTGTGAAAGGATTCATGAAGAGCTTTTTCACCTTACTAATACACCGAGGCTGCAAACCAAAACATACATGCTAGGAAGGAAACTCTACAGAGCATAATGCACCTTCAGAGCAAAGTGTGCTAATTTTAGATTTAAGAAGCGCTATACAAATTACCTAAAGCTCTCACATTTCCAGTGCAAACTCTGTGCTGAACAAACAGCACTGCCCTAATGAAACACATGATAGAACAAAATCACTACTTCTGTTCTGAAACAATGTACTATTTCATGAGTTGTTAGTCTGCCATCTTTAATCAAGTGGGTTTTACCTTGATCCACCAGCAGGTGGTATTGTAGCCACATACAGCAACTAGATACCACTCCCATTTATTTTCAGAATTTAAAAAAAAAAGTTTCACATTATTTTGCATTATATTTAGCTATATATTGCTTGCTGTTACATGCCACGCTAGACTGGCCTTTACACAATTGCAAGGGTGTATTTTCTATTGGTTAATGTTTTTATCACCCAAGTTATTAATAAGCTTTTTGCTGTCTGGAACTTGTGAAGGTAGCAGATTGGCAAAGGAAACTCAGGGCATATTAAAAGTCTTCCAAACAAAGCTTTCTTCGGATACAGTACTTAGAAATATGTTCTCATAGAAGGATAAGATTGCTAAAATACAAAGTAAAATAACAACTAAATAACAACAAACTGTGTTAACAAATAAGTGATCTTAATGGTAACATTATTTCCACTTTCTCAATTGTTCTTTGGGGATGGAATGCTTAGAAATATATAAAAATAATAACACTAATACTTAAGAATTTAAACTGCATTGGCACACAAATATGGCAGGGAATCAAATCTGATGAAGGGCAGTAGAAAAGTGTTTTAAAATACTATACTTACAAATATATATGTTTACATACAATCTGAATTAGAAGCCATGGAAAGCTAAATTCTGTGATTTCAAACAGTTTCTTCAATTGTGCTGTTTTTACAACTTTGTATAATTTACAGCAGTTTTTGCTACTTATAGTCTTTAATACAGTGCATATTTCAACTCAGGGCAAAAATACAACTCAAAATTATTTCCTCATTCAGCTGGCAAGTAGAGGTGAATAAACAGTTCCTAACCAAGAGTCTTTAAATGATATAGTCTTTTCATACAAGCTAAAATATAAGGATTTGATGAAAAGCTAAATTCAGATAGGAAACTCCTTTTACTGTCTAGTTTAAAGAACCAGCTATGCAACACTCGTACAACAGTACAAAATAAGATGATCATTATACCTTTGTATACCTGTTAGCTGCCAAACTTATCAGATCATAGAAGAGGTTTCCACAATGTTCTTCAAACAAACTGATATTGGTTAAATTTTCACCTGTTAAATTTGAGAACCTGTGAGCGTACACTGTTTGCCCTAGAAAATAAAAAGGAAACGAAGGAAGTTCATGCTTTGATATTGCCTTTATGAATACAGACATAGACATGCATACATACTTTCACTTTATTTGAGCAAAGAAAAGCAAGTCATCCTTTTTTATGTTCTTTTAAGGAAACGTTAACGGGGGGGGGATTACCCCAAATTTGTCCTTAGTTTTCTGACATTGTGCTTTGCAGCAGGTAAAGGAAATTTTAAAATGTATGTTTAATTCAGCCAAAATCATAATGATGTGGTTTCTCCATGCTGCTCTGACAACATACAGTGGTACCTCGTGTTACCGACAGGATCCGTACCGGAGGCCAGTCCATAACGTGAAATGTCTGCAACTAGAAGCACTGCGTCTGCGCAGGTGCACAGCGTGATTTGGCGCTTCTGCCCACATGGCAAAACCCGGAAGTAACCAGTTCCAGTACTTCTGGGTTGCCGCGGGACGTAACGCGAAAAGACGCAACATGAAGCGGACGCAACACGAGGTATGACTGTATACAGCTCTTACCCCATTTGACCAGGGGCGAGTGTTAATAAAGCAGTTTTATACATTGTTGCAGCGGCATGGAAGCAATTCAAGGAATAAAAGCAATGATATGTATTGCAGTACTTTGTTTGCAGTTTATTCACAAACAGAATTGAGAAATTCTACATAGTCGAGGGGCAATTTCTCCAGTTTGAGGTAGAAATACTTTCCTAGGTTAGAGTAGTTACAAACATAGGAAACTGTTTTATATTGAGCCATGTCATTGGTCAGTCTAGTTCAGCATTATCTACAATGAACATGTGAGGCATTCCAAGATGTCTCTTCCAACGCCTTTTGGGCATGCCAGCTATTGAATCAAAGGCTTTCTGCATGCAAATCAGATGCTCTACCACTAAGCCGTGTCCTTCCACAAATTACAGACACCACAGAATGTATTTGTCTTTTCCCACCCCACTGCACAATATTTTGGAGGGCAGGACCTTCCACAGGCAGGGAAATGCACTCTTTCAGCAGTAAATGGGGAGAAAAATTAGAGGCTCCCATTATAAAATGACCTGCATTTTGTACTGGAAGGGTACCAGCACACTGGAATCGAAGCCTTTTGCTTGCTGAACATTGCTTTTGGATTTGCCTTACAACCTGCTGGTTTCTTCTCCACTTCAACTCACTCCCAACACAATGGGAGGATGTCCAAGGGACAATAAGCAAGGGCTTACTGAATATCTTGTCAATTTGCACAGGGGCCTGCTGGCCTAGCCATGTGTGTACACATGGTTGCCAGCCTTTTAAATGAATTTAAGAACACTAAAGACTAACTTTTGCTTTCAAGTAATAGATTTGGTTTCGGGTTGTACTGAAAGACTAACACAAGTGAGGGGTTCTTAGCCAAAAGATGAGCTTAAGAACATCCACATGCAGAAATAGATCAGAAATTCCACTGAAATCAATAGGACAAATAATATGCTTTAATTGGTTTAAAATAAGTTGTGGATAGATATATTGTCATTTAAATTGATGTAAAAATGGAGTTTTGCTGTGAAGAGATAAATTGACTTTTTAAATGATTTTTTTAATTTAAAAAATGTGCTGATTTACTTTCCAGACTACTATTTTCCCAATAATTTGCACATGTGCTTTTTGAACCAAAGAGTTTAACATCTCCCATAGAAGCCAACACACAAATAATGCAAAAGAACAATCTGAACTGCAAAGGCAAAACCTACTTGGCATCTTTTCACCAAGAAGATGAAGAATTTCCAACAATGACCAGTGGATGTCTAGATGAAGATGCATCAGATGCCATGATGGGGAAAATAACTGTAATTAAAAGAAAACATTGCACAAAAATATTCCTGATAACCCCAGGTTCACAGGCTCTTTTTTCAGATGAGTGCATGATTAGCATGAAGGTCTGAAGAATATTTTTAAGAGACTTTGGTTGAACAAGCTTAAGAACATTCCTATGAATGGGAACCCTTCATTACCAGGACTATCAGGCTAACTATGCAAAGGTTTGAAAAGCAACCTGCATGTGTGTGTTTGTGGCTGTACTCCTGCCCCTCCCACCCCTGGTTTTAAATGTCGCATGTTCAGGCAAAATGACTTTTCATTTTCTGGATGTGGGGTTGCAATTTTTATAATGGGGCATGAAGGGTAACTTATTATCAAAATGTTAACACAAGATTGCATCTAACTAAGTTCTACTTAGAGTGGACTTTTAAAATATTCTACCAAAAACGTATGTGACTGAAAGCTCAGTCATTTCGCTGCCATATTAGCATTATCACAAGAAATATAGCCACCATGCAAATATCACCGTGTGGCACTACTAAACAATATTGGAAGTATCTGTCCCACTAGGTGATGTAACTCAGGTGCATGTCTTAGGTTAGTGCTAATATAGTGCCATAAGTTATAACACTGCCCTGGTGAGATACACAAAATGTTCCTTTCTTGGCAATATGATAAGAGAGAACTTGCAAGAATAACTGGCCAGCAAGTTTATAATGCCTCTTTTCCAACTCTAAATTATAATATGTGCCAACTAGAAATGTATATATGCGCCAACAACAACAACAACAAAAAGTACAGTCAAAACCTTTGCTTGTGGCGGAACAGTCAATCCTCCAAGAACACAACTAGAGAGTTCATGCAGGTGTCCAACGTGCAATGTCAAAGAATGGAGTTCCTCAACAAGTAATGAAGGGAATTGTGCTTCCTGCTTTTCAAATGGATGAAGCAACTCATCTTCTGCTTTGTGTGGCACCAGATATCTGAATGAAGATGTTAATATGTAATATCATGCAGCACCAACTATGCAAACAAAAATTAAACAGGAACCGTGTCTGACAACCTACCTGAAGATGAACATTTTTGCATACTGCAGGAACTGAATGCACTGCTGCCTGATGTTTTGGGCTTCCCAGTGAAGCTCTGCAGCCTGACCTGAAACCAAGGCAGAAATCAGGAATGTGCGCTTTCAGGTATGTTGCATTGACATAACCCATTTTCCCCAAACTGAAGGGGAAACAGCGTGCAAGTTGATTATAAAAAATACAAATGAACAAACAGGAATAAGTAATTTCTATCACGTCATGTGGGCACTCAATCTAAATAAAATTAAAGAGTTATAGACAACAACATTAACACATAAGGGGAAATAATCAGCGGCCACATGGCAACTGTTTGAAACCTTTCTGCAAAGAAGCTGTTTACATGCAGCAGCTTACTACACACATCATGCCTTTAAAAAATACCCAAGAGATCTACTGTGACATGGAAAACACTACTAGGATGGTTATGTTACTACATCCTGACAGCTCACTATTTAAAGTGGCACTGATGTATACACAATGTCAGAACTGTACCTTAATGAAAGAAATTCCATACAAAAGATGGAAACAGAAGAACCTCAAAAAGCTAAAATGGAATCGGAGAAAACAAGTTGTAGTTCATCTGATGCTTCAGCTTTGCTGGTCCTGATCCAACAGCTTAAATGCATGAGTAGGGATTGATCCTCCCTCAGTTATTTTTGCACTGATGGATGTGCATGGGAAACTGTAGACAAAAATCTTCCTGTGCATAGAGCAATAAATCTGTCTCATGCTTGCTCTTTATTTATTTAAAATATGTTTATCTTGCCCTTCTTCATAAACAATCCCAGGACAGGGTACATCCATGTGCACATGAATGCTTCAAAGAGCTTTGGGATTTGGCATGCACCTTTCAAAACATTTTTAAAGACCATGTTTTATGGCTGCCAACTCAAAATGTGCAATGTATTAGCCAACTGACGGTGTCCTTTGCTTATCCGTTATGCCAAAGGATGGCTACACTTTGTGTCCAAGCATTTGTCATCACTTTAACCAAGTGATCCACTACCCGTGGGTGAGGATAAAGACAAAGCCAATTGTGATCCCCCCCCGCCCCTGTTGGGTTATTATGGATGTTGCAAATAACACAGTTTTTCTTTTAAAGGTTAGCAATTTTTAATAGGGCTCACTTATGAGAAATATCAAGTCAGTGCATCAAAATTGTGTATAGTTCATAAGTTTTGAATACTGGAGGAAGGGAAAGGGGCAGGTTCCATTTAAAACAAACAAGCAAACAAGCAAACATAATATTTATTGTTAAAAAATATACAGCAAGGCACAAACAACCTAGAAGCATTAAAAAAAACTTACCAAAGTCAGATAAACTTGGTGGAATGAGGTTTTCCAATTTGTGTATTTGCTGCCTATCAACAAAGAAAGCACACACACGAAACAAAATTTTGAAATCTAAAATCAGGTTCTTTCATAAAAACCAACAAACAGCTTCTTCATTTTTGTGGGTAAATCAACTTAACAGTTGTAACAAAAGGTACATAAAAAACTGAAAAAATCAAGCCAATTTGCATGCTCTGCCTGATCCCTTGATCACCTCCTACAGATAATGATGATTCCACATAAAAGAGTTTGTTAGTGCTTATTCCTGGTTTAACTAACAGAGAGTATGGGAATACCAGAACTATGTTAATGTATGGCAGGCTGAAACACAACAAGGGAAATAAACAAGAGATTTGAAGAAACTACAAGGGAAGTCTATATTTGTCTTAGCTTAAGATAGAGATGGGGGGGGTGGTTTTTTGTTTTTGCTTTTGCCTCAGGGCCTCATTTCCTCATGGGCAATTTCCAGAGGGCTGCTTGCAAGTGATGCTGGAGCAATGGATGTGGCTATTGGCTTTGTACAATAAACTACATTCCAACCAGGCAAAAGTGTGTGTGGGTGATGGTCACTTGCTGGATCATCACCTTGTCATAGTGAGTGGGCTTGCATGTTCCTATGACCCTTGTGAGTGAAGCTGTCGGGAGTCTTGTATTCCCAGCAGGGTCACCCAAGATGGTAAGGTCAAAGGGGAGGAGTTAGACAAAGAATGATCCAAGAAGTCCTCAATGGCAGAACTGGCAGAAGATAGTAAGTGGTATGTTACAACGGCTGTGAAGGCAGATGAAGGCTGCAGCAGATATGAATCTACTTGTCACCTACTGAAAGGCACATTTGGCAAAACCTCACTGTGATCAACCCCGGCCTGGAAACCTATGTCCTTCTGTGGAAGGACCTGTGGATCCAGAATTGTCCTCCACAGTCACTTATGGACTCACTGTAAAGACCGTGTTCATGGAAGACAATCTTATTCAGTTATGAGTGATTGCCAAAGTAGTAGTAGTGTGTGTGTAAAACACATCTATATAATCTCCCAACCCAGGCAAGCTAGAGGTAGTATTACAGTTCAATGACACATTCTAGCTACGTCAGGAGGGTGTAGAGCAAGGTGGGTGAGAGGTGTGGCCCAGAGAGAGGGACAGCCATATAGAGAGGATTTGATGGTCCCAGTCAGCCCCTAAGGTCCCCCACCATGGGCTTAAGATAAGAGCTAAAGCATCAGAAAAATGCAATTCTAACTCTAGATGTGGCATTGGCTATATATGCTTTCTGATCTTAAGTACGGCTCCGTATCTTCAACAGAAAATTTCACTAAAGTTATTTAGCATTTGGCACTGATTGGCACATTGTCCGGGGGCTATTAAATTTACTTGCTACAAAAGGAGACAACATACTCAACAAAAGGTTAAGCAACTTTTTATAACCAGGCTGTGGTATAGCCTGAATCCCCGGCTTCGCTAAAAAAAAAAAAAATTGACAGCCACAGCTAATCATACAGAACAGGAGTAAGGTGCCTTTTACAGGAAATGCCAGTTAATAAGCAGGCAGATCCATTCTGCACTGGATGCAATTTTCAAATGTCAAACTATTCTGAAGTGTAGCCTCATCTAACAGTAATACAGATGCTAAATAGATAGCTATGGTCAAGACTAGAACTAGAGGAAAATATTATATTCCACTTTGGGGCAAATGCAATTTGTGAAATGAACCCCATACACGAGAACCAATAAACCCACAGGCCCCATGACTACCAAGAGAGAAGTAGCAATGTTTCAAAAACTGGCATGCATCAAAGTAAACCCCATGATCTTATCCTGTAATTGGTATGGGCCACATAATGTAGCTGCAACCAGCCACAAGCAGGGATCAGTAAACTGTTCCCAAACACATGTTAATATAACATGAATGCAGGGTAGAGTTGGAAAAATGGCAAGTGAAGGCAGGAGGAAGGGATGCTTTTCTATCACAGTGACCATAGATTCTCTCATTTTAAAAAAATCCCTCCCTCTTCAAGCCTATTTGTCTCTCAGCCAGGCTTGTTTCCAGAACTTTCCTGAGGAGAAAATACATTTTAAATGGTTTGGTGAGGGGAGAGAATAAATTTGCAAGGTAGATGAGTAGAGTAGGGCTAGCCAATGTGGTGCCCTTCATTTGTTTTGGAGGACACTTTCGATCTAGCCCAGCAGCATGGCCAAGAGTAAGGAATTATGGGAGTTGTAGTCCACAACATCTAAAGGGCATGAGTGGCTATTCCTGAAGTAGCAGAATGGTTAAGTAGCATCCATCTATTTCTCAGTTCTCCCCTGCGTATCACCCCCTTTTGCATCATATGATGTGGCAATGCCCAATAATATGATGTTTATATGCACCCTTCACTGGAAATGATCTCAGGGCAGGATACAGTGAAGCTAAATTTAAAACACAAAACAATAAACAAACAAGAGAGTAGATATAAAAACATAAATGCAACCTATAAAACCGCAGGGTGGCTACATTAGCCAGAAGCTGAAAAGCTAATAACCTGCAAATGCCTGAAAGAATTAAAAGCAAATAAGCTGACATCAAAATGGAAAAAAGAGTCAGCAACAGGCATACCTCAGAGCGGGGTGGTCTAAAATGTGGCCCTTGAGGCCTTTTGGGGCGGCCCTTGGCAACATTTGATGCCCCCTCATCCTGGTAGCCTTTGAGCTGCTTTCCCAATGTCCGGAGCCTTGCTTTGGGACGTTGGGAAGGCAGTGCAAGGGCTGGGGGTGGTGTCAAATTTTGTCCTTGCTCCCTCAAGCAAAGCCAAAGGCAGTGTGTGACCCTCTGGTTCCGTGTGGAAGTACTCTTGCTGCCCACTTGGTATGAAAAGTTGGGCCGCCTTGCCTCACAGGGTGGCCTGATTCCCAATTAGGGCCCTATCACAGAGAAGGCCCATGCCACCAGCTAATGTACAGCTGTTGGACATCGGATGCTAGGAAGGGCGCCCCCCAAAGAACTTAAAGCCATAGAAACATAGGAAGCTGCCTTATGCCAATTCAGACTATTATTCCATTTAGATTAGCCTTGTCCACTCTAACTGGCAGTGGCTCTCCAGGATCTCAGACCAGGGCCTTTCCCACCCCAACTGGAGATACCAAGGATTGAAGTTGGGGCCTTCTGCATGAAGAGCTGATGATGCTCTGTCTGAATGCAATGCCCTGGTTGGTGGTGCTGTTGCCAAGTGAAATGGTTCTGCCCTAGCCTGCACTGTGAACCATGTCATGACTGGTGGGGATGCTACATTGTTAAGTCACTCTGTGCTGTGGCCATTGCTGCAATGCATGTTTTCACTCTGACAGGACTAGCACTATGCTGATGTTGTGTTGCTGAGTTCACCTGGAAGCCTGTCCTGGCTCTGGAGCATTGCAGCCATTTTGCGCTGACAACAGCAACAAGCTTGTAAGCGTAATGCAAAGCACAATTACCAGAAAGTTCATTGAACTTAGTGTGACTTATGCATGTTTACTCAATAAGAACTTTTTTTTAAAGTGTTTGTGTGACTCATGCAACAGCATGGCTATTTCCCAAGGTTCAGTAACAATGTACCACAATAATAAAGTATGTTATATGTTCGAAAGACCCTAACAAAGCCCTCAGAACCACTCTCCAAAAGTGCTGTATATTTAGAGGACAATAATTTGGCTCAGTATACTTATGACTACACGCTATGGAGATAAATATACTAAAAAAAAATACCTAAATAATCCAAAGAGAAGTGTACAAGACTCAACTAAAGCAGTTTCGGTAACCCACTGGAAACCAAATAACTCTATGATGTCTTCTTCATAGTCATTTGGAAAAGGATCCAGCCCCAGCAAAACCCTGAAAAACATAGGCAGAATTATTCACAGGTTCTTAAAATGCTATTTATTTTATTAGATTTCTTTCCTGCCCTTTATCATACGGTCCCCACAAAGGTTAAAACTAAAAATATAACAAATATATAAAAAATAAAAGTTATAACCATAAGACAAGAAAAGTGTAAAAACCAATTTTAAAATGTTCCCTATATAAAATAATATAAAGCAATTTCATATATAAACACAGTTCCAACACAGATGCAGACTGGGATAAAGATATCCACTTACGAGGCTTGCAGAAAGGCGAAGCTTTCCAATAGCCATAGAACAGACAACAGAGATGGTGCCTGCCAAATATACAACGGGAGGGAATTCCAAAGGACAGTTGCCACAACACTAAAGACCCGATTCCTGCAGAGCAGTGATCAATTGGGTATATAAGGGGTGAGACTATATTTTAGACCTGCTGGTCCCAAGCTGCATAGGGCTTTGTATACCCTTTTGACAAGCAGCTTGAACTTAGCTTGCTAATTGGCAGCTAGTGCAATTCATACAGCAGCAGTGTAACAGGGAGCAGTTGAACCACCACATTTTGCATCAGAGGCAGCTGCCAAACAAACATAAAGGGCAGCCCCACATAGAATGTATTGCAGTAATCCAATCTGGAGGTTACAAGTACATGAATGACTGGTTATCCTGATCTTGAAACAGCTGAAGCTGGCAAAATGCTCTGGAGTAGAAGTGAATGAAGAAGCTCAACTTGAATGGCTACTTGAGGATGCGACTGGTCCAAAGAAGTGGGCCTCCTTCTGTGATTATATTGTTTCACCCCTGCTCAGGCAGCTTTGCAGCACATCTTTCACTGCTTGCACTCTAGCTGTCACCTACCCGTTTCATTGCCCTTAATTCCCTGGTCTACCAAAGTGCAGAACAAGCCCCACAGTACCAAAGAGGGCACACAGGGGGATACCATTATTACTGAAATTCAGGTGGCATTCCCCATGTCCCTCCGCACCCAGAAAGCTTCTCCCAAGAATGTCCTCCATATATCCAACTTGTGAACTAGTATTCTTTTGTCATGGGATCACGACCCTTTATCTACTATCTACACCACTGACACTCGCAGACCCACACACATATGCACACTCCTGTGTTGGCACCAATGTAACTCAACAAAGCAGGTTCTGCTTTAAAGTCAGCTTCATTTCCTGGTTAACCGCAAGCCCTGGCTCTGGCGGATGCTGATGCAAGCCTTGGTGAAATCATAGCACAGAATGGAAGAAATGTGAGCCAGAATGGAAAAGGAGCACAAAACCTTACAACTTGCCCTAGTCCCTTAATCTTGGCTGATATAAGGAACACTAGCTGCTCTATTGCTAACATGATGTTGCTGTTACATATTTCTGCCCTGTGTTAAGACCCTGTACTAGTAATGTATCCATGCACCATTCGCATAGGACACCTAGAACTCCCAATCATTTCTCAAGAGCAGTACTGCAGTTCTGTTGTGTCACTGGCACTGCATCAGCATCTGAATTTATTACCACTGCAACAAAAAGCCAAAACGGAACTGTTTTTTCAGCATCAAGCTATGCTACGTCAGTAACGTATGAACGAGCTCCCATACCCTCTATTCAAACAAAAGTCGAAGACACTAATGGGATCATTGTGGCACACAGCAGCTGTTAGAAGAAACTAATTAAACATTCTAAACTCTCAGTCCTGAACACACTCACACACAGGGGATTTTAATACTACTCAAAGTAATTATGCCACTGAAACATTCTTAGTAAAGTCAAGCCTGCCCAATAGTATTTTCAAGACAAAAGCCCAAGGGTGACATTTTTAAGTTTTACATACCTCTTAAGAGACCCACTTGCTAAATAAGAATCAGCAGAAAAGCTTTTCCCTCCATTTGTGGTGTCTGATGCACAGGAGAAACA
Source organism: Podarcis raffonei (assembly GCF_027172205.1). Classification (NCBI taxonomy): domain Eukaryota; kingdom Metazoa; phylum Chordata; class Lepidosauria; order Squamata; family Lacertidae; genus Podarcis; species Podarcis raffonei. Next base: position 48,198,649 of record NC_070604.1, read on the forward strand.
GAGGAGTCTGGCGCATTGTCTCTCCACTTCCATAGCCATCTCTAAACTCTCAGTGAGTGATGAAGGCACCGAGGGAGCACTGAAATCTTCATCCATTGTTCACACTTCTCTCTGAAGTAACATAGTACATGTTTTGTGTCTGTTCTGTTTTCTAAATGTGAAACTGTCACAATTACATTTGGGCTACAGAACTAGAATATGAAGCCAAACTAGAAACATTGCTTGCAAATGAATGTCCACTGATATTCCAAATAGCAGTAAGTTTTCAAACTGGGGAGCATCCCAACGTTTATAAGGAAACAAAACTTATGAAATGTTTCCTCATTAATTCCTAATGGGACACTGAGTATGCGAAGAATTTATAAGGTTTAAAAGGATAACTTATATTCTGTGGAAGACCTTCTGTTGGTGCCCCACCATTTGTGGTGAGACCAATGTGATCCAGAGAGGGCCTTCTTGGTGGTGGTACCCCAGAAAGCTGGGTGTGGGTTTTTTGTGTTTAACAAATTTATATACTCCCTTTCAAAGTTAAAATTCTTCCCACAGCAGTTTATATAAAATACAATAAATAACATTTAAAAGCACCTCAAGAAAAGGTTCTCTATTAATAAAACTAGCAATTCTAGCATAATATAGCCACCAAGACCAGACTACACAATTAGAGCCCTAGACATGATTGTGGAATGCTCTCTCCAGAGGTCTGCTGGACAACGGCTTTGTCTTTTCATCCCCAGGAAAAACCCTTTATTTTCCTAAGCCTTTTAGATATAATTTTAATCTTGAACATGGAGTGTATTTGTATCTTGCCAAATTTTTCTTGTTCGGTGCAATCACATATACATACTAATTGTAAGCTACAAGGCCCTCTATAATTTGTTTATCTGGTTAAGGCAGCAGCCTTACCTAGAAGTAAGTCATATTGAATCCAATTGCGTGTAGTTCTTTTACAGCGCAATCCTAGGCATGTCTACATAAACCTAGGTTCAATCCTAGGCACGTGTACAAATAAAGAGTACAGCCAAAATAAACAAAAGGAACACGTCTCAATTTAAGATTAGCTGAAACAAGAATGGGTGGCTCTTCTTCACACAGTGCATAATTAAATTACGGAATTTGCCAATACAAGACATATTGATGGCTGTCAACTTGGATAGCTATAAAAGGGAACTAGATAACTTCAAGGAGATTAAGTCTGTAAGTGGCTACTAGTTATGATTCTTATAAATTATTCCCAGTATTAGAAGCAGTATGTCCCTGAATACTAGCTGCTGGGAAACACAAAAAGGACAGTGACATTGTGTTTACATATTGTTCAGGCACTTCTCATAGGCATTTGGTCAGCCACTGTGGAAACCATGTTGGACTTAATTGGCTTCTGGTCTGATCCAGCCAGGTTCGTCTTATGAAGTCTGATAAGTAATGTATAGTGCATTTAGAAATGTTATTTTCTTCTTTCCTCCAGTGTCTTTTGTATGTGTACAATCGTAAAATATCAATTTATCACAAGAAAATCAAGCTACAAGTAAAATCTCTTTGGCACAATTGTGATTAACATTATCATGCAAGTGTTAACTACAAAGCAAGGATAATAAATAAACCATCTGTTTATAATTTATTTTCTAATATTTACTTATTGTTGGCAAATCAGTAATTTCAAAACAAAGAGTGGGAAATTGTGTATTGTGTACAGTCAAGTGCCCAGCACTGTAATGAACAAGCAGACACCTAATAAACTTAGCAAATCATTTCATCTCTAATAGTGGTGCTATGGCAGATTTTTATATTAGTTGAGTGCAGGTAATTTCAAGAGGGTTTTTGAAATGATAGAGAGCATGATGTCACAAATACAGGCTCACATTGTTGCAGTAAACACTGTCGCAGTAGATGCTGATTCCATGTTCACAGTTACACACAAACTTAAAATTCCCACTTCGTTCATAACCATGCACTCAGTATGTGGGACACCTTGCTCTCCTCTCACCTCTAACCACCTGAGATTACAAAAGAGAGACTAATAGATATTAGCAGATAAACTAATCCACATCAATTGATTTTGAATGTGTGCCTTCAGCAACGTAACCTATTAAAGGAGCTTGTACACTGCATTCATGGTGGCTGCAGAGAGATTAGGTGGGTGTAAAAGGCATTTTTAAAATAGAATCAAGAAGACCCAAGCCCCTAAGCATGTGCTGCCTGTATTCCCCTCATTGGTGACTAAGAAATACTCAGAACAGCCTATTTCAGAGGTAGATAATTTCAACAAGGGTAACTTCCAAGCACAGTATATGTGCATCACATTGCGGCCTGGTGATGCTAATGTATACCCTTCTTTGTAGGGTATACATTACCCCTTGTGTATGTGATCTCAGACCTGAGCCCTGAGATCAGTGGAGGGTCGCTTTTCCACCATCAGGAAGGGCTCACTGTGCCGTGACACAGCGGCACCCCAAAAGTGCAATATCCTCCTGTAGTGGCACAGAAGCCTCTTTTGTACTCAGCAAGATTAAAGGTACTGAGGTATGGATTTTCCTGTGTCTGCTGCTGTATTCAGTACCAGTATTCATTCGGTACACGTTTCGATATTCACTGTGTTTCACTCATCATAAACCACTCTGGGATCCTTTTGAATGCAGGAGATTAATGAATAAAAATGAATGAATGCTTAGAAGATGCGGCTTAGCCCACAGAAATATGCAGAGGCCCAAGGACCACACTTCCTCCTGAGAGAAAAATGGTGGGACCCGAGGCCCAAAGCAGGCAGAGCAATGGGCATGAATGAATATTACCCGAGTGGTATCTCGGGTTAAGTACTTAATTCGTTCCAGAGGACTGTTCTTAACCTGAAACTGTTCTTAACCTGAGGTACCACTTTAGCTAATGGAGTCTCCCGCCGCCGGAGCACAATTTCTGTTCTCATCCTGAAGCAAAGTTCTTAACCCGAGGTACTATTTCTGGGTTAGCGGAGTCTGTAACCTGAAGTGTCTGTAACCTGAGGTACCACTGGCCTTTTGTGCTGTTTCTACCCACAAATCCCCTTCTGCCCTCCATCCAGGCAAGAGGGAGGTCGAGGGCTCATTCCAGTCACGCAGAAACACCTGAGAGTGCAAAGCAGGCCTAGCAAGGGATGTATGGGGGGGGGGAGAGTCCCAAGAGAAATTTGGAAGGCTGCATTCCGGGGTCCTGAGATTCCCAACCCCGGTGGTGTATAAATCTGCAGCATTAATCTGGGATGGAGAGGAAAGCTTCCAGATTCAGAGTTAAAGTTTAGAACTAGTACAGTCCTGATGCAGAAGGATACGTCCCATTGGGCGCCAAAGCACTTACTTTTTTTACCCAGTAAAACACGCCCTGCCTGCAGCACCCAGAGACCCGCCGTTTCCCCCCAGTGAAACCCCGCATGAGAGTGGGGATGGGGGGGGGAGAGGCAACTGCCGCCCCCCCGCAGTGCCTCCTCGCACACTCACCTGCCGCCGCCTCCCGCGCTTCCCACGTCAATCACCCTGTTATGTACCCCTCCGTCCCGCCTGCCGCTTCCTTTCGCGGAACAGCCGCCAACTCTCCCCCGAAACTCCCGCGCGCCGCCAGAGCCGCGCAACAGCGCCTGCTCCGGAGGAGGCAACCGCTGACGCAGCGCGTTCCGATTGGCCGGAGAGCCTCCTCGCTGAAGGCCCAGCCCCTTTTGCTTTCTCACCCGGAGGCCCCGAGAGGATCTTCTTCCGCTTTGACATTAACGGCGCTCTCCTTAAGTGTTGCAGCTGGAAGTGGGGAGGGCTGCGTTTTATTTTTCTTCCCCAAGCCTGCAGGGTTTGTTTGCCTGGAGCAAACTCTTGCTCGTGGGGCTTTCCTTCTCCTCCTCCTGCTGTTGCTATTACTTAGTGGGTTTAAGGTTTTAACATCCTTGCAGTCTCACATTGTGTTCCTGCATGCTTATAAATGGCAAAAAGAGCAATTCCTCACTTACTCAAAACGCGTCCCAGAAGTCGCAGTAATTTCACTTTGGTTGACTCAGGCAAGCATGCATAGAGCCATTTTAATTTAATTTAATAATTTGATTTAATTTACTTTTTAGCTCACCTTCCTCCCAAGCTGGGGTTCAAGGCAGCTTAAAACATTTAAAAACATCAATTATAAACTATTGAATAATAAAACCTAGTTAGGAACAATAATTAAAATGTGTCTCAACATACTTAAAACTAGTAGCTGCTCCCAAGCTAATGTGTTTATAACCCGGTTATCAGAAGCAAGCAAGTTGTCTAATTGGTGCTATGATATGTGAGTTTTAAAAATGAGAAGTTGCACATGCTCAAGAGTAGTTCTTTAACAGGTTTTATTTTGATTGTTTTTGCTCCAGCATATCAGTAGCAGAAAAAATTGGTGACTTGCTTTTCACTTTTCCCCAGCTGCTTCAGGTGGCACAGAGCTTCTGTGGGCCACAATGCTAAGTGGGTTAAAGTCTTACAGCCCAGCTCTATCCCTGCTTATCTGGAAGTAGTACAGGATTGCACTGGGGTGTTTTGGGTGTAAGGGGAGGGGTAGTATCTCTGGTGGAGGACACTTCATGCTCCTGAGGCAGTTTGTTCACTTTTGGTCCTCATCCTGCACTCAGCTCTCACCTGTGGCTCCTAGAAGCTACAACCACACCCTGGGAAACTGCTTCAGGTGGCCAGCTGAACCAGGTGAGGGTAGCCAATGGATCTCAAACCCTTGGTGAGTTAGGGACTTCCCCTGCATGTGAAGACAGGCTCTGGCAAATTGAGCAGATGAGACCAATAGTGGGTCCAACAGTCAAGAAGGTGGTTTATGTACATGCTGAAGAGAGAAGTGAGGGGTAGATGGGGCTTTTCAACCTGGGAGGGCAGCCCATCTAGGAGAATGAAAACTCTGTTCCTAAAGCTTTGCTGCCTTGTGGGATATCTTCAGAAGAAAAGCCTAAGGCGTAAATCCTACACGTATCCAAAGTGGAGTCCCTAAGATGGATGGCACATTGCACACCTCCTTCCAGGAACTCTTGCAACCAAACTGCTGTCAGACGTACAGTGGTACCTCAGGTTACATATGCTTCAGGTTACAGACTCCGCTAACCCAGAAATAGTGCTTCAGGTTAAGAACTTTGCTTCAGGATGAGAACAGAAATCGGGCTCCGGCGGCGTGGCAGCCGCAGGAGGCCCCATTAGCTAAAGTGGTGCTTCAGGTTAAGAACAGTTTCAGGTTAAGTATGGACCTCCGGAACGAATTAAGTACTTAACCTGAGGTACCACTGTATTGCTCTGCTTTCCTTTGGACTTCATCAGCAAGGCTGAGAGGGGGGGTCTTGTCGTCTGGACCACCCAGGATCTCCATACACACTGCCCAGGCTTGCGCCATGGGGAGGTACTTCAGTGCTGCTGGTGCAGCAGTTTGACTTCACCCCTGGAGGTGCAATCCATTGTCTCTCAAGACAGACTGATGCTAACAACAACAACAACAACAACAACTGGCTGTTAAATAGGTTTGCTCCAATGTTAAGTGTGCATAGGGATGCAGATTTAAGCTAAAATCCTTTGCACACTTATTTAGGATTAAGCACAGTAGGACGGACCTCTTGGGAGGGGAATACATAGTTTTGCACTATTAGTTGCATAATACGGACTTCCACCACTTGCCTCTCAAGTTACCACAGAACACTATACTTGGCTAAATCTACAGGCGCAAGAGTGAGCTCCAGCTGTGTGATAACATGGTTTGTAAAGAGGAGGAGAAGGTACAAATAGAATTGTCCATTTTCTTATGATAATGAACACAGAGCCTGGAAGCTGTCCACCTTGTGTGTCCCTAATGGATGCATTTCAGAAAGAAATAATGTGTGTTTTTCTTAGAATGAAGCTGCAGGGATGAGAGATAGCATTCTCATGTTGAATCATTTCACATTTTGTTTATTTAAGAGTATCCAATCAGAAAAGAAATAGGTAGCCCTTAAATGATAGAATAAGTACCCTAACACAACATAAAACTGCCTCACTGGATGAACACAAGATCCATGGAGTCCAACAGCCAAAGGGCATCCAGATACTTCAAAGAAGCCCAAGAGCAGAAATGAAGGGAGCTGTTCATCACCAGTCTCATGCAGGGACATGCATCCATTTCTATGCATACTTACAGTAGTTTGAAGCAAGTCACAGTGGTTATAATGGGGTTCACTTCTAAGCTGTATGGCAATATTGAAAAAGGCAAGTGCCAGAAAAAAAGGGAAAGTATTGAAAACAAAACTGCCAATATCATTACCGCTTAGATATTTTTGACTTGTTAAGCGGTATATACATGCTTTCAAATTTTTTAAAAGCCCCAATAAACCAACGATATAACTGTGTGACCATATTTGGAATAGTCTCTATTGATTCTGGTCATTTCACCTCAAAAAGAATATTGTTGAGCTGGAAAAGGTGCAGAAACTGGCAACCAAAATTGTAAAGGGACTGGAGCAACTCCCCCATGAGGAAAGTTTACAATATTTCAGTTTAGAAAGGTGAGTAGTGGGGGAGATGATAGTAGCATATACACAATTGGAACCCAATCATTATATGGTCAGTCCTGCTGTGTTACGTGGTTGCTGCTGCTTGATTTTAAATTGTAGTTTGGGTTTAATCTGGTGTTAGGAATTTAATTGTAGGTCATTGGTTTTAATTATGTTGATGATTCACTATTCTGGACTCCCAAAAGTGCAGAAAAGCGATATAAACATCAAATAAATAAGGCATGGTGGGCAGATAAAAGTTTTCCTCTTTCTCACATTATACTAGAACCTGGGATCATCTAAGCCGGCTGCTGAAAGATTCAAGACAAAAGGAGGTATTTTTTCACACACAGTTAATTGTGGAATTTGCTACTATAATATATGGTGATGGTTGCTAATTTGGATAGCTTTAAAGGGGGATTAAACTAATTCATGGAGGATGAAGCGATCAATGGCTACTAGTCATTATGGCTGTGCATTGCTTTCAATATTGGAGAAGGTATGCCTTCAGACACCAGTGAGGACAATTCTACTGTATTTATGTCCTGCTTGTGGTCTTAACAGGCATCTGGTTGACTGAAGTGAGAACAGAATGCTGGAGTAAATGAACCTTTGGTTTGACCCAGCAGAGCTGATCTTGTGTTCTAAGTACTCTTAAGACTTAAAGCCAAGCAGCACACCTGTGCACATTTTCTCCCCTTCAAAAGTAAGCCCCATTAGGTATGGGGGAATACCGTAGTTCCCTGGGATATAAAAATACACCTGTAGTATAATGCCACAATCCTATGAACTCCCACTACAGGGTATATGCTATTGAACAAAGTGGCACTTATCTCTGAGTGAACTGAGTTATGCTTATGCTGCCCAGTCATGTATACACTCACCTTGGAACCAGTACCCAAGAGCTAAGCATGCATGCACATAGGATAACCAGTCTGTGGTCCAGCCATCGACACCGTGTCAAGTCTCATACATAACTCACAGAACAGAATTAAGGAATAAATGGTTCAGAAGACATTCTAGAAAAAACATTTTCTAGTTCTACTTGTTTTCCAGATGAAGAAAAGTGAGACCCAGTCTAATCCCCAAGGACAGCGAATGACTTTATGGCAGAGGATACACAAAATGTACAGAAGAGATAACTCCGTAAAGTGAGACAAGCCACAAATTACAGAGTCAAGATTAAAGATTTTTTTTTAAAGATATTTATTGAAATTTTCCACTTTAATACAAAAAAATCAAAAAAGAAAAAACAAAAAAAGTTAAAAACACATAAAGTTTATAATCCTTATTTTTCTATAACATATTTCCCTGACTTCCCCACACCTCCCCTTCTTATATTCCAATTCAAATTGTTAGTTCAACAAGTTCTTATCCCCAATTTTTAACCTTTTTCTGTTTAGTTCATTTTAAAAAAGCCAATTTTACCTTATAAACCTCAATATTTATACATCAATTCTCATTCTTAAAACTTTTTTCTAAAGTCGACCCAAATTCCCTTCCACGACTTCCCCAATTTTCATACAAATAGCAAAACAAAATAAAAGCAAAAACAGATTATAATTATGCACCCTTTGGATCCCTAAACTCCACCCCCCCTTTCCCGGTTTCAATCCCCAACAAATGTCCATCAGTCTTGATCTACTATCAGCCTGGAGATCTCATGTCCGAGGCTCTTAATTCTCTCTCAATTCCTCTCTGCCGGTTTTTTTGATAGTCCTTAATATTAAACACCAGATCTTGGAGAAGCTCTAGCCAAATGGGATCCATATTTCTTCCAGCCAGACCTCCATACTTAAAAGTGGAGCCCGAATCTTGTTTCTTACTCCTTTCAAGTCCAAATGTCCCCAAAGCTCCAACTTCCACCTTAATCAGATTTGTAATCCTTGGATCTTCAGATCTCCACATAAGGAGATCTCTCCATTCTTCAATCTCCAATTCAAACCAGATTTTCAACATCAAGTTCTTATTTTCCTTTGTAGCCATCATGTCAGGCCTCTGGCTCTCCTTTGTCATCTGCAGCATTACAGCTCCTCCTTCCTTTTCCTCAGGAACAACATATATCTCTTTCTCCACACTCTCAAAGCTCTGAAGTTTCTCTTCTTGTCCAGCTGCATAAACTTCCTGAGTCAAGTCCTTATCAAATTCAATGAGTTTATTTACTGTTAAATCCAGAGTTGCAACATTTGTAGCCAAAACATCAATTTGGCCTTGTAACTTTCCCAAGAGAACAAAAACTCTGTCCAATTTAGCTTGTATTTTCCCTCCTTCAGCCATTCTTGTAATGTCCCAAAACCCCCTCTAGAGGGATTTTGGTTACTTAATATTCCTTCCAGTTCAAATCCAAAAGTCAAGTTAGTTTGTATCAGTTCTTGCTTGTTTTCAACAAATTATAACCAAATTGTAACAAATATAACCAGCAGAGACAACAGAAACAAAGTTCTCTTTTTCAGTCTTGACAGCTAATTTGACAGCTGTCAAACTCTTCAGTACCTCTTCAACAGGCTCTCTCGCGGATCACTCCCAGGTCCGGGGGGGTGGCACTTCAGCTCCCAAAATTAGCTCTTATCCTCCAGTAAAATTACTTATACTGCCAAATCGTGAAATTAATGTCTTTTATCCAATAAACAAGAAAAAATTCTCTCGACCTTAGTTAGCTGATCCTTGCTTAAGATTATTTACAAGACGGGGAGACGGACTTCCTGTTTGCGCCTTCCCCGATCGTGCCTAATTAAAAAAAAAAAATTATTTGTAAATCCAATTTCCGTACTACTCACGGGTTGTTGCTTTTAAAGTCCAATTGTTCACAAGAAGAAGTCAGCGCTCTCCGACCATGGCATGCAGCTTCACTCCGCAGGAGAAGCAGTCGACTCTCAGCACTTTAAAAAGGCTCCTTCGCGGGTCGGGGGGGCGCAAATGGTGCCTGCCGAGTCACCAAGTTCACAGGCTTCACCGCCTGTGATTTCTGAGGGTCCCCGCGTTGCCGCCGCGGCAGGACCCAACTCCTGCGGAGCCGATTCCCTCCGGAGCTCGGAGGGAATCCGCCATTAGCCGATGGCGCTAACCCGGAAGTCTCAAGATTAAAGAATTTTAGTGTGTAGGGAAAATGTTAGAAAACATTTACTCATTTTATAGATGTGCGTGCTTCCCTAACCATGCACACACACAACTACAAACTTCCATACAATTTCATATGCACACATTAAGGAGAGACTGACATACACACTAGACCAGAATCATAGAGTTGGAAGGTACCACAAGGATCATTTTCTAGCCCAACTCCCTGCAGTGCAGGAATCTTTTTGCCCAATGTGGGGCTTGAAACTGCAACCTTGAGATCGAGAGTCTCATGTTCTACTGACTGAGCTATCCCACTACACCCTCTCTCATGCTTACGCACAGTAAACATACAGAGAGACATGTGCTGCCCTTTCTGCACATCTAAATCCAAAGACCAAATGATGAAGAGTCCTGATTGCTACTCATCCTGTTCCCCATGCTAACTTGTGGACTACCCAGGCAAGCAAATATGGAGAACGAACACACACACACACACTGGCTTACAACAGGTTTGGCAAATGGGATGATATTGATCTTGCTGTGCTGCTGTTCTCCTGCCCTTCTCCCCCTCCCACTACGGAGTGTTTCTAGAGGCCCAGACTGCTCTTCTGATACCACCGACAGCAAAACGACCCCCAACTGCTGAACCAAGTCAGTCCAGAAGCAATCCACCATCAGAATATTTTCCATGGCTCACCATCAAACTGCTTCCTCCATACAATATGCCTATGTAGTTTATAATGCATGTGCAAAATACACATTAAATTTTCCATTTAAAATATTAACTGGGAATGGAAATCAGGGAAATGTGTCTTTCCCACTCCTGTCTGACAACTGGTCGAGACTTCTTTAAAAAAAATAGCTAGCTCAGCCTTAAATTAGTTAGTTGGCAACCTCATCAGGTGAACATGCCAAGGATCAGACTCAATGTCCCACTGGACAAGTTACAATCATTCTGAATAGCTAGGCAGACACTTTTTTTTAATGTAACCAAGTGTTTATTGCGTTTTTATTCTGCATTTCCTGCCAGGAGCTGAAGGTGGCATACATCAGTTTTCTTACCTGGTAGGTAAGTTAGGCTGATAAAAAGACTAAGTGACCCAAGGTCATCCCTTATGTTGGGACTGACCTCTGGTTTCAAACACTACACCCCACTAACTCTGATTTACTGTAGTTCTGATATTATCCTGCATCTTAGTCTTCCTTTCTTCCTTGCTTATCAGTTAAAAGAGAGTGGAGAAAACTTACGTTTCTAATAAAGTTAACTTCCTGCTGCTGCTGCAGTGACAGAAGGTAAACTTGTTATCTTTGAAATCCTCTTTAGTAAGTAACTAGCTCCTTTTGCTCAAATCATTAAGAGCATCTCTCTCTTTTATCCTTTTTCAAGTTACTTGTCTTGGGGGTGGGGGGAGTTAAGTACGACGCCGCAGTAAAATAAATCTGTACCCAGAGTAACCCTGATTTCCATATGCAGATTTTTCTGCACTGACAAGCCCCTTTCTCCAGTCTCTCTCTGTCTCTCATTGTGTCTGTCTGATTTTTACACCACCTTTATCCTCTCTCACTTTCTCTTTTCTGCATGACGAAGCTAAAATAGGTTCCAAGCAAAAACAAGATTCGAGGTAGTTGCTTCAGGAACAGTGGAGAGATGGGGGAGGGGAGGAAATATCCTATTAAATGTCTTAATTGTGTTGCATTTGGTTCCTTCTATTCCCCTCTCCAGCTCTGTGATTAAAGTTCCCCAGGACGAAGAATCCGGGCAAGGGAGCCCATAGTAGAGCAGCAACAGTCTGCAGTGTGCAGCCAGATGTGCTGGACTTTTTAGGATCTTTGCCATTTTTGTTTTTTTAAACACAAGCAGAGAAAATAGGTCGACACAAAAGCTGCAATCCAGCAGATTGGTTTTTCTTTATGGTGGCAGAGTTGCTGTGTCTGCCAAGGAGCAACATGCTGTACGCCGAGTTGGATTTAGGAGGAAAGGCGATGGGGGCTCTTCCAAGGTAAGAAACCTGTTCTTGTCTCCTCGTGTTGCTTTTTGAAAATGGGTTTCTTTTCAGACTCAAATGCCAAAGAGGAAGAACGAGCAAACGTGCCTTAGCTATGCTTCATGAAACCCACCACTTAATATACATTGTGTGTTTTGGTGTGTGAGTGTCTGTGTCCTGTTTGTAAACATTACTTTGCTGGTGATTCTTATGTTGCTTCTTTTCAAATGAAATGAATATGTTAGAGGAGCAGGTTTCAACAGTGACATCATGGTTAGTGCTAAAAAGATATATATGCCAAGTCTTGCATGTGCAGATGTAACTTGTTTGAATTGGCTAGATTTGTTATAGATTTCAGTGGGAATGATTTTTCTTCTTCTAGCTCAAATATTTAAAAGCTTGTTTGAAATCATAAGGTTTCTTTATATATGTATATTTATAAACATTTTTTTTAGTGCAAAGCTGCAAATGGTGGATAATTAAATACAGTATTTAGCTTGGCTGTTTTGAAGCCAGCGAATAAGGTAATAAATTTTATTGTACTAATCAGACTCAAGATGTTCTCTGTGTTAATTGGGTTAAAAATTGCAGTACTTATTAGAAATTCTAATTTCACAATGCAGCACTGACAATAAGCTCAGCCAGTGAATTATTCACATCTTTAATTTGCTCACTTAATGACAGTGTGCTGTAATCAGAGTGCAGAGAAGACTTCCTATGCATTATGTATGATGCTCAGGACTTAAATGCAGGACATTATGAGGCTCTCAGTGGTTCAGTAATTAGTTTTCCACAAGGCAGGTTTCTTAGATATTCACAGATAAAAGTTCCACAGTTGAAAAATATTAGGCTTGTACAAACAAACTAACAAAAACAAGGGGGTGAGAATGGGAAGGAAGGCTGAGAACAAGTTTTCTTCTGCAGACAATTTGTCTAAATGTTGTAAAGTCTGAAAGAAATGCATGCTCTAGTCTAGGAAAACAGCGAAACAGAAAGTTTCATCTGACTTTTTCCTTCTTGATGAAGTTTACAGATTAAGGGTGGGTGTTTTTCTTTCTTTTTTTTGCTATTTATGCAAGTTGTGTGTGTCATCTTTAAAAATGACAGTTATTCACGTTTCAACAAGTGTTGATTCAATCTTCCTGTACAATATTTGCCACAACGTTGGTGATAACAAAGGGTTAAACAGTGCAAGGAAAATATGTCAAGTTATAGATATGGCGGATGCCCCCTTGGGCTCGTGTAAGCACCTGGCTTCCTTGGCCAGCTGCCAAGGCCTGAATACTCTGGTTGGCTAAGGCCTGATTTTTTTATTTTTTATTTAAAGAAAATTAGCCTGGCACTTCAACCAGGACTGGGATGGAGGATCTAGCTGCTATTTAAATTTTGCACATTGCCATAATGTAGTATCAGATTGTGGCATTGTGGGAAATTTCAGTGGTAGCTAGGCCCAACTGCCTGATGCTACTACTGCTACTCACCACTGGTGGCCACTGCCAGGTTAGCCTACCAGGGCCCACTCATGGAAGAGGGAGTTCACCATGGGATGCTTGGGCCACAAGTGTTATGAACCCCAAACTGACCTTGATGCACCTTGTGGAATATTTTACCTCCCTCCTCATTGAACAACAGATATCCATCTCCATCATACGACCAGCTGCTGCTCTGTTCTCCTTTCAAGAAAAGAGTGTATGATGTTAATTAAACAAATAATTCTAACAGGCTGCTCCATAATTTTAATTATGTTTTGTATATATAAACATAACAGTCATAAAATGAAAGAGCAGTAAATCCCATATAACCAAAATAAGTGTTACTTATGACATTCACCATTGTGCCTGCACCAAAAAATTAGTGTCATACAGTCGTTTGATTAGAGAGTTAAGTAAGAGAGACAATTTCATGAGTATACAGCTCCTAGTCATCATGTATATGAATGATGGTTCGACCAGACTTCACAAACTTTTAGAACTGCACTGCCTGAAACAACAATGTGTATAAATTAGCTTCTGTAAGAAGTATTAAGTAATTATAATAGTTAAGCTCCCCTGAATTTTGACAGAAGTTTACGGTGTAGGATATATGTGTGGTTTGAGAAATACATGGAACTAGTCTCACAGTTCTTTCGTTCTTAACCACGGATGAGAAGAAAATCAACAGTTGCTTTTTTAGTGCTTGGACAGCGGACTAAGTGGGGATATGGCTCACAGTCTTCCCCACTGTAGCAATGTATTATATTTCTATTTAAATTACAACAATTATTTTAACTAGCGGAAATTGTCTGGCATTACTTGGGAATTCTAACAAAACCAAAATGATAATCATAATCAGCGCAGTTCTGAAATCAGTGGTTAAAATAAGTGCCGTTTTTAAAAGTTCAGTTCACCATCTTGATGGTGTCCAATTGTATCCAAACAGTCAAAAATCTCCTTGTTGATCTCTTGGATCATCATGTAAAATTTTGTTATGATATTTTAAGAGATGTCCAAATCCATAGAGAACAAACAACTTTCCAAAATTTGTAGTAGATATACTATAAATAAATTAGCATATGCAAATCCTAAGCAGAGGTGTTCTCTTTCATCCTGTCTTTTGTTGATAAATTTCCTCTTGTACACATGAGGGCCAGTGGTTTTTATATTGATGCATAAATGCTATCCGAGCAAGGGGAAGGAGTCCCAGTAAGGCCTTTAGATCCTAGCTAGGTGGTTTTTGATGTATTATATTCAACCACAGTTAATTAACTGTGCACCATTCCCTTTACATTTATCTAGCACATAGTTCAAGGGAAGAGGGGAAAGGAAGAATCTAAGAGAAACCCTTCTGCTGCCCTATGTTTAATTCCCTGCCAGGGAGCAGCATATAATCCTGTATACTAAACCTGTCACATTACCAACACCTGCATGGAGCCTGAAATCAATATCTTGGTTTCAGCAGGTAAAACACAGTGTCAGAGTGAGTTAAGGATGGAGAATGCATCGCTAGCATGACTGAACAATAGTGAACACACACAAGAGCCTATCTTTGCACTTACTCTGTGACAGTGATGGTGTCAAATAAATCTTACTTCATTGCCACCACTGCAAGTACATGGTGCTGGCCATTGTGGCTCTTTTGGTGGTTAGCAGCCTCTTTTGGTGAGGCCCAGGAGATCAAAGATGTGGATTGTTCAAACACTTGCTGTGATTAGTTTGCTTTCCTTTTAATAGAGAAAATTGCTCACATTGACAATGGCTTGGCTGCAGACACTGATAATTTATAATTTAGTAGATAGTAGAGACAAGAGCACTGTAAGGTAAAGGGACCCCTGACCATTAGGTCCAGTTGTGACCGACTCTGGGGTTGCGGCGCTCATCTCACTTTACTGGCCAAGGGAGCCGGCGTACAGCTTCCGGGTCATGTGGCCAGCATGACTAAGCTGCTTCTGGCGAGCCAGAGCAGCGCATGGAAAGGCCGTTTACCTTCCCGCCGGAGCGGTACCTATTTATCTACTTGTGCTTGACATGCTTTCAAACTGCTAGGTTGGCAGGAGCAGGGACCGAGCAACGGGAGCTCACCCTGTCGTGGGGATTCGAACCACTGACCTTCTTATCAAGTCCTAGGCTCTGTGGTTTAACCCACAGCGCCACCCGCGTCCCAGTTAAGAACTGTCATGCTATTACAAATAACTTTATGCTTGTGCTACCTGAAAAAATGGACAAGGTGCTTGGAGTTTGAGGCCTACCAGCTCTTCTCTGGAACCATGACCTTCATGAGTAATAAAGGTTGCTGAGGTATCTTTGAGGAATGAGATTTTGGAGGTGATTAATTGCACCTTGAAGGCGAGTCCAGTCTCTACTACTCTGGAAGCCTCAGTGGTGAGTTCATTACTTAAGAAACCAAGCTTGTTCTCTTTGACATGTTATCCAGGCTCCAACTTAGTTAAGGAGATGGAGAAGATGGTGGACGCTGCATTCCAGGTGGTTTTGGGGGAGGAGGATCCATTTCTACCTGAGTTTTGGGGTAGTTTGGGCACAGAAATAGACTTGGTTGCCCTGCTGGAGGAAATATGCCAAAATCTTGAGAGGGAACATACCACCATGTTGGCTTTCCTGAACCTCTCAGTGGTGTTCAGTATTATCAACCATAGTACAGTAGTACCTCAGGTTACATACGCTTCAGGTTACAGACTCCGCTAAATAGTGCTTCAGGTTAAGAACTTTGCTTCAGAATAAGAACATAAATCGTGCTCTGGCGGCGCGGCAGCAGCAGGAGGCCCCATTAGCTAAAGTGGTGCTTCAGGTTAAGAATGGACCTCTGGAACGAATTAAGTACTTAACCCGAGGTCCCACTGTACCCTTCTGAGCTGTCTTACTGGGCTGAATTTCGGAAGTACAGTGTTGCAGTGTTCAGCCTGCTGCAGATGATATCTCAGAAGTGTTAGGGGACTTCTATTCCATTCCATGGACAGCTGTTGGGCCCCCTATATCAAAATAGTCCACTCTGTACCTCATGTTGTTCAACATCTGGATTAAAGCACTGGCAGAAGTCATAGAGAGGTTTGGACTATGGTGTCACCAGTGTACAGATAATATCAAACTCTCCCTCTCTTCTTCAGTTACAAGTCCCTGGGAGGCTCTGCAACTCCTAAATAAGTGTCTGGAGGCAGCTTTGGCATAGTTGCAGCTGAAAAAACTGAAATTTAATCTAGACAAACTGGAGGTACTGTGGGTGGGGAAGTGATGGTATCTGTGTACTGTTCACATCCAGCCCCCTCAAATGCAGCATTTTATTGTGGGGGCCAAAGCCCCCACAGCCCCTTGGAGTTGGCTTCTATGCTATCTTTCTTATGGACAACTTACCAGAAGAAACCCTGCCACCCAGGGGCGTGTTTGGAGTCCTGCCAGAAACTAACTATAACCCTATTTATTCCCAACACCTGTGTAGAATTTTAATCAGATGTCAAGGTTCAACAGACATTAGGAATAGTAATTGGATTCAAAATAGCTTTTGAGGAATTATCTGGAAATTGGTAGACTGAAAGCGAGGAATCTGAACAAGGAACCAAATAAGGGTCAGATCAGGTTTTTGTTCTTGTTTTAACTTAACATTAAGGTTTTCATGAGCCTAAAACCAGATTTTGTGACAAACAGAGGCATTGAGTGAAACAATGTTTCTTTTAAAAGCTTATTGCTCTCTGAATAACAAGGATGCCAAGAAGTGGGTTGAACTACAGTGGTACCTCAGGTTACATACGCTTCAGGTTACATACGCTTCAGGTTACAGACTCCACTAACCCAGAAATAGTGCTTCAGGTTAAGAACTTTGCCTCAGGATGAGAACAGAAATAGTGCTCTGGCGGTGCAGCAGCAGCAGGAGGCCCCATTAGCTAAAGTGGTCTTCAGGTTAAGAACAGTTTCAGGTTAAGAACGGACCTCCAGAACGAATTAAGTACTTAACTGTATTGGGTTGAACTGGGCCACTTTATTATTTACAGAACACACTTGCAGTGGGAAACTTATTACTGCAGGAAAAATGGCTATGAAAATCTCAGGCAAACAAAGATAGTCTAAGTTTAAGCACACTGTTTCATGCAACGTGTGTGAAATATGGAATCTAGTTTATGGAATAGGCTCCTGCAAGGTCCAAGGATTGTCAGTATACTCACCTGAGTTATGGTCAAAATACTAGGCTAATGAAATGAATATTTGCTATAATCAGGCCTTGTTAACATTTATGGTGAAGTCTGGTGTTCTAAAATTGTTTTGAGTAAACACAAGTTGCAAACACAGAGACTGTAAACCACAGTCAGACCATCCATGTTTAAAACAATGTAATCCAGTAAGTTACATCTATAGCAAACTCCAAACAAATAAACTCTAAATCAACTACAAATGTAATAAGCTCCAGTGCATTTTGAAGTACTCTGGATTTTATTCACTTATGTGACAGACATTTGTTTGACTTGCAAACAGTCTTATTGTAAGTTATTGAAGATCTGTAAAGAGATCCTGTGACTCTTAATATAGGTTCCCCCAATGCAATATTTTTGCTCTTCCACACATGCCTAACTTTGATGTCAATGAAGTTTAAGTGTGCTTAATTTCCTATAGCATTTCTGAGGGTGAATGTTTTTTTAAGATGTTGAAATCATGTATTTTGGAACAATTATTTCTAATTATACATGGTTATACGTATAGCCATTTCTATTGAATCTGGGTGTCAGTTGGTTTTTTTAAAAAAAAGAAAATATGAGGATTTACTAAACAAAGCTGTTTCTACAGCACTGTTGCTATGAATGCACTAGTTACATTTCAGTATCTGTTACAGCTTTGCATTCTTGGCCTTTTAGGAAAAAATAATAATGTGTTAGTGTCATCTTTTGTTCTCTTGAGATTTTATTGCTTCTCGTGATTGTATCTTTTCATCTTTTTCTTTTCTGAAATAAAGATAGTTTTGTCCCTCAGGATTACTTTTAGAAAACCTTGGAAAATTGCTAGTATTTCTTTCTGTTATTAATTTGAAGGAAACATTTCATTTCTTCTTGATGGAACATTTGAGTAGTACACACCCAGAAGTGCAATCCTCTGATAGAGTTATTGGTGCATCTAGGTCTTGCAGAAAACCTTGGCAATAGCCTGTGCAGATTGATCGTAGGCTTGGTCTTCTAGCCCTACATGTGATTCTAAGACGATACAGATAAAACACATACAAACTCTGTTCCCAAAGAGTTTGTAATTAGAGCACAGGTAAAGTTGGGAGTTATAGTTAAAGCCATGGTTTTCCAAGTAGTGATGTATGGAAGTGAGAGCTGGACCATAAAGAAGGCTGATCGCCGAAGAACTGATGCTTTTGAATTATGGTGCTGGAGGAGACTCTTGAGAGTCCCATGGACTAGAAGAAGATCAAACCTCTCCATTCTGAAGGAAATCAGGCCTGAGTGCTCACTGGAAGGACAGATCCTGAAGCTGAGGCACCAATACTTTGGCCACCTCATGAGAAGAGAAGACTCCTTGGAAAAGACCCTGATGCTGGGAAAGATTGAGGGCACAAGGAGAAGGGGATGACAGAGGCCGAGATGGATGGACAGTGTTCTCGAAGCTACCAGCATGAGTTTGACCAAACTGCAGGAGGCAGTGGAAGACAGGAGTGCCTGGTATGCTCTGGTCCATGGGGTCACAAAGAGTCGGACATGACTAAACGACTAAACAACAACAAACAAAAGTTGGGAGAAAAAGAAAAATGTACGCAAATGCTATTATATGTACTTAAAACTTTGTTGTAGCTGGTAATAAATATTAGAAAGGATAAGCTAAAAGCCATGAACAGTTGATTGAGTCCCTACCACAGAAGCATGTGTTTGCTTTTTGTTTATTCATACTTGGATTTTCCAACCCTTAATATCCCATTCTGAGAGATAGGGTGGAAATAGTTCATGATCAGTATGTGTGCCTTTAGGGGCGGCATGTTAAGTTTCTATGATGTTTTCTCTCTCTCTCATTAGAAGAATATTTTGCATTCCTAAAAGAGAATGCTGGAGAGTAGAAACTTGTTTCCACTCATGATTGCAAGGGCTCTCGTTGAAACAGACAACACTTAATTGTGTCAAATGGTTAAGAAAATATAGACCTTTACAGTGCATCCTTATAAAAAAGGCAAATGAAGTATGCGATGATAAAGAAAAGCAGCATCCCTAGAAACAAAATAATAGTAATAAAGCATATTTGAGAAAACTGAATGCATTGATTCAGAGCTTTAAAATAAAGATCAGTGCTGATCAGAGTGGAAGAATAGAAGAAAATCTGGATTGAGTTTGATGACTCACGTGATCTGTGGTAGAGACATGGCCTTGTTTCTTGGTTCTGTAGCTCTCCTTAATCTTTCCTTTTTATTGACTGCTGGCAATTTGTATCTGGAGCAGTGGCATGTTTTTTATTGATTTTTCAATCTACATCCTTAAGCCCTGTTTAACAATAGAGTGTTTTTGTGTGTGACATTGGGCATCATACAAAGGTGAAAGACCATTTGAGATACACACCCCACATGAATACCCAAATGGTTCTGGCACATAAGTGGAGCAAAACTAATAGAGTTGTCACTTGATTAAATAAATATTAGCCAATAGTGTGAATTTTAATATTTCAATTAACTCTTAATGAATTTGCATATGAATAAATAGTTCTAAAAACAGCATACTTCGTTGCTTTTATGTGATGCATAGCTTGCAATATTTCAGAAGACATTCTATTCTGTGGAAAAGAGGGTTTATTTTTCTAAGAAGGTGTCTATAATTCATGGATTTCTAAAAAGTGATGTTTTTAAAATAATTAACACTTTAAAAATGTACATTATTAATTTGGGCACCTTTTTTAATTCATCAGACTATTCAATTCATTACACATTGCAGTCCTGAAGATTTATGCTCTAGTAACAACATTGACCAAACTTCTTTGGGCACTTAGTGTAGCAAGTTACCTCTAAGCTTTTATCACACTTCTAATGCTTTTGGATTAGCAAACAGGTTTATTGGAGAGTACATGGGGGAAGGCAATTTCAATGATTCCTCCTCTCTTGCAGTTCTCCACACATCCCACAACTGCTTTGGAGGGTCTTCCAACTTTCTGAGAAGACTTGAAGGACATGGAGGGTTGTAGAAGGTAGGGAGAATTGCCAAAAATTGCCTCTCTCCCTATTCCTTCAGCAAAGGGACACCAATTGGATGCCACCTATTGTATCTTTATTGAAATAGTGTCCTTTAACACTTTGACCCAAAGTTCCCATATTGCTGTTATTTTGAGTGCTTTTTTTTTTGTTCCCCTGTCTTTAGTCAAAGGTGGCTACCTTTACAAATGGAGCACTGGTTAAATCACCACAGTTGGAACTCATTATATCCATTCTCACATTTTCATTCTTTGATCAATGACATAGTTGCTGTAATAAAATAATCAGGCTAATATATTTAAAGAGCCAACAAAAAATCTGCTTCTGAATACAAAATGACTGAAGGCGCTTTTAGATAAGATCATGTCTAGACTGAAGTTATAAGAGTGCTTTCAGTTATGGATGCCAGCCAGTGGTCTTTTAATAGGTCTGTGAGGTTACAGGGGGCGGGGGGGAATTCTACTTGTGGCTAATGAATGTGACATTGTCTTTGAGGTTCTCTTTGGATGTTTGCTTAGCATTTGCCCAGAGATGTAAAAGCAAATGGGTATGATATACTTAAAACAAGACAAATTGAGCAACAGCTGGTTCTAATGGTGGCAGGGGTTGGGGTGGGAGAGTACTGTGGCACCTTAAAGAATAATAAATGTATTATAGCATAAACTTTTCATGGACTACATTCCACATCATCAGATACATGATATGTTATCCTGAATTAAGGTGTATATAAAGCCATGGTGCTGGCGGTGGAGGGCCATTACTGTAAATATGGATATCAGAAATAAATAAAATTCAGGTAAGTGAAGTGAAGGGCATGAGACAGGAGTTGATGATGCAGGTGAGCTATGCATAAGCAAGCTGCCAGCTAGCTCCTCAGAGGCTCTTTTTATTAGCACAACATGCAAAACCAGTCAGATACATTTTGGACTGCGCCCTTTACACATCTTCCAATCACGCGATCATGGAGTGGTACAAAGTTATTTTGGCACCTGTTTCCACCGTGTCACTTTCCCCCTGAACAATGTTTAAACGAAGGAGACAAAGATCACAGACAGGGCACGGCAGACCACTGAGAAAGCCAAAGGTTAGATAGAGGACATGGAGTTCAGACAGCTGTGGCTTGTCTGTGGGCGGAAGTGCGCTTCACACCTGGCAGTCATTCCTTCAGGTAAGTATAGATGGTAATGATGTTATTAGCAGTGGCCTTTCAAGAAACAAAATGCTTGATATCATGGGTGATAGTGATAGTGCTGAACCCCATGATGAAATGTAATACAGTGGTTTTTTCTTGGAAGTGTCTTTGTCTGAGTATGGGCACTTTAAGGTCTGTTACAGTGCACCCTTTTTGAATGTCAGATTTGTGTTCATTTATTCTTTTCTGTGGAGACTGGCTTATTTGCCAGTAGAACATGGAAGAACATAGTTGGTATATGTCATACTGAAAGATAAGCTGGCATATTAACGGCTCATAGTTTGGATGACAGTATTTGGTCTTGAAAAAGTGTTTTTGGACTTGACATGGAAAACAGTGGGCATCTTGTGGGTCTGCCACAGGGACTGCCCCTTGTTTCTTTATCTTTGCTATGTAGCCTGCTGTTGGCTGTTGAGTACAGTGATATCTCAGGTTACAAACGCTTCGGGTTACAAACTCCACAAGGTAGGTGTCCTGGGTTGCGAACTTTGCTCTGGGATATGAACGCAATTCCTCTTCCAGGGCCACGGGAGGCCTATGTAGGGAATCTACACCTCGGGTTCAGAACACTTCGGGTTAAGAACTGACTTCCTGAACGAATTAATTTCATAACCCGAGGTACCACTGTAGATGTTTTAGGTAGAGGGCAGGCCCTGTAAGTAGAGGCCTAGCATCTAAGACCTGTGAGAAGAAAGTGTCATTGTCTACTACAGGACAAATCTAGAAGAAAAGGAAGAGACCACCACTTTTCACTTACAGCTCCCAGTTAAAAACAACAGCCAAACATTTGAATGGATGCTCAGTGATCTGCCACTAATCCTGGGCAAGAACAGAAGATGTAGTTTTGATATACTGGTCAATACCAGTATATCAAAACCAGTATATCATAAACCTGGTCAATACTACTGACCAGGTTTTCCAGTGAACTGCAGTAGTGTAGTATATTCAGCTACCATGGTGTGATTCTGCTGCACAAACCTAGGTGGCAGATCCCTGTATTGCCATAATTTAACTAGAACGGGTTAGCTTTGCCCATGAGGGGGTGGAATGAGCTTATGCCACCACATATGACTTTTTCAATCTTTTTGTATATGGAATCTGCACAATTCATCCATGTAGTTCTGTATAAACATTCTACTTAACTGTGATTTGTTATCCTTAATTATAATTAAACATTACATCTGAAAGCTTAAACCATGGTTTAGGTTTGTATGTAACCCACACTGTGGATTTGCAAACAACTGTTAATAATATAATGCTGGATACAGGATTTTGGAAGCCACTGGACATAGTAATACCATTAGTTGTGCTCATAATATGGACAGACTCTCTCAGGCTACATCTGATTATTATTTTTTAAATAATGTGTTCAAAGCAGAAAGGGTAGCACTGTTACAGTGGTGGACCCTCTTCTAGTCTTGGGGCCCTGGAAAACCCTCTGGAGCTATCTGTGGCTTTGTGTCATCATCCACACTGAGGGTTTCCACCTCCTTACTTATAATATGCCAAGTGGATTTCATCAGTATCTTTATGTCTACATGTCATCCAGTAGCAGGCTTAGCTCAGTGAGTTAAAATACTGTTTCCCTAGTTGTTTGGGATCATAGTATCAAGGCAACTAAGGCTGGAGTCTTAACCTCACTTACCTGGGAATACTTCTGAGTAGGCATAGGACTGCACTGGAAATGTTGTAAGCATTTATCATGTGTGCAGAGGGCCGTGGTGTTCATCTTGTAGCTTTTTTTTTAGCAGAAGAAGCTTTTGTTGCATTTCCTTTCTTTTATGTGGTGGCCAAAATATGAAATCCATTTTCAAGGAGGAAGCGTACTATTAATTCTTAATGTAATGGTGCTGTCATTTTTCATCCTTTAATTACAGGAAGTTTTAAACTTGACACTATAAACTATTTGTAGCATGAATTAATAATGCTAAAAATGATAAAGTCATTTAAACAACTTTAAGAGAATACTTTCCCCTCTCTGGTTTTTAATAGTGTGTATGACCTGCAAGTAAAATCCAAAGTCGTTTCATGGGTTGACTGCTTAATGGAGAATTGTCACAATTAAAATAAAACGAGGAAGCTGGTGTAGAAGCATGAATTCTTCTTCCTTCTATCAATTTCACAGAGAATAAAATTCATTTTGAGAGTGGAGTGGGAAGTTAGGTTCAAAAATGCCTACACACAGTGAGATAGAGGGAGAGAGTTGTTTTCTTGCTGGGTATATTTTTTAACTGGCAGTTGTAACCCTGCCGAGAAATCAGATTGTTTATGCTTATGTTTATGTTTATGTATCTAAAGTGTTAGCCATGAACCAAACTGACTTGTGGTCTTACTGACTCATCCTTATAGACCAATAAGGCGGCAGAATGGTAGAGATTGAGTGGATGAGCCTGACTGGTGAAAATGAAAGGCCAGTTTCAGTTCTGTTCAGATAAGAGTACAATTTCTGTTCTCATCCTGAAGCAAAATTCTTAACCTGAGGTACTATTTCTGGGTTAGGTGAGTCTGTAACCTGAAGCGTATGTAACCTGAAGCGTATGTAACCTGAGGTACCACTGTAGCTTAATTCAGTTGGAGTGAAATGGCGAGGGATTAGGGGGAGACTGGGAGAAGCCTGAAGGAAGCCAGTAGAAGCAGCATCTGAAGGGAAGCTGATATCACTGCGGCAAAGAGCTCAAGGAGGTCTGCTAAGAAGGGAACTAAGCTTCTTGACAGCATGCCAGAAAGAACTGTTGCCAAATCATGGCAGGTTATCGCTGGACCAGGCTTCAGGCCACACTGCAATCCTGAGAGAAGCCTGAAGTACCCCACAAGGAAATGAAGACATTGACTTGGTAACTTGTTTGTTACCCAGCACAACATTCATACACTGCTTGATTGTAATAAATCTTCAAAGTGGTTCATTAAGAGAATAAAGCCATAAAATTATCAATAAAAATGTTTTTTAAAAGTATTTAAACCATTCAAAAATATTTAAAATCAACAGTGGAAGAGACCCCCCCCACCAGAAGTGGTGGACTGTCTTTTGTTGGAGGCTTTTAAGCAGAAGTTGGATGAGCGTCTGTCATGGATGATCTAGTTGAGATTCTTGCATTACAGGGGGTTGGACTAGATGGCCCTCGGGGGTCCTTCCAACTCTACAATTCTCTGATTCTATGACCCCAGCCTGGATTTTTCATTTTAAACCTCACTGATAATACTTGCGAACTGTGCTAAAGATATTTATGAAACAAGATTTTTCCTGGGATTGTTGCCTGACTTCAATAAGGGTTTTTGGGTGATGTCATTTTTATCTTAAAAGAATGTACTTCCATTGACAAGAGAGAATATTATGTGACCTGGACATCAGTTTTCATTATTATTTTGACTAATGCATTTCATGAACAACCTGCTAATAGGATCTGCCAGGCTGGAAAAAGTTTTGTAGCACCTTATCTATTAACAAGTATGTTAGCACAGGTTTCATCTTGTGAATGTTAGCGTTCCATGCCAGGCTTGGTTTGGTTTGGTTTTTCTGAATTTGCCTCATAAAGACCTATGGTTTAAAATCTGGAATAAATTTTACTTTTATTTAACAGTTCCTGGATTATTTTATTTAACATCTTACAGAAAGCTGGGAACATGATAAGGTTTAATAATATAGAATGAGGCAGGTTGGAAATCTCAGTGAACTGTGTTTAAGATCAGGTAGATTGATGCTTCTGACTTTTAAGAAATTGTAAACAACACCTATTCATATGTAGACAGGTGTAGAAAATGTAGAGAACAGAGGTCAACAGCATTTCCATTTATCTCTTCTATTTTGACACTTTTGTTAGGGAATTAGGAAATCAATATACACTAATTTCATTGGCAAGGATTACAGAGTACACAGGAAGGAACAGTCATGATGCCCCTACTTTTGTTCAAGGGCACTTTGAATAGAATCAAATGATTTCAGCTGTCTAACTGAGCTGGTATTTCAACCATTAATTTATTCAAACACTTAGGGCCAACTGCATATATACTGCTCTGCCAATGCCAAATATTGTTTTGATTTTTTTCTTACGTATTGTCTATGTAAGAATATGTGTTAGAATTAAAACACTAACTGTTTTTTTTAGCATTACAAAAGAATGCAGTATACTAAAATATAGTTATCCCAGACTGCAATAGAGCAGTTCTTTAGAAGTTGTTATAGTAGAACGTGTAAATTAGTGCTACTCAAGTTTGCATCAGATCTAAGCTCAAGGAATTTCAAGGGTAATTTAGAGTCTTCCAGTTGTCCTCACTCCATAATCCCAGTGCTAAGACTTTAAACATTGTCAATTATTCTTAAGAGATAAGAACTCAGCTTGGGCTAAATCTGATACATATTTTTGAAGCCTTTTTCAATAGAAAAAAATTATAATCCCCCAACAACTGTCAATGTCAACACTAGCTTAACCTTTATGTTGTACAGGTTTTTTTTCCCTGTTAACCTTACATAAGTATGTTTGTAATATTATACCCATGCTTCTCAGAAGATTTAGTAAGTTCTTCTTTTGAAATACAGTGGTAATTTGGGTTACAGATGCTTCAGGTTACAGACTCTGCTAACCCAGAAATAGTACAGTGGTACCTCGGGTTACAGGCGCTTCAGGTTACAGACTTTGCTAACCCAGAAATAGTACCTCGGGTTAAGAACTTTGCTTCAGAATGAGAACAGAAATTGCGACGGTGCGGCGGCAGCAGGAGGCCCCATTAGCTAAAGTGGTACCTCAGGTTAAGAACAGTTTCAGGTTAAGAACGGACCTCCAGAACGAATTAAGTTCTTAACCCGAGGTACCACTGTATAGCTATTGGATGACATGGTGTTTTGTTCATTTTTCCTGTTACTAGTATTTTTGGTTATCTAAGGATAGCAGGTCGTTAGTTACTTCAATACCAGTATGGGTAACCCGAAGCTCTTCTGATATTGCTGCACCACTAACTCCCAACAGCATCCACCAGCATTGTCCATGTTATAATCACAATTGCATTTCATTTGTTGCTGTTCGCAAAGTTACACTAAGGAGCCAAAGAGTACTAGTAACTTAGCCCAGAAGCTTTCAGCTGCTATTAGTCAAACCTGTCAGGCCACCACCACTTATAATTTGGCCCAAAACTCTTGAAAAGTCACATGAAGGCATGACATCATTGTAAGAATTAACCAGATGTTTCCTGAAGATGTCCAAAATTTTAAAACATGTTTCTCAGAAGATTTAGATTTCCCCTAAAGCAAATAGAACACCTTTGCATACTAGGAAAATAGATACCCTTGGTAAACAGTTGATAAGCCATATAGAGTATCAGTCCATCTTAAGTAATGCTTTCTGTAATAGTTGGCCATTGCTGATTATGAAGATTTGGACAGAGGATGTTAGTTCCAGCACTCACTTGGGGGTTCGAGCAAACATACTGACATATAACACTTGTAGCCACTTAGAGGGTGAAATAACCCAGATATTGGAGTTTATCAGCCTGTTAGTAGCCTACACACCTTTAGCATTGTTAATTCTATCTTACTTTTAGGGCCTTTTGCCAAAGAGTCAAGTTGGCTGCAATCCTAACCCTAGGTAACTAGGAGTAAGCCCCACTGAATTCAATGGAACTTATTTCTGAGAAGACATAGGGTTGCTCCCAACATAGTCGTCCTGTTTGTGCAAGGACTTTTGCTTGTGCACTTGAATTTTCCTTCCCTCTCCTCTCCCCGCTGAGCCCCCCCCCTACACCAGAGGATTAGGGTACCTCCAATACAGATGGAAGGGGGGCGGGAGGAAGGAACGAAGTGCGGGGGGGGGTAGGTTGCAAAAGCAGAAATCCTTACATGAATGGGACAACTTTATTGGATACAATTGGATTAGTCTGTGTTTGTACGAAAACCGTAAAACAGAGCCTAGAAGTTCACCTGGATGGCTTTAGATGCCGCCTTTCAGCCTACCTCACAATTTTCTTTTAAAGTTAGGATGGAGGTGGGGTTATCACACGCATTGTCCTGAACTCTTTGATGGAATGGTAGTGTGATGATGATAATTATTAATAATAAAAAGATTACTGAAGCAGTTAAACAGTTAACTGCTTCTCCATGCAGCCTATGACTAAAGATGCTAAAGAAAATGGATTTTAATGTAAAATTGGCGTTCTTGATTGAACTGTTTTCTTTCTTCTCTTTCTTCTGTTCTTGTTTCCATGCATTCATTCACTTAGATTATCTCATTGAATGATTTTACTAATGAATGAGTTGGGATATATCCAAGGAAGAAGACATTTAGTAATGGTAAACTACTACTATTTTAATTTAATTGTAGATTTCTAAAGATTCTACTAATGAGTATGTGAAACCTCTGCAAATATCTGACAAAAACTGTTGAAATCAACTATGCATTATTATGAACTTGGCTATCTATTAAAATTCAAAAAACTCAACATGGAAGGGCAGTGCAAGTTAATCAAGTGCACAGCTTACACCAAAAAATACTTTTCAAACCTTTAAAAATAATTTATGGAGTGCAAAGGATTGTGTTGTTAGTCAGCTAAACAAGAGGTGATCTGACAGTTGCAAAACTTTCTATTTCCCAGCAACAGTTTTGGGTTTTGGGTTTGGAAGCAGTGATAATTCTGGCATGGTTCAGAATGAATTAGGAATATTCTAAATAATGATTTGTAAAAGCCTAGTATGATTTTGATTAGTAGTCTGTTTTATTCCAAGGACACAAGTCAAGGTCAATGTTGCCCCAATAAAAGGGGCTTGCAGCTATAAATCACAGCTTTGCCTGAGAACTTGAGAGAATCATTGACAATAGCACGCTGACATTTAGGTTGTCTTTTCTTCATTTGCACTAATATATGCGTGCAGGAGAAACCATAATCTATGAGTGAAATTTGCCTAAATAGAGTTTGAATTATAACAGTGACAGAGCTTATCTTAAAACTCCTTGTTTAGAGTTAGAATTGTATTGATTAAAGCATATCTTAATCGTAAAACTAAGTCTAACATAACTCTTAGAGGAAAATGCATCTGTCTCTTAAATCTCCACAGTGGAATCATACAGTGAAACAATGTTTTAAAACAGTAACTTCTGCATATAAATATTTGCTACACTTCGCTGGAGCAAATTTGTGTGACGCCCTCTCCTCTGCCTGGCAGGCATGCCCCATGGCTTTCAGTCATTGGTTGGTTTCTGACACCAATGCTGCGGAATGAACTTAGTTTGCCATAGAATTACACCAATTTGGACATCTTTTAAAAAGAGATTAGACAAACACATAGAGGATAAAGATATCAGTGGATGTTAAATATGATGACTACATTATGCCGCTACCATTAGACACAATCTGCCTCTGAATATCAGTTGCTGAGGATCATGAGTAGGCATGTGGTTGGCCACTGTGAAAACAGATCGGCCTTTGGCAGGGGCAGACTTTGATCTTTCAAATTTCAGTGGCGCCCTGTGTGCGGCTAAAATTTGTACCCTTTCCTGCTTCTCATCTTCCATTCTGCTCAATTCACTGCATCATAATTTTGGTGCCACCTACAGTAAGCTTGGGATGTGGGTGGCACTGTGGGTTAAACCACAGAGCCTAGGACTTGCCGATCAGAAGGTCAGTGGTTTGAATCCCTGCGACGGGATGAGCTCCTGTTGTTTGGTCCCAGCTCCTGCCAACCTAGCAGTTCAAAAGCACGTTAAAGTGCAAGTAGATAAATAGGTACCGCTTCGGTGGGAAGGTAAATGGCGTTTCCATGCGCTGATCTGGTTCACCAGAAGTGGCTTAGTCATGCTGGCCGCATGACCTGGAAGCTGTATGCAGGCTCCCTTGACCAATAAAGTGCGATGAGCGCTGCAACCCCAGAGTCGGTCACGACTGGACCTAATGGTCAGTGGTACCTTTACCTTTACCTACAGTAAGCTTGGCGCCCGCTGTGACAGAACTGGTTGCGCTACACTAAATCTGTCTCTGTCTTTGGTCTCATTCGGCAGGGATTGTTTTGCATTCCTGTTTCTTCCTTGCAGCCCTTTCTTTCTCTGGCCATGAAAAAATATAGCACATCATATTATGTGACTCCTCCTCAGTTGAAGGCCTAGTGATCCTGCTATTATGTAACATGCAAATATCAATAGCAGATTATGAAAGATTATCATTAAGTATGTGGCAGACTTGGAAAAAAATGTAGAGTTGCTATTAAAACTTGTTTACACTAATATATCAATTGGTGATTATGGTTTGCAATTTACACATCCCTGGTTACACCTACCAAAACAAAGAGGCTGCCATCTTCCATTTGGCTGCTGGGCTGCATTCTTATCAAGGAGAAAGATTATGCTGATATGTGGAAATATTTCAATAGCCACAGGTTTTTTTGTGTGTGTCTTTGATTCCCTTAATCATGGACACAAAGCTGAACCAGAACCCAGCACTCAGCTGGAGGCTATCTGGAGCTTTCATTAGCTTTTTTACCCTTCATAATAAGAAATTCTGTATTGCTGAGCGTAAGAAACAAATGACCTTGAATTATCCTGAAATGTTGTTAATGCTTGTTCATATAACAAACAAGAATTACAGGAAACATTATGGTTGTTGCTATTCCTATGTTCTCATCAGGTATCTTTGTGGATGAAGGTCAAAATGGGGAAAGACAACAATGAAGGAACTAGTGAATGTAAAATCAAGTTATTTTCCAAATACTTTTATTCATGCCTGAAAAATATTTTATATAACTTGCCCCTTTCCATCAGCATGATCTTCACTGACACAAAGATGAAGTACGTTAACAAGGTAACACAGGTGATAATCTGGCATCTGAAATCATTCACACAAACAGAAAGCTTAAAAGCACATAAGTATTTGTTTGAGCTATTGTTGTCATCACAGCAAGTGTAAAGTCAGACGTAGTTTTTCACATTTAATAGTATAAGGTCTCCCTGCTGAAAACATGTACCAGATGCTGGCTTTCCTCAAGGTTAAATGTGATTATAGCATATACACACACAAATTGCAGGCAGAGATTAAATCACAAAATAATGAGATCCTCTCGGAAGGTAGCATACAACTGTGATTATCCTACCTTTGCCTCTAAGATATGCTTCTGTTTTAAATTCTTTCTGCAGAATATTCACTGTGAAAGGGAGTTTTATTGGGCTGCACTTGAAAGTTGATTGACTTTTTAAATAAACTGTAGGACAGTCCGACAGTTTCCCCCTATTATTATTTATCTGCAAGTAATTTTAATCTTGATATACATATTCATGTACTTAATTGACTTGGGACAGTGGCTCAGTTAAAATTAGGGCACTACAATAGGTTAAGTGCTACCTGCTGTATGGCTGAATTTTCTTATAAGAAAACATCTGATAACAGTTTGAAAGGGTATTCCTATTAAACAGGAGGAATAAGCATCTAATGCTGACTTTCAGATAAGTGACATCAGAACTCATTGGAAGGCTCAATCTAAACCGTGTCTGGGGGAAGTGGAGAGAGAGAAGGCTGAGCTCAGTGAAGGTAAGAAATGATTGGGGTGGAGGGTAAGGATCATCACACTGCTGATCAGTGGATTTGCTAGAATGAATTCTGATAAGAGCACATATCAACACTTTGCAGCAGTTAAGAGCTGCTTGGCAAATGAAGTTACTTCTTGCCTCATGTTATCCTTGCACACAAAAATGGCCATAGTCACAGTTCTGGGATATGATGTCTGCATTTGTACATACTTCTGGTCCATGGCTTAGCATTACCGGGGTGAGCCACAGACAGCCTTAGTCCCACATACTTCTCGCAGTGGATGTAGCCTACCAGTGGAACGCTCCTCTTCATCCTGGAGAAGAGTGACTAGTGGGGTGCCACAGGGTTCTGTCTTGGGCCCGGTCTTATTCAACATCTTTATCAACGACTTGGATGATGGACTCAAGGGCATCCTGATCAAATTTGCAGATGACACCAAACTGGGAGGGGTGGCTAACACCCCAGAGGACAGGATCACACTTCAAAACGACCTTGACAGATTAGAGAACTGGGCCAAAACAAACAAGATGAATTTTAACAGGGAGAAATGTAAAGTATTGCACTTGGGCAAAAAAAATGAGAGGCACAAATACAAGATGGGTGACACCTGGCTTGAGAGCAGTACATGTGAAAAGGATCTAGGAGTCTTGGTTGACCACAAACTTGACATGAGCCAACAGTGTGACGCGGCAGCTAAAAAAGCCAATGCAATTCTGGGCTGCATCAAGAGGAGTATAGCATCTAGAACAAGGGAGGTAATAGTGCCACTGTATTCTGCTCTGGTCAGACCTCACCTGGAGTACTGTGTCCAGTTCTGGGCACCACAGTTCAAGAAGGACACTGACAAACTGGAACGTGTCCAGAGGAGGGCAACCAAAATGGTCAAAGGCCTGGAAACGATGCCTTATGAGGAATGGCTAAGGGAGCTGGGCATGTTGGCCCTCGATGGCCCTTGTGGTCTCTTCCAACTCTATGATTCTATGATTCTCTCCTCCTCTGGTACACTGGTGAGAAGGAGTTTGGAAGAATTTGCTTCCAGTTTAGACCAGCTGCAGGCCGGCATGACATCAGAACTCAGACAAACTGCAATTAGTCTCACCTTTGTATTAAGTTATTTAACAAATGCATATCTCACCTTTTAGAAAGCATTGCACAATCACATCAAGTTAAACAAGCCTCCAACAATAATGTATTTTAAAACTCCAGTAAAACACAGATCAGCACAAAATATGCATAGATAAAATAATAAAAATCGCCAACAGATAACACAAGTGGCCGAACTAAGTTTACGAAGACAAAGCTATGCCCAACTGTAAAAACAGGACAGGGAAATAAGTTTTCTACAGTGTGGTCCCACTAAGAGTGGTCAGTAGCAGAAAGAAGCCAAGGTCAAATCATCAGTTTAAGAAACTGACTTGTTTTCTTAAAACCCAACCATCTATGTCTATTCAGTGATTTCTATCTCCAACTTTTAATGTATCTAAATTCATTCTGCAGATAAAATGAATATCTGCATACTTACTTTCCTTTGGCTATAACACTGTAGATGCTGTGTGTCATTTAATCGCCCTCAGCCCAAGTCTCCATCTCAACTCATGCTTCTATCCTTCTAGGGAGCAAGCTTTGTCATTTAATCCAGTCTCCCCTTACTCTTTAGTCCCAGTGCATCATGAATTTGTAGTTATAATTATTTCATGAAACGCTTGGGTATAAAGAAATGTCTATACTATATGTTTATAATTTGACAGTTGGTATAATACCTGTATCTGGAGACCCAGAATTTTACTGGTGCACATCTGTTGGTTACTCTGTGAGTCTTGGAGAAAACATATTAACCAATTAATGTATGCAAAACCCTTTGAAGATGTAAAGCCCTGTTAAAGAGCTAAGGGAGATGGCCAACTAAGCAACATGCATTTTATTAACTTATATTGCTAAATATTTTTAGTAGTCTCTTGAAATCTACGCTGCTGAATTTATATGAGAGAACAAACAACTAATAGGGTTATGGATGGAAGGGAAAAGGAAGATGTCACGAGTTTAGTATCTGAAAGCTGTTATAAGCCTTTTAGTTAGGTCACATTTTGGAGCAAAGTTGCTTGACAGGCAAATTGTTTATGAATATAATTAATGTAGTTCCGTTTTTAATAACTAGTTTGCTGTCAAGAGAGTTTATATATGGATAAAATGTATGTGCTATAAAACTTTAATTTAACCAGGTGAGTACTTAATAATATTTCCTCGAAGTCTCAGTTGCTTTTTTTTTAAAAAAACACAAACCTTTTCAGTCTTATTTTAGACAAAAATGCCCACCTTTGCTACTTGAAATCATGGTTGCCTTCATTTCTCCAAGAGATTACGGATGGGACTGTCTCCAGGTATTATTATGCCTTGTTTGACTACAGAAATCAGCGTTAAGTGTTCTGAAGCTCACTCAAGCATTTTCCCAGGCACCTCCCATACACTCCTGGAGCAAGAACTGGATTTGTTAACACAGGCTTCCTCAACCTTGGCCCACCAGATGTTTTGAGACTACAATTCCCATCATCCCTGACCACTGGTTCCGCTAGCTAGGGATCATGGGAGTTGTAGGCCAAAAACATCTGGAGGGTCGAGGTTGAGGAAGCCTGTGTTAACAAAATGCATAGATTTCCCCCCCCCCCCATGACTGTATCTGTTGGTACTTTTTTTTTAAGGTGCCAGCTGATGTCAACAGGCAGGGAGTTCCAAAGTCTGTGACACTAAAAGATCTTACAAATGTGGAACAAGTTTTATGTGGTGCCTTTAACAGTGTCTTAATTCCTATTAATGTCTTAATTCCTGATATAGGGAGAATGGGGAAAAGATAGCCTGGGTTTAGGACTTATTGGAAAAGGTTCCTAAGAGGTTTTTTTGTGGTATTTGGGCGTTGGATTGACATTGCTTTGATTTTATACCGTCTACACAAATTCTTGCTTTCCCTGTGTCCAACCTTTGCCATTTGTAAATCACCAGTTTCCTGCAAAATCCACCATAAGAGTCCAGAATTCAGCTCTTCGATTTCCCACCTCTGAGGGAATAGAGTAGTATGAAACAATGATAGTAATGCTGAGCATATTTTGAGTCTGAGTAAATCTCCTAAAAAGTGGATATGTTGAAAATAGTTGAAATTCAGGATACGGTGGTAGTTAAAGTTACTTTCATGTTTGCAGAAGCTGAAAGTATTGTGTGTAACAATGAAGAAGAAGAGAAGAAGAGTTTGGATTTGATATCCCGCTTTATCACTACCCGAAGGAGTCTCAAAGCGGCTAACATTCTCCTTTCCCTTCCTCCCCCACGACAAACACTCTGTGAGGTGAGTGGGGCTGAGAGACTTCAGAGAAGTGTGACAAGCCCAAGGTCACCCAGCAGCTGCATGTGGAGGAGCGGAGACGCAAACCCAGTTCACCAGATTACGAATCTACCGCTCTTAACCACTACACCACACTGGCTCTCAATGTAGTTTTAGTTGGTCAGATTTGGTCAGGACTCCCTCAGACCAAGACTACCACTGATTAGAAATATTCAGAAATATTAATCTATTTATACTATGCTTATCTGGAAAATGTATAGCTTGAAAATAGGCACCCTTGATTTACATTTATGAAGAATAAAGCATGTGTGCACTAAAGACGGAGACTCTTGAGAGTCCCATGGGCTGCAAGAAGATCAAACCTATCCATTCTTAAGGAAATCAGCCCTGAGTGCTCACTGGAAGGACAGATCGTGAAGCTGAGGCTCCAATACTTTGACCACCTCATGAGAAGAGAAAACTCCCTGGAAAAGACCCTGATGTTGGGAAAGATGAAGGGCAAAAGGAGAAGGGGATGACAGAGGACGAGATGGTTGGACAGTGTTCTTGAAGCTACCAGCATGAGTTTGACCAAACTGCGGGAGGCAGTGAAGACAGGAGTACCTGGCGTGCTCTGGTCCATGGGGTCACGAAGAGTCGGACACGACTAAACAACTAAACAACAACACTAAAGACATGCACCAGCCTCAAGAGTCTTTATATAGAATAGAATAGACTTTATTTGCATAGCCAACAGGCCATTGCATCGAAGGACAGACAGAAACAAAAATACATTACGGAAATAGTTATCATAAAATAATCTCAGTACTTAAAACTTGGCAGAGGTAATGATAATAAGATCCTAGTCTTTATATATATATATAATTTTATTTCCCGGGCAGCTCTCTAAGGGGCCTCCACTCCCTCCCTGCACTCTGACCCTCAGGAGTCATTTCTGATCTGCATTTGACTTCAGGAAGCAGGTTGATCTATTCTGAGTTGCTCTGTTCTCTGTCCACTTTTACTTGTGCTTCATGCCCACAATAGCTGTGTTTCCCATCATGCAGTATTACGAGGAAGAAAAAGAAAAATTATAACTCCCTCCTCTCTTTTGACAGAAATTAATGAAATACGCAGGCATAGCAAAGGGATTAATCTTGCCAAATTGCAAACAAATACATCCAGGGGCTTGAGGGCTGGGCACCTTTATTTTTATTTTTTGAAAAAGGAAGCATCTAACTTTTGGGAGGAACTGGATAACATTTGCAGCCTTGGTTCCCCTTTCTGAGAGCATGAACTCAACCAGATTTCAGAAGGATAGCTACCGTGGCAGCAATTGCAGGTTGGAGTGTGTAAAAAGGGGAATCGCTAAACCTCCCATAATGCTTTGTGGGCAATTGGCTTCAAAATTGCAGGCATGAGAGAGGTGCCCCTGGATAACAAATCTGTCAAACTGCAGACAGATCGTTCCAGGGGCATTTGTGCTCTGCATCTTTAACGTTGATTAGGAGAGTAGCAGAAAGTGAATCACTTTCCTCCATATGATTCTGTTCCTGTTTATTTATCCCTCCCCCAATCTGCTGGGATCTGATAGCCATGGAAAAACTTCCCTCATTTTATGGAAAGCAAGACGTGTCCATTGCAAAGCAGCGTGTTGTTAAGTTTTGCTTATGGAAAGCTCCACCCTTTCCGCAGCCCCAACTCCCACTAACTTTATGGCTAGTAAATGAGACATAGGTTTTCTCTGGCAAGATATTATATGCACTTTATGTACTTGCATTTTTAAAAAAACATATTGAGTTATGAAGTACAAGGAGGCACTCTGTGTGTGACACACCTGCTTAAATATTTTTTGGAATTCGTAAGTTGTATCTACCACTGTGTATTTTTAGCGTCTCATAGATGTTTACATACGTATGCCAAAACATGTAACGAAGTTGATTCTCTGCCAAAACAAAAGCTGCCATTGTACCATCCAAATGGGCTACAGATTGTTGTGTCCTCCACTTCTGGTACAACTTCCATTCAAAAAGTATCAGCTGTTACCTGCATGCTCACAAGATCTTTCCTTGGCAGGAGACCAGCTGGCAGCAATGCGGGGGGCGCGGCGGAGAGATAAGAAGATAAGGCTTACTAAGGCAGGGGATCCCAAGTGCCCTGCGTTACTGGCATTGCTGATTATTCTGCAGATTCAGAAAACAACTGGGCTGAGGGTGAGAGAGCATAGAAGGAAAACTCCCCCCTTTCTATTTTCTCTCTAGAAAAATAATCTTGGTAAGGCAGAATGTCTGACTGGTTAGGAACCACTTGAGAAACTGGGCCCTTGTCTCTACACCAAGGTTATATTTTACTGCCAGTAACATATAGAAAAAAAAGTAATTGCTGCATAGTTAAGGACAGGCTTCCTCAACCTTGGCCCTCCATATGTTTTTGGCCTACAACTCCCATGACCCCTAGCTAGCAGGACCAGTGGTCAGGGATGATGGGAATTGTAGTCTCAAAACATCTGGAGGCCCGAGGTCGAGGAAGCCTGGCTAAGGATATGCCACTTTTAGGTGGCAATTCTATACCTACTTACTTGGAAGTAAGACCCATCGAACTCAATGGACTTATTTTCAAATTGACTTGTATCGGATTATGTTTTCATTTACCAAATTACTGGATTTTCATTTAGATGCCATGGAAAGCCATAAAAAGAAGCTGTTTTATAACCTGAAAAAGTTTACATCCCTGTTTCTTTCTTTTCCAGCAGAAGGGCAATATATATATATATATATTCATTTTTTTAAAAAAATATATTGATGGATTCTTTGTTTTATATTTCAGAGCACTGAGCATATGGCCATTTCTGCCTGTGTTCACAGCTTTGCAGCAGTGCCTGTCAACATCCACCAGAGAGCAGAGCAGCTCTAACACCCGGGTCTTTTATGCTTTGGAAATCAATGGAGACAGCTACACAGCCAGATCCTGGCCAAACAACATGGATTGCAGTTCATTTCAAAGGTCAGCGCATATTTAAACTTGCTTCATTACTTCCACCTTTATGCCTGAGATTTTCATTTTTTGAAAATCAGTTTACCTAGGTTCCTTTAGAGACAGAAAAAAAATGAAAGTGCTGAGTCCTATTTTCATTTGGAGATATCAAGCTTTTTATCAAATTATAGTGGTGGCGTTTCAGAATATTTCATATCTGATCAGAAAGAAAATCCAAAAATAATTTTCTCTTTATTCAAGAGTCTTTCAGGCACTAGGACTGTTTTATTTATTACTTGATATCCGTGCACTAGTCAATCATTTTTGAATTCAGACAAGAAAATAGAATTCTTATTTTTAACAGTGTATTAAAAAAAAATCCTAAAAATGTGTACTGTTGAAATGCTGTAGGTTTTATTTCTAGCATAAAATTAGAGACCCACTTCTCATTCGGCTGAATGTATAATGTTGGTTTTAACCACAATAGATTATAATGAAGCTGTACATTTAAGAAAAGCATCTTACATTAGTTAATTATGGGCACTACACCTCCTGTGTATTTGTACAGCAACATTTATCTTTTAGCTTTCAGGCTCTTGGCTGCCTTGTATCATTGAGAACACTTCCATGTAGCTCTATTCCGAAATATTGGTGCTTTCACGTTGTGTGCCCATGCGTGTGTGGAGCATTTTTTAATGTTAATGTTTCATCTGAATATGATTCTAAAGAATGGATCACCTCTTTTGTTTATTAGCCCAATAGAACTGTTGCTCTGCTGTATAACTCAGTAACATTTACTGGAGGAGAAATAAGGACTTCGGGGACCTAATTTCAGATCTTGCAGTCCTTTTGTTTTCTATGAATATATGAAACAAACCAAAACATAAGTCTTCAAGTAGTAATTTTCTCTTCTGTGATGTGTTCAGCGACCATTGCTTTCTTCAATAAATTAATCCCCACAGCCTTCCCCGCAGAATTCTCATCTCTCATACCTCAAGAACTGCAGCATGATGAGAAGGAAGCCAGAAATGGCCTTCTTGAGGACATAGCCCTTGCAGGCAGCCCAACACGTAGTGCTGCCCATCTCTTCTTTCTGAACCCCAATATAGTTCCCGTGTCAGGAGAAAAAGCATTGCTTAATGTCAGTGCTAAGTCTTACAACCTTAAGCAGGGATAAGTCAACAACATGTGACATGATTGTCAAAACATCTACACTTGCTGCCCATCTGCTGCCGAGCCTGGTTCAAGGTTCTTGCATGGTTCAAGTCCTGAATGACTTAGATCCAGGATACCTTAGGGACTGCCTGGACTCTTATATCCCAGATCGATCACTGAAATCATCTGTAGGAATGTTGTTGGTTTTCCCCTGACTTGGCAAGGCTAATTTGACATCAAAGTAGAACCAAGCCTACAGTGTCACTGACCCAGTTTTGTGGAATGATTTTCCAGTTTCAGCAGGAATCTTCTATATTCAACTTTACATGCTTGCCGAAAAGTTTCCTTTGCTGCGAGGCTTATGCAAGCAATTAACACAAATATTTTTTGAAATAGTTGGTAATCAGTTATTTATTTGTTTATTTAAAAAACCCCACAACAGTGGCTTTTATTATGTATACAGTCATACCTTGGAAGTCGAACGGAATCCATTCCGGAAGGCTGTTCGACTTCCAAAATGTTCAAAAACCAAATCATGGCTTCTGATTGGCTGCAGGAAGCTCCCGCACTTTTTGTGGGGGGCAGGGCGGGAGATATACAGCAATTGACATAACCACGAATGCCAATACTTGATGTTCATTCTGGGAAGTTCATCCTAGCTTTTCCATGAGAAAAATTGTGTTCTGGCACAATCTATTTAACTATGCATTACAGTAATGATTCAGGACACTAAGCCTGCACTATATTTGATGAATAATGGTTCCAGAGTGGCTGGGGGTTACCACTCCAGTATTTTATGTTAATAAGGAAGACCTTATAAGATGATAAAATTCCAGAAGAGATTTCCTTAGCCCCAGTTTTATACATGGTATCTAAGTGAAAGGACAGGATTTCTTAACCCCTGAATTTACCAAGTGCAGCATATGAATTCCTCCTAATGGGTCTATGTTTACTATGACTTCTTCAAAAAAGGAACTATAGCAGAATCCTTAAAACGTAGCAGTTTTTGACGTGTTCAACACACTGCCATTGTAGGTACTGTGTGCAAGACAATAGAAGAAATAAAACTGATGACTAAAATAGTTAATATTATCCTTATGCTTGTGGATTTCAGTTTGTTGTATGAGCAAGAGTTCCCGCTCTTAGCATTCGTACTTGAAGTATGAAGTAGCAGCCGCTGTGGTATTTAGAGCTTAGGGTCTTTAAGCCACAAGGAGCACTGGTGCAGACTTAAAGATTCAAATGTCATTAAGCTTAATATTTTTTCAAACTTCTTGTGGGCTTGTAATAAGCTTACTCTATGTGCTATATGATAAGACAGGATGAGGCTAGAACATGTATTTGACAAAATACCAAAAAGAGCTTTGGTAAAGTTGCTATAGCTAAGAAGCCTTACGGCTAGTAGGGACTGGATTTGTATTTATTTATTTTAGGCTACAGCAAAAAAATGGCAGATGATTCACACATGATTCTTTCTTTCTCTCTCTCCACATGAGTAGCCTTGACATTCCGTGGATTATGGTGGCCATGGGACTTATTATTTAAAGGGGAAGGGATAGCCCTCAATTTAAAGGAGTCCTCTGTTTGAAAGACTGTCTGTTCCAAGCCTAGTTTACAAAAAATGAACAGTTAGAAGACAGAGCAGGGCCTTGAAGCTGCCCATCAACTGAGCAGCCAGCTAAGGAGGCACACAGACCAACCGGTCACCCAGTCTTCCACACTATGGGGATATATACTATATTTCTATTTAGCTTATAGTAATTATCACTAAATTTGTAAGTAAAAGTAGCATATTTTGGGCATATATCTTTTTGGGCTGTACTTTAGTGTCTACTCTGCTTTGAATGCATGTGTGCATGAAGAAATGTAACATGAACTGGGCAATCACAGAGACGGCCAGCAAAAATTTCCGAGTGACTTCTGAGCTTGGTGAAGGTTTCTTGACCCACTTCCAGAGAAATGAAGCCATAAAGTGTTCCATGAATGCCTGACAGGCTCCATGGAAATCAGCACTTCATTATTGATGGTACCAGTCATAAGCAAGTAGAATCAGTGGTGATCCAGATCTTCCACCACCTTCTGAGAGCGTCCATTCCACTGTTGAACAGCTCTTACTGTCAGAAAATTCTTCCTGATGTCTAGTCAGAATCTGCTTACCTGAAGCTATTGGTTTGAGTCCTACCCTCCGAAGCAGGAGAAAACAAGCTTGTTTCATCTTCCATGTGACAGCACTTGAGATATTTGAAGATGGCTATCTTCAAATCTCAGTCTCCTCTTTTCCAGGCTAAATGAATGAATCTTGAATGGGGTAACTGTGCC
This sequence comes from Podarcis raffonei, assembly GCF_027172205.1. Taxonomy (NCBI): domain Eukaryota; kingdom Metazoa; phylum Chordata; class Lepidosauria; order Squamata; family Lacertidae; genus Podarcis; species Podarcis raffonei. The sequence continues at coordinate 48,239,271 of NC_070604.1, forward strand.
CCTGAAGGACCAGGTGCGCAGCCTGGGAGTCATTTTGGATTCACAGCTGTCCATGGAGGCGCAGGTTAACTCTGTGTCCAGGGCAGCTGTCTACCAGCTCCACCTGGTACGCAGGCTAAGACCCTACCTGCCCGCGAACTGTCTCACCAGAGTGGTGCATGCTCTAGTTATCTCACGCTTGGACTACTGCAACGCGCTCTACGTGGGGCTACCTTTGAAGGTGACCCGGAAACTGCAATTAATCCAGAATACGGCAGCTAGACTGGTGACTGGGAGTGGCCGCCGGGACCACATAACACCGGTTCTGAGAGATCTGCATTGGCTCCCAGTACGTTTCCGAGCACGATTCAAAGTGTTGGTGCTGACCTTTAAAGCCCTAAACGGCCTCGGTCCTGTATACCTGAAGGAGTGTCTCCACCCCCATCGTTCAGCCCGGACACTGAGATCCAGCGCCGAGGGCCTTCTGGCGGTTCCCTCATTGCGAGAAGTGAGGCTACAGGGAACCAGACAGAGGGCCTTCTCGGTAGTGGCGCCCGCCCTGTGGAACGCCCTCCCATCAGATGTCAAAGAGATAAATAATTACCTGTCATTCAGAAGACATCTTAAGGCAGCCCTGTTCAGGGAAGTTTTTAATATGTAACGCTGTACTGTTTTTAACACTGATTGGGAGCCGCCCAGAGTGGCTGGGGAAACTCAGCCAGATGGGCGGGGTATAAATAATAAATTATTATTATTATTATTATTATTATTATTATTATTATTATTATTATTAACATCCCCAGCTTCTTCAACCATTCCTCATAAGGCTTGGTTTCCAGGCTCTTGATCATCTTGGTCTATGCACAATAGGTTTCTGACAGTGAGGAAATTCTAATGGGGCTTTTGGATCTTTTCTACCCGAATGCACAAGTGGGATTTGTGTGTGTTTTTGAAGATTAATGAATTTAGCTCTGAGGAGAGGAATTCTATAACTGGAAGAAGATTATTTTCCACAACCTTAAGATGGAACTTAAGTTTTGGGGCGATAAGGAGGTTTACATTGCCTCCAACTACTAAGTAATGCTACTCAATCTCGCTTCTATTTGCCCATCATATAGTTTAACACATAAAATAAAGCTGAAGGTTTGTTACTGTAAATAATGCCATTTCTCTTCATTTCTGCTCTCTGTCTTTCAAGGGACCCATGTGTTTTCTTGTGGAAGACTGATGTGTTACGCTGATTTTATCATTTGAAAAAATTAGAGGGAACATCTATTATAGTTTCTTGGTCTCAATACCCCTGGTGCATCCTAGCAGAGGCTAAGTCTAATTAAGGCTGCATAACATTGCTTGCACTCCACCTTAATAATATTACAAAGCACAGACTATATATTATTCCCAAATCACCATCCTCCCTACCGTTTTATTTAACATCCAGTCTTGAAGAATTCCAGAGTACTCAAAAGATTGCTTTTGAAAGCGACATTTTTGATGATCCTAATAATGATATTATCCTATTGTGACTTTCTGAAGTTTTTCCAAACATGACCTGTGTTTCTTTAGATATAGTAGCAGATAACACCCGCCACCCCGAATTGCATAGTTTTTATGGCTATGGGCTTGAAGGCCCAACTAGATGTGAATTTAATTATGTGGATGCAATTAATGTGTGTGCTTTTTGTTATGTAAAAAAAGCAGCCATGGGTAGTCTAAGCAGCCTTGGGGCTGTGGAAATGGGGAGAGGAAGGCTAACTTTTTCTCAGCCTGCATCAGGCTCAACAAACATGGCCGATCTGAAGCTGCTGTTTGTATTTCAAGGAAGCTTCCATTGGTGCCAATGGGAGCCTTGCTTTTCTGCTTGGCAGTCACATTAGATAAATAATGGGAACTATTATATTGTGGATCTCAGAAGTATTTTTTTAAGGTGTTCAACTATAAGCTTGCATTTTCTTGCCATCTTGTCTTAACTGGGTACATCAGGCTGTTGTGGTAGTCTACATATATTACACATTACATTGTTATAGCTTTATACAGGCATTCAACTAAGACCACTCCACAACAGACAAAAGATTTTAAATTCTTTATTGGCATTATCTTTTGGCCAGTAATACAGAAATTGCAGTTCCAGTTTCACAAGTTAGCATTATTAATACAATGTTCAAAATGACATTTAATAGTAATGATTTATTTTAATGCCATCTCTTGTGCATCATTGTATCTACATTTTATGGAAAAAAAGATATCTTCAAGGCAGACTATGTTGTTTACCACATGAGCTTCAAACATGTGGTCCTTTTTCACTTCTCTCTGGAAAGTACAGATAGTACGGTCACCTGTCACAACTTGAGAGGATTGCTATTCCACAGAGAATGGACAGGGACACACAAAGCCCTGCTCCAAGATACTGCAGAATGAGTTTCTGAGGTCTTTGGAACTTTACAGTAGAAACTTTTTAGCAGTCTTCATAAAAGGGATAAGGGGTTCTCTCAAGTAACCTGTTCCTGAGCTGCAGAGGGCCTTATTTGTTAGCAATAGCACCCTGACCTGGTAGCAGACTGGAAGACAGTGCAAATCCCACAAGCAGTCTGTTAAATGCACAAGCAAAACTAGCTGCTGTGTTCTGCAGCTTCTGGGTAGCCTCACGCAGAACGCATTACAGGAATCCAATTGTAAGGTTACCAGAGCATGGTCCAGCTGTCCTAATCCAGGAATTGCTGTAGCTGTATTACCAACCAAAGTTCTTAATTTATGGTGTCTGAATTCAGCCCCTAGTGAATTAGACCTCCTCTAGTCCACTTCGGTTCTCATGCATTGTTTCAGGAGTGTCACTGCTGTTCTCAGGATCAGATGAGATTAATAGAAAAAATAGCCGGATGTCCTCAGCTTTTTGCCATCACTCCTCAGAAAAAAATGGGTGTATTATGAACAAGGTTCAAATGATTCATTGTATAACTGGAAGATGAAGGACTATTCTATCTCTTTTGGACAAGAATTAAAATTTTTAGGTTTTAGCTATCATGCCGTCTTCCAACCCCTTAATTTCCTTAAACTGTGCATGCTCATTTCTTTCAGCCTTGCCTTGTACACTACATAGTTTAAACGTTTAATCCCATATTTACTGCTCTTCCTCTTCCTCCTCAGGACATTCTTTTTTTCTCATTAGGACAACAATGAAGGTCCAGAATCAAAAGCTCCAAGGAATGTATCAAATATTCTATTTTGTGCACCAATTCCTGAATGTTCATTTGGATGCAGAAGCTCCCACGTTCAGCCCTGAAATCTAAGGTTGGGAGAATCTCCCCTGGAGACCTATTGCCCATCAGAGTGGAGGGTACAGTGGTACCTCGGGTTAAGAACTTAATTCGTTCTGGAGGTCCGTTCTTAATCTGAAACTGTTCTTATCCTGAAGCACCACTTTAGCTAATGGGGCCTCGCGCTGCTGCTGTGCCACTGCCTCACGATTTCTGTTCTCACCCTGAAGCAAAGTTCTTAACCCGAGGTACTATTTCTGGGTTAGTGGATTATGTAACCTGAAGCATCTGTAACCCAAGGTACCACTGTACTGGTCTGGAGGGGCCGGAGGCCTACCTCAGTATAAGGCAACAAATAATAACATACAGTATATATGCGCTCCACCACCACCACCCCAGCAAAATACAGATAAATAGAATCCAATTTTTGTCCATTTCCTACTGAAGCATATTGTGTAAGCAAGAATCTCAAAAACAAACACACAAAGTGGTCTCATGGGATCTAATTCGCTATGTGGTATGAGTATGATGGCTAGTAATGTCTGCTCTTGTTTACAGTATGCAAAGTGCTCTATTATTTTTTATCTCATTTATATTTGCGACAACCCTGTTTGGTATATATACAATCTCTTGCCTGATTCTTATTAATTCAGGGGAATCCCACTGGTTTTCTGTGATCTTGCAGCCAGTTTGGGGGGGGGGGATGGCACAGCCTTATTTGAGGCTGCCCAGAAAGCGCCTTGACTAAATAACCTTGCTTGCGTTTTCCATAGGCAAACTTAAAGTTTTGCCTATTGCAGAATGTTGATGCCGGCCACTGGTAGGCACATAGGAGTATTCAGTGCTGTGTGTGTTTTTTCTAATAGAAAAAAATAGGTGCTGGTATTCACCATGAAGTTGTTACACTAAGTGCCACATTTTTAACATTTGGAAAAAAGGTACCATTGAGTACCCTTAGGAAAAAAGCACTGACGGTACTCCTAACTCATTATTCTGGGCAAAAGTCAATATTGTCCAGACTATGCATATACCCCAGAGCTTCAGATGAATATTTCTGGTGAGGTTTTTTGTGTGTGTATCTGCTGCATCGTACGCATGTGTGTGTGTTTGCGCTGCACTGGCCCGCACCTGTCCGTTTGTCAGCTTGCGCTTCGTTTGGCGGCTCGCACAGCTTCATCTGCCCTCTGCACATGTGATTAAATATTAATTAGGCTTCTAATATAAGCAAGTGAGTTCACAGGCCCAAGCGCCACATACATAATGCATGAGGTACCCGAAGGCTCAGCCTGAAAAGCTGATTGGCCACCTTGGATTTGTATAATTATGAAGTTTCATTATTAACAGTGGAGGCAGTGGAGAGATTTGCCTAGCTTGAGGGACTTTGAAAGCATAAGCTGTCTCATTAGGGAAAAGGGGAATAAGGCATAATATGCAAACTTGTTAGCAGGAGGGGGAGGGAGGGGGAAAAAATAAAAATTAAGCCCCGTTCTTTAACAGGAGCATTGTGTGTGTATGTGTGCGGGTATATATTAAAAAATAATTTAAGATGGCGGGGAAAACCTGAAATTCAAATATAAGAGTTTGCCTGCTCTGCCTTTCACCACTTTCCTTTTATTCGGGAGGCTCTTTTTTGCTTCAAAGCATTTACGCTTCATATATAACAATCTTTAATATTTTACTGAAAAATCCACAGGTAGCTTAATAGGTTCAGCAAAGTGAGAGGTGTGGAGGTGTGAGAGAATGAAGACCGTCCAGGGTTCTTGCTAGAATGTGTGTTGTGCATGCAATTAAATCTCAAGGTCAAACAATTTACAGACAATTACTTTTCTAACATCTCCAGAAATGCCTGCTTACACGTCTTTAATTTTAAATGATACTGATATTCCAATTCTCCCCAAAGGTTAATGCTGACTAAATCCAGCTGTGACCTGACACGATGCGACAGCACACTGCCTAATTATCCTCTGGATAGTCATTTACTTTAAACCATTAAAGGAATAGGCTGAGAAGATGATTTAGAACTCTGGAACAGAGAAAAAAACCCCGTTACTTTGACTTTCTTCTTCTTCTTGAAGCTAGGATGGGCTGGAAAATAAAAATAAAAATCTTGCTAAATGTTAGCCATTTGCTTGTGATAACAGAAAATTGTCCATCCTGCTTTCTCTCCCCTCCTCCACTTGAAAAAAAAGAAGGCAGGTTAAATTGCTAACTAGTTCATTTTATCCATTGCCGGTGGCTTGGCACTAAATGTCAGTGACAAATTTTGTACTTGTCTTGAAGAATGAATTAAGTTATGCACAAAAGCTATAGTGCTCTTTTTAAGATGAGTGAATTGCAAAGAAAGTGGGGGGAGTTGCTCTTTTGGGGGGGGGAAAGATTATATCGATTAAAGGCCTTTTCTATTGTAATGGAAGATAGGTAGTGGTTTAAGATAATTCTAAGAGTTACCTCCCACGGAGGCTGCAGTCCTTTGCTAGAAATTTCTCTAAGAGCTCTCATGTCACTTCATATAGCATGATTATTATCATAAGGCCATTTGTGATGGTAAGGAAAAAACAATTACAGAAGGCAACAACAATTATTGATTGACTAAAGTAAAACTTGCTCCCTTCCATTCAAAGAGGTCAGCTTTTTACTACTATTAGGTAAAACTTTTTTTCCACACACACACGGTGTGTGTGTGTGTGTGTGATAACAATTTGCAATACAGTATTGCCTGTGAACAGCTGATAAGGAAGAATAATTTATTCAACAATTTATATTTGAAGAATCTAACAGAGACTTCATAATCCATCCAGCTCTTACCTGTTGGGAGCGGTTCTCCCCTTTCATTTATGAGTCAACAAAATTTCAAATTACACATGTTAACATCACATCAATTAATGTGCTCTAGCTGTCCCTTTGAATAAGTCTCTACCTGCCCTCATTTAGCAGTTATAACTTTTCTAGTGAGTCATCAGTGCCACAAACTCTGTAAATTTGCTGCAGTGTTGCACCCACCATGTGGAACACCAACACTCTACATTAGGGCTGTAACATTTCAAACACTTATTGAAAAATGATTCTTAGGCTTAATAAAGTCTCAATAGCTAGTACTAACTTCTTATCCTCAGGAAAAGAAAATCCTCCTTCATATCCTTCAAGTTTCAAGAATTCTCTCTAGACCCAAGGACCCATTTTCTACTGTCACCACTTGTCCCAGCAGAAGCTGCCTTAGAAGATACATAAAGCATACACTCAAAGGTGGCTTCTGATTGGTGGAGCAGAAGGCAAAGAAGCCATCAGTAGGTGGGACCAGAGCTAATGATAGGCAGAGCCAACTAAATCCACTTTTGTCCTCCCTCTTCCTGCCTACTGAGTTGCACAAGGGCAAAATTGAAGCTGGGGAGGAGAAAGCTGACAGTTAATGCCCTTCTCCTGACTGGATGCAAGTAAGAAGGCAGGCAGGTGAGAGCTGGTTGAGGATAGACTAATGCTGGTGAGGCACCGCCCAATTTGCCTCAATGGACCAGTTTCCAGTGTTTGGGTGCTTGGTACCATGAATACCAAACACATGAAGGATTCTCCAAGAGTACACCCTTATAGACCTGCCCCTAGCCTCTGCTAAGCCATGTCCCCCAGCTGACATGGGATCTGCATTAGTCTGAAGGTGGTCAACACATGTACAAATGTATTCAAGCAGGGTCCCCTCCACAGGGGCGGCAACACTTTTTGGTCAGGGCTTGCATTGCTGTGGAAGAACCGAAGCATGTACATGCATAGACATATCGGGCCTCCTTCAGAATAATACCAGCCAAGCCCCCTAGATGAAGCAAGTTAGCATTTAGGGCAGGGGTAGTCAATGTGGTACCATCCCAACATTATGGACTGCAGTTTCTATCCTTTTTGCCCATTGGCCATGCTTGCTGGGGCCGACCTAGGAGGCAGGGCTAGCTGGATATGTTCTCAAAAGCCCCTTCATTCAGTCAACAACAAAGGTGCCAAAGGGCTAAGGTTATTGCATTATTATAAAGCCCCAAATATGCTCTTCTCTTTAGGCAGAGCCAAGTTGTTTAGTTTAAGTCCACTTATACTGAGTGCAAGGCAGATTTTACTCTGAGTCTTTGTGTGAATTAAAATAATAGAATCATGGAATCTCAACTAAAGCATCCATGACAGATGGCGATCCAGTCTCTGCTAAAAAAAGCCTCCAATGAAAGAGTCAACCACCTTCCAAGGAATTCTGTTCCATTGTCAGAACAGCTCTTACTGTCAGAAAGTTCTTCCTGATGTTTAGTCAGAATCTCCTTTCTTGTAAATTGAATTTATTGGATTGAGTCCTACCCTCTGGAGCAGGAGAAAGCAAGCTTGCTCCATCTTCCATATGACAGCCCTTTAGATATTTGAAGATGGTTATCATATCTCTCTCACTCTGTTCTTTTACAGGATAAACATTAAACTCTCACACAGCCTGCCAAATTGATACTTAGTAATTTAAGCAAAATTATATATATACAATATTGCCAATTCTAAATTTTTTTTCTCACTACCAAGTTTGTGCTCCAAGCTTAGAGAAAACACAAGTAAATTTGCCATGTGATTGATAACTTTCTATGTTCAGTAGGGCTCTGTTCAAAAAGAGAATGGGAAACTCTTGGGTGAAGGTTCTGTTTATTATTTACCAAATTTAAAATCATGCAAACCAAATAATGTTACTGATGATTGTTTGATTAAGCCACATGCTTTTGAGAGCAAACTTCAATGGGTTTGAAATTATTTATTCACCATAAGGGTTGTAAATGCAACCTTAATTCGTTCTGGAGGTTCGTTCTTAACCTGAGGTACCACTTTAGCTAATGGGGCCTCCCGCTGCCGCCGCACGATTTCTGTTCTCATCCTGAAGCAAAGTTCTTAACCCGAGGTACTATTTCTGGGTTAGCGGAGTCTGTAACCTGAAGTGTCTGTAACCCAAGGTACCACTGTATATATGTATATGTGTATGTGGGTGTGTGGGTGTGTGTATTTGCAAGGAGAGTAGCCATGGGATGCTATTCACTATCTTCTTGTTATTAGCTGGGCTTTTTACACTGTATATATCACTTCACCTTTATACCTTCCTCCCTTTTCCTTTTGTTACATAGATCCGTGCCCATCATATGAGAGCAGGTGAGCTTGCTTCTCTTCTCTGCTGTTATACTATTGGGCCAGTTCAACTTTTCACTGTCTTTAAGAGATGAGGAACTAATAGACTGGAGATATTTTGCATAGGACTCCTGGTATTATTTCCTGCATCCCTTCCCATCTCATCCTTTGAACACATGAGCCCATAATTCTTCTATATTTGGTGGAAGGAGCCTTGACAACTCTCAAAACAACAAGTGCACAGTTGCCAGTGCCGTGGAAATACATAAATTTATTATTATTATTATTATTATTATTATTATTATTATTATTATTATTAATATCTTTATTGTCATTTTTGTCTTTATTACTGTTGCTTGTTAAGTTTCTCCGCCAAAGGATTCGGCAGTGTTTAATGGCTCATCTTGTAATATTTCCACAACTCCTCTTTGTACGGATATGGAAATCAAACTATCCATATCAGATGTTTGTTGTGTCCCTGATTTTCACTGGTTTTTATTAGCGTGAGTGCTGCCATACAATGTAAGTGTTACATTATCTAAAGTAAGTGTTTGTGCAGCTTCCATAATCTGCTTCTTGGTGAAAATATATGGTTTAAGGTCTGCACCTTCTCCAGACACTATGGGCAGTATCTAATGTACTCGTTCTGTTACCACAATGATTTCTCCCCTCTCCCCAGATGTGTTCCGCAGGGTTGGGAGAGCTCCCATAAAAGATCTCAGGGGAGGCAGGGGGGAAGCTCCATTGCACATGTGTGAATCGTTGCACTAACAGTGTGTGTTACATTGGATGTAGCCCCAAGGGCCCATTCCTACAGTGGTCCTTTCTGTTCAGTTGCTACTCTGGTAGAATTTGACCTGGGGAGATAGAAAGGGCAGAGGACATGTCTACTTCCCATGTTAGCATCCTCCACATCTAAGAAAGCAATTATAATGTTCAGGTAATGTAAGATCAGGCCCTTGGAAAAACAGCTCATATCTCCAGAGAGGTGCATTCTTTGTGTTTTCTCGACTGGAGTATACAGAAGGTATGCGATGCTCCCCGATTAACTTCTGATGCTGTTATTTCAAATTTTCTGTTTATGACAATTTCAGATGTTTTTGGCAGACAATCCAAGGGGGACTACAGCAAGAGCAAAACAAAAGCTGGGATTTATTTAATTTGGCTTTTTCAAGTGCTGTTTTGGCACGCGGAGTGTTCTGGCTCTAAGGGCATTGTATAAATAGAATCTGCATTTTGCGGTGGTGTTTACCAAAATCCTCCTTGCCTCACACCCCTGTAAACCTTTGATGCTTTTATTATTCAGGGGCGGGGAAGTAGGCAGAATGCAAGGAAAGCTACAGAATGATTTAACACTGTGGGAACCTAATCAATAAGGCTGTTGTAGAGAGCTCCCAGGGAAGAGAGCTGTTTTCCATCCAGATGATAATGAGGCAGACTAGCAGCAACCTCTAGAGATAAATACTGGAGCAGCGATTTTTTGTGGTGCTGCTTTCTTAGTTACTAATTAATAGTTTTGGGGTCAGCAAGACACCTTTTGGCCTCTATGATACCTACAAACTTTCTTATGGTTAGTCTCACTTGACTTTTCTACCATCAGGGGTCACTCTAGGCTGATTAAATCATGCCAAATCTAACTAAACAGAATGTATGCATACTCAGGCAATTAATTCCTGAATCCTACAGTCTTCTCTAATTTTTATTAAGTAAATTGCTTAATTTTTATTCAGATCCCTAGATGATGGAACTGGTGCATTTTTTTTAACATTTTTATTTACGGTCCGTTATAATCTGTATTATTTCTTCAGGAGGAAATACTTGGGGGAAGCAGTGTCAGGCATGTTGGGTGGCCACTTATGCATCACCAAAAATAATGCAAAGGTGGACATAGATTTGTATATGCTGATTTATATGTATAGATGCAAATTTGGAAATAATTATAGTTCAAACAGAAATATAAAGCATCTAAACATAATGCAGAAGACTGTGAGCAGGTGGCAGGAATGTACCTTAGTAGTAGAACACATCTTTCAGGTTCAGAAGGTCCTAGGATCAGTCCCTGGCATCTCCAGGTAGGACTGGGAGAGGCCCTTCATGAAATCCCAGACAGCTGCTCCCAGGGCCTGGCGCCGTGGTGCAAAGATCCCTCCCCCCCCCCGTTTCCCAGAGTTGCCAACCTTTTTATGACACTGCTGGCAGCTTTGTGGAGCTGGAGGAGGCAGGCAGCAGCTGGAGGATGGCTCCTTCGGTGGGGAAGAGGCAGAGGCTCCGCGCGTGACGCTGCTTCAGCAAGGCGGGCAAGGGCAGCGAGCTGATGCTAGGAGGCGCTGCGCCCAGCCTCTGCCTCTTCCCTGGCACCCTCCAGAACTTGGTGCCCCGGCGCCCCACGCCACTAGCCTCTATGGGTAAGATGCCCCTGGCTGCCGCCAACCAGTGTAGAATATACTGAGCTAGATGATCCCAACTGTTTGACTTGGTATAAAGTAGTTTCCTATGTTCCCATGATCTTTCTGCCTGCTCCGTCTGGTGCTAACTGTAGGGCCCTGTCCTCTCTACTTACGGCTCTGTCTTTAAATGTATTTTTAACCGGGATTTTAAATAGAGAAGAAGAAGAAGAAGAAGAAGAAGAAGAAGAAGAAGAAGAGGAGGAGGAGGAGGAGGAGTTTGGATTTGATATCCCGCTTTATCACTACCCGAAGGAGTCTCAAAGCGCCTAACATTCTCCTTTCCCTTCCTCCCCCACGACAAACACTCTGTGAGGTGAGTGGGGCTGAGAGACTTCAGAGAAGTGTGACAAGCCCAAGGTCACCCAGCAGCTGCATGTGGAGGAGCGGAGACGCAAACCCGGTTCCCCAGATTACGAATCTACTGCTCTTAACCACTACACCACACTGGCTCTCAGAGAACTCCTTCAAACAGAGGGCTGATAAGTAGGACAATGTGGCCACCCTACAAATGTGTGTAATAGGGGAGGGAGTTAAAATTCTAAAGTAATTTCAGTATCCTAAAGTTGTAAAACGCCAGAGGTGCAGAGAAACAACAGTTGCCTTTTTGTTGGATGATAGATTGCTTATCTTGATATAGGTAAAAAAAAGGTGAAGGACTCCTGGACAGTTAAGGTGAAGGACCCCTGACGGTTCAGGCCGAGGTGTTTGTCCACAGACAGTTTTTCTGGGTCATGTGGCCAGCATGACTAAACCCCTTCTGGCACAACGGAACATTGTGATGAGTGCCAGAGCACATGAAAAGACCGTTTACCTTCCTGCCACAGCAGTACCTATTTACAGTGAGGGAAAAAAGTATTTGATCCCCTGCTAAATAAATGGGTTTCTGGGGGTTTTACTATTGTTATTCTGTCTCTCACAGCTACAATAAACCTACCATTAAAATTATGGACTGGTCATTTCTTCGTCAGAAGGCAAACAGGCAAATTTAACAGGGGATTCAAATACTTTCCGCCCTCACTGTATCTAGTTGCACTGGCATGCTTTCAAACTGCTAGGTTGGCAGGAGCTGGGAAAGAGCAACTGGAGATCACTCCATCGCATGGATTCAAACCGCCAACCTTCTGATCAGCAAGCCCAAGAGGCTCAGTGGTTTAGACCACAGCGCAACCCGTATCCTTGATCTACAAGTTTCTAGTAATGTATATATGTAAATATACCAGTATATTTATCAGGGTCTTGGACTGGCTGTGGGCTCCTGTTAAGTGTCTCTGGGTCTGCAGCCGTAGAGCTTTTAAAAGAATAATTTTGTGTCCAGGAGATTCAAAAACTCCAGAATCTTGCCAGACTCAGAGGTTCTCTTGTAGGTAGATTTATGCATTTGCAATTTTCACATTAATTAGACACATAGCTGCAGACAAGGATGTAAGTGGAGAAAGCATTGCCATACTTTTAACAGAACCAGTCTTCAAGTGTGAGAAATAGAAGGATTTGTCTAAAAATAAAGTTCTCCAAATTTATCCCGTAGCTATGTTTGGTAAATTCGGTTTTTGAATATGCCTGTGTCTGGTTTTGTGTTTTTATAATTCTTAGGTTGTAAAAAAAAAAAAGCACAATGTTGTAGTTGGTTGAAATATGATAGTAGTGAATTAAACTACACCAGTATGCCAGTGTACCCCCTCCCCCTTTCACAACAACAAGCCCTTGAGACTATGAACATTCATTTGATTTTTCTGATCTTAGATGTTGTGTCATCTTTGATAATTCACCACAGCAGATCAAGCTTTACTGCAGTATGCACTGAAAACATCACATTAACGAGGCCTTTAAAGACTCACAGGTTTCAAAAAGACACATATGAATCACTAACAAATCTTATGCACTATGCTTGGGGGGGGGGAGTGCTTTTACATGTTTCTAAGAGATGTTTTCTTTTTTTAATTTTTGAAAGGTTTATACCTACATGCTAAACATGGCATTTAAAAGGTAAAAGACCCCTGACAGTTAAGTCCAATTGCGAACGACTCTGGGGTTGCGGTGCTCATCTCGCTTTACTGGCCGAGGGAGCTGACGTTTGTCCCCAGACAGTTTTTCCCGGGTCATGTGGCCAGCATGACTAAGCTGCTTCTGGCGAACCAGAGCAGCACATGGAAACGCCGTTTACCTTCCCGCCAGAGCAGTACCTATTTATCTACTTGCATGTTGATGTGCTTTCAAACTGCTAGGTTGGCAGGAGCTGGGACTGAGCAATGGGAGCTCACACCGTCTTGGGGATTTGAACTGCTGACCTTCTGATCGGCAAGCCCTAGGCTCAGTGGTTTGGACCACAGAGCCACCCGTGTCCGATAACCCAGATAACAGCATATTTGACCTATGGCAGCCTTTGCCAAATTTGAATCCCTGAGATGGTTTGAACTACAACTTCTGTCAGCTCCAGACAGCATGGCAGTATTGGCTAGAGCTGATGGGAATTGTAGTCCAAAACAATCGGGTTGGGCCAGGTTGGTGAAGCCTGGCCAATAGTATAAACACTGCCCTGCATAGGATGCCATTTTTTAGGATGAGGGGGATTCTTTGAGTCACGTCCCATTGTTGTGAAGAGACCCAACTACTTTTTAAGCTTTGATTGTTGCCTTGTTGGATAAGAATGGAAGTGAATGGACTATTGGCTGCAGTAAGATGTTGTTTGTTTCAAGCTTCTGGTACATAGCATGGATCATAACTGCAAAATGGTTTTGGCTATAGTGGCTATAGTGGCTAAGATTATTATTTTTTAAGAGTTCCAAGAGTTGAGATTGCTTGATCAAAGCAAACCTCTGCAAGGAAGCTCTACTTCAAGCTGTTTAAAATAAACATTACAAAACCCAGATCAAAGCAATCTCTTTTCAAAAACCTCCAATTAGGGCTGCTACTGAATTCCTCCTACAACCTGCAGCAGATCGGGGTTTTTTTTTGAGTGGGAGAGTTCACCCAAATCCACATTGACTCTGGAAGATTTGGATCACTGAAAGCTGTTGCAGTTGCTGAGCCTAATGTGGAGAGCAATGCTGAGGGCAGGAGAGTGCTGCGGTCTTCCGGGTGCTCTAGGACTCCCATGTTAGATAAATTCAGCTCCGGTCCTCCGAGCTGATACGGCCCAACTTGGCTTGAGCCCAGCAGAGTATAACCCAGAGTCCGCAACAGAAGGATGAGGCAGGTATGGCTACATTGCTAAGCTTTATTACTAAGCTATGCTGAGAGCATACAAATATACATCTTGTCTCTGTGAGAAGCAGAGAGCAACTCCAACAAGGAAACGACAGTACAAAGGAAACAGGAAACCAGTAAACATCACATCCCGTCTCCCTTTCCCGTGGGAATCCAACAGTATCTGGACTGTGGAATGAAAACAGAGTCCTGTGACTACCAGCAGCTGCTCAGTGAGGGAAACAGAAACCAACATCCCAGCTACCATCTGGAGGGCTGCAGATTCCTCACCCCTGGCTTAGCCCTGGAAAGATATTGCATTCCCTATTCCACAGGTTGGGAAAGCTAAACTAAAGCTCCAGCTTTGTGGAGGAGAGAGTTGTACATTCCATGAGCACAAGTTGAGTTCTGCAGTGGGCAAAGCTGCTCCTCAAAGCCTGGAAGGAATTCCAGCAGGTGCTGTTTCATGCGACAAACGATTGAGAGAAGCACCTAACACACAGCATGAGCAGAATCTGAAGCGGAGACTGCAGCCAAATCTGAAGAGTTCCTAGCTATATTAATGAGATGCAAACATGTCTGGAGAAACACTGTATAGCTTTAGTAAGTTGACATTTAGGAATCGCAGTTTAAAAGACACTACTGAGCTCGTCTAGGAAAGTGCTTTGGTATTTTGTTGGTTTTGCTTCCACCGGGAAAATTACTGTATTTCTACTGTTCTATAAATACTTTTCACATCACTTAATTTGGCCAGGTTCAAAGCAGACTGCCACTTTAGGCAGATGAATCACTTCAACCAGATCCAGCCCTTAATTGTAATTAAATTGCATGTCTGTTCCTCCAGATTAGTAACTGCATATTGGTACTCCATAGCACTCACCATCAATATCTCTAGAGTAGTACACAGTGCGATAATAAACACATATTTTATGGGTTGATAGCATCTTTATGTTTTGCTTTCATCAGTCAGAAGTATATAAAAGTATGGTCCAGACTTGAAGTTTATAGCTGATCCAAAGATCACTATTAGGTCACCAGTGTTGCTTTCATCACAACTACATTCCTAGGATCATTTCCAGTTGTGAACCAAAAGAATGATTAGCATTGTGTTATAAACTTAAAGGCTGCTTTTGAATGTTGTGCTTTGATAGCCATTCACTCCAGAGAAACTAGTATAAAAATGAGCAACTGGAATGTTGGTTGGCAGCATCAAAATGATAATGAGATCAAAAGGCCTTGGTTCTGTTCAGTTTAGCTAAAATAAAGCATCTTAATGATACCATATCTTGGTACTTTACTTGAACCAGAGGGGACTACAGGGGAGGCTTTGTTGGAGGTGCTGCCTGTGATTGCTATCCAGTTGGCATTGACCCATGACAGGGCCTTCTCAGTGGCAGCTCCCCATTTGTGGAATGCTGTTCCTGGTGAGGTGCAGTTGTCTCACTCATTATCCAGTTTCAGGAGAAATTTAAGACATTCCTGCTTATGCAGGGATTTGCGGACTGAGAGATTCTGACCATGGCCGCTTTGAAATTAGTAACTGAGAAGGGATACGATTGCTTTTAAATGTTTTTAGAATTTTTTTTTAAAAGGTGGTTTTTAATTGTTTTAAATATGTTTTTATTTGATTTTAAATTGCACTGTTCTAATATTTTGCTGTTTGCCACCCTGGGCTCCTTTGGGAGAAAGGGCAGGATACATACTTAATAAATACAGTCATACCTTGGTAGTCGAACAGAATCCATTCCGGAAGCCGGTTCGACTTCCAAAACGTTCGAAAACCAAAGCAAGGCTACAGATTAGCTGAAGGAAGCTCCTGCAGCCAATTGGAAGCCATGGAAACCCCATCAGATGTTTGGCTTCCAAAAATAGTTTGCAAACCGGAACAGTCACTTCTGGGTTTGCAGCGTTCAGGAGCCAAAATATTCAAGAATTAAGCTGCTTGAAAACCAAGGTACAACTTCAATAAATAATGTGTTTGGAATGGGAGTAGGACAAGAAATGAATGATCTGTCACTTCAAAGCTATGCAAGATTATGGCTGATTCATTGTATATGGAGAAGCTACTTTTGCCACAGTTATTGTGAATTGTCAACTTTGTCTCTATAGTGCATGCTCTAATTTGCTGTCTGCTATCACTTGTTGATTGATTGCCACAATAAGATTGCCCTGTACACACAGTGCTGCCTTGCCAGTAATACCATGACTATAGTCAAAAGAATTGGCAGGCTCCAACTCTGGACAGAACACTGCTATCTTCAGATTGGCATTGTGGGTGAGGTATGGAACCAACCCTGTATTCCACTTTTATGTACTTATGCTAAGAAAGGACAGGTGGCATTTAAATCATTCCTGCATTAGAAGGTGTTTTACTCTTCCAACTTTGCTTGAAGGTTATTTGAGCAGGGGCATATTACATACGGAACTATTTAGGAAAAATATAAAGAAAAGTGGTGCCATAGGAAAATCAAGACACTGGTTGCAGTGAAAAGAAAGGTGTAACCCCCAAATATCCCCCTCAAATAAACCCAAGACAGTATGTGCCTAGACAAAGATTTCATAGACAAAAATTTCTGGTATGCAGTAGCCTATAGCCTTTATTTTAAAAAATACCTGCAGAGTTTTAATTTAGTTTTCATAACCCCTGATCAAACTGCTAAGGCAGCAAGCTGCTTTTCATTTTTAATATACAACATCAGGTATGCATGCAGTCACTGTAGAAACGTCTTAGAAACATCTGGCTGTACACAGGGTTCTCCTGCAGGTCTCCATACAGGGCTGTATTCAACTACCATATCCCACTTGCACTGTGAGACTTTTCCCATTCTGGCCCCACCCTCCACCCCTACATTGTGTGTGGCTAACACACATGGGGGAGAGGGCAAACATTCTGTTGCATAAGCAGAAATCCTTGTGCTAATTGAATGTTCATGCAGCAGCGCCTGGTTTTCAACCCCCAGCTTTGTTGGATCATGGCTTTTAGTTCTGAATCCAAAAGATACTAGCAAAAATGTTACAACTTGATTTGAAAAAGGACTTGTACGGCACTTTTGCCGTACAATACAAATTCTACAACTTATACAAATTCTATACTGCAGAACAAATTAGATTTGAACATCTGCATGCAAGAAATAACCAGGCACAGTAATAATAATTCAGGTCTGAATTCTAAGCCATCCCAATTCCCATGCTGCCGTGATCCCTTAATTAGTGCAAAATGCATGCAAAATAATGGCCCCTACTAATTCCAGGAGGAGTTAAAAAATTCAGAAGGAAATCTGTTTACTACCTAACTGGAATTTAGAGCTGAGTTTTCTGTGACAAGGGGGATTCAGAGCATTACTCAAATTTTGGTATCAAATGATATCAGTAATTGGTTGTGAATAAACTTCTTTGCACTAGATTAGTGTGGGCTCTTCTCCCTTCCTCCCATTTCTTTATTTTTTTGAAATTATATTGATCATATCTGAAAAGAAGATTCTTTGAACTGTAAGAAATACACCCATTAGTCTGAAGAAACACATCCCCTTGTCCAGTTTGTACCTTAGATCACATGAAACAATGTTCAGAAAAATTCTTCTAACCCGAACATTTACACCATGCTTGTCAATAAAGGAAGGAAATAGCTAATAAAATAGGAGGTAACTGCCAACACCCCCTAGATAACACTGTGATGACCTGGAATTGGAAGGCCTACATCTTGTGTTCAGTGTTTGAAACTATTTCCCCTTCTGGCTGGTGCAGCTTTTCTAATATAACTTTGTGACTGACACTAATGAAACTATAGCATTTTCTGATAAGGCTTATATTTCACACACAGGTACAAGAAGTAATTTCCTGATCTAATTCCTTAATGAGCCTAAGTGTTGGGTGTTAGCCTCCCTGCATCTGTAAAGTTCCTATTTTCAATTAGGTTGGAGAACAATATTAAATGATTTAGCTACATTATAGGTTTTGTCCAGCACTTTATAGTAACTTGAAATTTCTCTGACAGTACAACAGAGAGGCCTTAAAGTTCACTTTTTTTTCCTACCAGGGAAAGCCTAATGTATTAAGCCTAGTGTATTTAAGCTGCCTAGATGGCATTTTTGCTGGCATTTACATCTGAAGAAAGATCACTTCCCCTATCAGGTGGGCAACAGTTGCAGCCTGGCACAGCGCTTGAGCGGGGCAGAGAGGAGGGGAGCTGCTGCCAGGGGCAGAGGAAGGGGGTGCGGTGGGCATGGTGTGCCCCAGGTGTCACCACTGAGGGGGGTGACAAAATGCCTGGGGGCACTCACCATTGGGCCTGCAGCGCGCCCAAGCCACACGTCTCTCTTGAGAGTGATGCAGCGGCTTGGGCACCCACAGGCTCCACGCTGCCCCAAATGGTCTGCCCGCCGCCTCCCCCTCAGCTGTAGGGCGGCTGAGTGGGAGGAGGCAGACAGACTCATTGGAGGCCCTGCGGAGTGTCTTGCTCCAGCTGGCCCCGCCCCGCAGGTGGCTGGCCCTCCCCATGGGCGGCTGGCCCTGCCCCAGTGGGCGGCTGGCACATGCGCCACCACAGGTGCCCAATCGGCTTGCTCCACCGCTGGCTGCTGCCCCCCTCCTCAGTGACTTTCCAGCATAGGCTGCCAAAGTTTAAATTTGAATCGGCCAATAGAGGCCTTCAAAGGGAGTGGGTCTTCGATGGCAGATTGCTTTGGGAAAGTCTTCACTCTGGTCTGCCTGTGGGGCTTAAAATCCAGCTGCGCTGACAACCGAGCAGTGGAGTCAGTGAGAGATCAACCCTCCTGCCCACCCTAATCTACAGTTCTGAAAGCACCACAATAAGCTGACCTTACTGTGGATTTAATCGGTTACTGCGTTCAGGGTCAGGAAGGAATTTGCCTGCAAGCAAATTGTGTTTTTTGCCTTCCTCATAGTAATCATCACAACTTTGGGTGTATAAAGCACTGGGTTGAATCCTTAGGCTCTTTCCAGGGAACAGGCGAACTGGTTCATCACCTCCTTCCCTCGACCAGGTGTGAGATATCAGGGTACCCTGGTAAAGGGGTCTGGGTTGAAGTTCCTGTCCTGAAGTCAAGAGATGAGCGGATGGGCCACAGGACTTCTATTTGCCACCTGGGGGAGGTTAGCTTAGTTGACCTGTGTCTTCAGGTGACCCCTAACCTGGGCATGACCCTGTTTAAAAACCTCAATGGGAGGCTATGTACCCAAAGCCTACCTGCATCTGTAATCAATACAGTGGTACCTCGCAAGACGAATGCCTCGCAAGACGAAAAACGCGCAAGACAAAAGAGTTTTCCGTTTTTTGAGTCGTTCCGCAAGACGAATTTCCCTATGGGCTTGCTTCGCAAGACGAAACGTCTTGCGAGTTCTTGCGAGTTTGTTTCCTTTTTCTTAAAGCCGCTAAGCCGTTAATAGCCGCTAAGCCGCTAAGCCGTTAATAGCCGCTAAGCCGCTAATAGCCGCTAAGCCGCTAATAGCCGTGCTTCGCAAGACGAAAAAACCGCAGGACGAAGAGACTCGCGGAACGGATTAATTTCGTCTTGCGAGGCACCACTGTATTAAGTTGTGGCCAATTTAACTCCAGAGTATTGTTGTGTCAATTCTTTGATCACCGCTTTGCCCCTCCTCATCCCTGTATACACTGTGCCTGGGACCACAAACAGCCTTGTTCTTGTTTCAGAATGGCCTATCAGTTGCATATCATACACGGTCATTTACCCAAGGTAGACAGGTATAGTATGGCAAGAGGGAAGGAAGTGGGCCATATTAAGTCAAGATGTACACCTGAAATGGGTAACCTGTGACCCTCTAGATAATACTGGACTCCAACTACCATCAGCCCCAGTCGGCATGACCGACTTAGGTCGCTTACAGATGACCTGTTTATTGAGCATTAATCTTGATTTGTTTGCCCAAAGTTTGTGGATGCCATCGGCTATTTTACTGAGCATTCATTCAGACTTGTTTGCACGGAAATACAATGTGGCATCAAACAACTTTCCACCCTTTCCAATGCACTTCCCCATCACTTTTCTTATCACAAAAAGTCTGGTTTGTAGGGGAAAGAGGTTTTGTTGAAGGAGGGCACCAAATCAACTTTAATCGAACAACCTGAATTTACCGGTATGTGACTGAACCCCACCTGCAAATAGCTATAGCCTAGAAGCGCCCTTAGACCAATTAAATTTGCGATGAATTGGGCGAGCATTAGCTTCACAAGATTAACCTCTCTCAATCTATTAATATACTAAAACGTTAGTACTCATTTCAATTCATTAATTTAAGCTTCAAGCACTGTCAGGTCTGCCTTGAAACATCAACATAAGAACCTGACAGTGGCAGTGTAATGTCATGGTTTTATTATGTTATTCTGGTTCAGATCTTTGCCATCCTATATCTCTCTCTTTCCCCCAATTTACCAGGCTTAGCGCTCATTCATATGCTACCAGAACAGAGAGCTTGCCCAATGATTACTATTTATATGGATTAATATTTGCATTATTTCAAAGTAGTATTGTTTCCTGAAGGAAGCCCAATGTGCATTGAATAGCCAAACCACAAATGTCCATTTTGCATTCTAATTAGTGCATCACATCAGTACATGGCCAAGTTTGTTTGTTTTTTGTTTATTGAATTTCTATCTTGTCCCCCCCCTTTTTTTAACCAAAACAGCACAGGGCAGCAAACAACAGATTAGCAAAATAATAACTGCATAGTCTGATTTAACTGTGAACATTAGCAATTATCATGAAACTAGTTACACAGTGTGGCCTCTCTTTTAGCAATTGGCCAGTGTGAGCAGAGCTGTCTTTTCCATTTGGCTAAGTGGCGCCATGCGCCATTGTGTGGGCTGATTTATTTTCCACATTGAACAATGTTTTATGACCAACAAATTTGCTAGACCTATTTTTTTTAAGACACAAGAAACGAGCATTTTCCTAGCAGATTTACAACTCTGGGGCACTGGGGGGCGGGCAGAGGGATCTTTGCACCACGGCACTGGATATGCTTAAGACGGCCCTGAGTGTGGGGCCACCTAAGCTGGATCAGGACCTTTTAACAAGAACAACAACTTTAGCCCTTGTGTGTGTTGGTGTAATGTGAACAGTGGGTCAAATTACTCAGTGCTTGGCCCATGTCTTGTGTTGGCGCATCTGGATGTTCAGAGATAAGTGAAAAGGTGCCCTGGGTTACTATAGCAACAGAGCCAGGGTTTCAGTGTATGACTTGCTGAGCCATTCACCCTCCCGCTGGAGGAATGTAGAGGTGCATACAATAGTCTCTAGGGCATTGCTTTCATTAGGTGCTGTTTCTGATGTCCGTATCTTGTCCATGCCCTGTCCTGTTTGTTGTCAGGGTCTGAATCTGTGAGAGTCAGGGGAAGAGACTGTGGATTTTACCCAGCGGTGTTAGCTAGCATGGCAATAGGGAGAGTGGATCTGTACAAATGCATCTTTACATCAAAGACCAGGAGAACTGGATATAGTAGATAAATAATAGACACATTTTTTTCTAATGTAATACATTTTTGTAAACTATATATTACTAATATATGCAATGTTATGCATATTCCCCACTAATATATGTATTTGTGCACACATTGGGTATAAAACTGCAACACAAAATTAAGATAAGTGCGAATTTTGAAGGCTCACGATATTTCAGTCTGCGTACTGGTTCAAAAGCATGATTTAGGGAGTTTCTCCTTAAAATGCAAAGAATATCAAAATTCTCTCTTGCCCCTAAAATTCATTCTTTCAGCACACCTACTTTAGGGGGCCCTGGCAAGTGGTCCTCTGAGGACTCCTCATAAAGCAATGCACGCCTTGGTCTCAATAGTTTGCCATGCCTTGTTTATCCAGAATATGCTTTCGGATACGACATCATCTCAAGTTGTCCTATCCCGACATCATTACATTCTGTGCTTACCTGTGGCAGCTAATAATGTTGAATTGTGGGAGGGGAGGGGAAAACCAGGAGCTATGGTGATGTTAGGACATAGTGCAAATAATTATACAATTTTCAGAGAAGAGAGATAAAATTTTATACAAGAATGTTCTCGTGCCCTAGAACAATATTTTATAGAACACTGTACCCATACGTACATGTGGGTGATTCATAAATGGAAAGAAAACGAGAGAAAGAAAACACACAGCTATAGTCTAGTTTACTTTTTATTGGTGGTTCCCCCCCTTTCTTTTATGCAGGTCCTAATTTAGGCCACCGACAAAAAGAAAATGTATCTTGAATATGCATCACAGGTTCCAAAAATGAAAAGAAATTGTATTTGGATAGCACTTACTCAATAGACAGATATGATACATGGTAAGAAGGTGCACTGTCTGCCCTGTGATAGATTAAACTACTTTGTAGGAAAATTACTGTGAGACAGTCACCACCACCACTAGCACCGTGGCTAAATCTTTAATAAAATTCTCTTCCATATTCAGGAGCAAGGTATGAAGTATACAATAAGCAGAGTGAAGTAGAGTGCCATTTATCAAACCACAGCAAGGTCTGTAATCTCCTGCTTTATCTTCTTCTTCCACCCCCCACCCCCCGGTTGCACTTTATTGTTGCAATGAGCCACATTTACCCAGACATTGGGCATGCAATCTTAAATCAGTACCTGTGTACTGTCACTAGGCTGCTGTAATTAGTTTTTGTCTTTTGGGTGGTCCTTAAATTGTTATGTTGTTGTTTGCATGTGGTTGTTGTTGTTTTTTAAAAAAGAGAGTTTGGGGAGAGGAAAAAGGCAAATGGACATTTGAGGTGCCACCATCATATAGCCTGAGGACGGAAGACTGCACAGGGCGACTGTCCTGAATATGTTTCGCATTGCTTTTCAGGGATGCTTTTGGTGAAATGGCAATATTAGATGATGATTCATTTGGCCCCTGGGTGGCACTACATGGCTGGAGCTGATAACCAGCCAAGGCATTCCGTTTCCAAAGGAAGCAAGAATGGAAGATATTATTCCCCAGAATTGGGGGTGGGGTGGGGGGAAGCATACCCCAGTACCGATTTCAAGGCTGCTTGAGTACAGTAATAACAATGATGTCATGATTTTTCCTTTCTTAGTCAGGATGCCTGCAACATTATAGCACTTTGCATCTTGTAAAGATGCCTGGGCAGCTTTTAAAAGCACACTGCTGCTGCTTAGGTACAGATGTAGAGAGCGGGAAGGGTTCTTGCAAGGTAGCAGGTGTAGAGCTTGAATATGCATAAAGTCAAACAGAGCTGGAGTATTAGAGTGATTGTATTTAGTACTATTATAACCTTTTCTTCATTATTTGAATAGGAGTTTTATGACAAAACATTTATATTCAGCTTGCCTTTATACCTGCCTGAAAGAGAGTAATCACTGATGGAGATAAAAGCGACAATGGTAATGATAACTGCATTTGTGGAAGCTTATGGTATCTGAACAGGCTTGCACAAGTATGCTAATCACACTCAGGGCCTTCATCGAAGCCTCATCTGGCTTGCGGATGTTACCTGCCGCAGAATTGTCCAATGGAAGCAGTGGGCATTTTCCTGCCTCTTAAGAATCTGGTATTTGGTCCCTAGGCCCTCTAGCCAATATGGAAAATGTTACACAGAGAGCAAGCTGAAATCAAGGGAGTCAGAAACTTGCTCAGTCCGGAATTGTGGAATGCACAGTATGTGACCTTGAGGAAAGTTTGGCGGCGATTTCCTCTTGTAGCTTTTCATTTTAAATAAAACCATACAGACAATATGCAGGTTCCCCACCGTGAATAAAAACTGCAGCCATGCAAGAACAAAATAACCATCAACAAGGCAGGAAATGAATAATTGCACATATGCAACCTACGGTTAATTCTCTGAGCATCCAATACATTTGGGTGGCTTTGGATGCAGCTCATGTGAAGCCAGATCAGATAATCTGAATTTGCCAGTAAATTTGAAAATCTAACCCAGGCTTCCTCAAACTCGGCCCTCCAGATGTTTTGAGACTACAATTCCCATAATCCCGGACCACTGGTCCTGCTAGCTAGGGATCATGGGAGTTGTAGGCCAAAAATATCTGGAGGGCAGAGGTTGAGGAAGCCTGATCTAACCAATCAAAACGTCTCTCCAGAAACATTGCAGCTAGTTTCCTCAGAATGGAGCATTTCATTATGTAAAAAATGCATATCTTCAACAGGGTATTTATTTCACCAGTTCCTACATGCCTCTAAGACTCCACCTCTCATGAAAATTAGATAATGGCTTCAAGCTTCCTGAAAGACAGCGCTCAGTGTGCAGGTATAGAGGAAGTTGCCTTACAGCAAGTTAAACTATACAGTATTCATTCTGATGTTTTTATTTTATTTATTCATTTAGTCCAGTGTTTACTATGACCAGCCGAGATTCTCCAGGATCCTAGGCAGAGAGCTATCTTACACCCCTCTGCTTCCTGATCCTTTTAAGAAAGTGGAGATGCCAGGGATTTAACTTGGCACATTCTGCATGCAAACCATGTGTTCACCACAGAGCCATGGTCCCTCAATGGAATGGTCTTGCTGCGGAGGTACAAAGAAAGCAGCAGGATGGGCTTTGGCTGCAAATTCAACTTCCTGCCATCTCAACTTGCATTTTTGAAAAATCTGATTTTATTGTGTAACTGAAGTTTCTAGCTTCGATTGTTATGAATGTATGATTGAAAATATACGGGCAGAGTTGCTGAGTATTATTTATTTTGCCTCTCTCTATGAATACATGGCTTTGCAGAATTGATCCTACCAAGTAAGAGACATAATGCAGTTCTGCTTATTTTCATAATTTATACACTTAGTAGGATTCAAGCATTTTGTTAGAGAATTTTGGTTTCTTTAGTATTTCTTGTCGGTCAAAGGGACACATCTTCGTGCACCATAAAAAATAAATAGCTGTCTCCCTAGTACAAATGTGAATATAGTCCCAGCAAGCTTGTTTGTTCCTATAGTAGCATGCTCAGTTGTTTTTTTTTAAAACATAGCCCTCCCTTCCCTTCTGAACTTATCCCTCTTTTGGCTGACTTAACCCAACATTGATTATATTTATGTATTTATTATTTATTTATTAGATTTCTATCTTGCCCCCCTTCCTCCCAAAAATGCCCAGGGCAGTAAAAAATGAAATGGCAAAAATTCCACCCCAGCACAATCTAAAAACCGCACTCAAATTTAAAACCAACAGTGCGCCAACAGAGATCATCGTACACACCCAGTTGCCCACAGCCACCCTTCTGTGTATGAAGCTGAGAAGAATGAGGAAAATATTTTTCCAATCGTCTTTCAAACAAAGCAACAAACAGTGTTACTGATTTTCCTGTACAAATTGGAATGGGTTGAATAATCTGCTAAGGGCAGTCACACACCCTATCCATTCCTGGAAGTTGTGTTCCATTTTCAGATGCCACATGCCTCCCAAGGAGCGCTGCCCAGCAGTTTGAGAACCATTACCTTACAATGCAATTTGCAGTGCTCTTCTCTATAGGACACATACCTGACTGAATTCGAATTGTAAATTAGAACTGATTCAGTGTCCTCAAACGGTTAAGATTTCTGGTCACGTGCTTTACGATTGATCAAATTGTGAGTGCGTGCGTACATTTTTATGCTGGAAAAATGGCTTTATTTGTTTGTTTATTTATGGCATTTTATATGCAGCCCAATTAACTATGCCTTCTGGGTTGTTTTATTTGTGGGCAATAAAATTCAAACATAATCAAAGCTAAAAACCATCAAAATAGTCAGCACAGAACACTACACTAGCACACAGAAAAGAACACAGAATGAGAATAAAACCATCACAAGGCAGTGTAAGATCATAAAACATTTTTTTAAAGTAATAAAAGCCAACAAAAGGAGAAAGCAAGATAGTTCTATGGATTTTAAAAAGTAATGTTTGGGGGGGATCTAAAATGAAAAGTCTTCACTTGGTGCCACAAAAATCCCAATGCTGGAGCCAAGTGAGCTTTTCTGGAAAGGACATTCCATAACCAGGGTGCCACCACAAAGAAGGCCCTTTGTGAAGGGATTCAATCTGCATGTTCCTGAATTGCAGGGGGTTGCACCAGATGATTCTCAGGGTCCCTTCCAACTCTGATTCTATGACAGTAGACTTATATTTCTACATAAGAAATCATATTGCATACTTGCATATCACTATTATCAGTGCTTCTCGGTTAAACCAAACCATTTCTGCGAACATCTACTTAGAAGTTGTAACCACCAAGTTCAGTGGAATTGCAGCCGTATAGACAGACTTATTTGTGCACAGTTCTGTAATTTAATATATCAGAGGAAATAATTTTCCACATACCTCTTCTCCACCCAGGTATTCAGTGTGTGGGTCTACAAGATGCATAGCTCTTACAAGACAATCCAATGCATGTTTCTTCATAAGCAAACTCCATTGAATTCAGTGGGACTCAGTCCTGGGTAAGCGGGGTCTGTAGGACTGCAGCCCTAATCTGTAAGAAATCAATGTTTGTGTCAAATGTATAGTAGACTTGTTGTGACAAATGTATTATTGATAAAGGATATTTAAGGTTCATTTTCCATGCTTATTTGCTTCAGCCTTTTTTTAGCAACAGTGTCTGGTTATCTTATATGCTACTACTTTTTATTTTTAGGCATTTTAATGTCTTTGGAACACACACACACAGGGTCGGTCAGGGGGTGCAGTTTTACTAAATACAGAAATGTAGCATTAGGGAAAAATAGTCCATAAATCTAATTCTGGCTGTGCAGTTAATGTAAGCACTGTATATGCATATTTTACTCAACAGTTTCCAAAAGCTCAAACTATAATATAAGCAAATGTATCTATAGAACTGTTTGTAGTATACATCTCGATAACTATGTTCCTTTTTAGTGCTTTCCTGGGTTATCACTTTGGTTTTCAAAGTGCTTAAAAATACATAGGGGTTGTTGTTTTTTTGCAAAAAGCAATGCATATGACAAGGAGTCAGGGGGAAAGAACATTGCTCTCTGCTTCTAGCATTTTATAGAAATAACAGATGCAAAGATAAGTCATTTTCTACTAAATGTCTTCCTAATTCTTTTTTGGCAAGTCCCTCCCCACTTTTCCCTAGTCCCATTACCTGTCATTGAATATATCTCTTCTTACAGGGGCTGAAAAGAAGTGCAGCAACATTTAATGTAAATTTTAAAAAAATGTGCATGGACTACTTAGGAATATGCACAGTGAATATTAAACAAACACCTGAACTTCCTGGTGCTGTTGCCTAGAACCAGCACTTTGTTATCTCCTACGTGCAATGACTTCAAATTCCTTATTAGTCTCTGGTCTCTCCCTCTATACAACTTCTGCATGATGTATGTGAGAAGGACTTCCAGCAGAGATACTTATCACACATCCACCTAAAAGTTGATGGTGGGTTTTTCTTTAGTTCATGCATCCAACATACTGCATACAGATAGCAAGATTTCTGAGTTAAACATTGAATTGAACCATCTTATGTCTTGCTTTCAAGCTGGTTTCTGACCCATCTTAGTCAAAACTGCTACACAGGGACAGCACTTCATGGACTTTACACTATGGATCAGAGCAGGGATGGTCAGTCTCTAGGGTTGCCAACTTTGGTTACCCAAAATATGGGACAGGTTGGGGGGAATTGGGGAGCACACATACCAACAGTAATAGGGAAGAGATTTGTTTTGCAGGATGAGGAAGTGTCTGTTCCCAAAATGAGATAGGGGAAACTTATTGCTGTTTAGAACCACAGTTCAGAATTCTCAAGTTCTTGAGACAAATTATTTTGGGCTTGGCTAGAGCACACAGATCACCATTTGGCCATTGCTGGATTAAATCATTTTCTTTTGTATTGCAGCTGCACAAGAAACTCTGAAGAGCTGACTTTTTAAATGATGTTCTTAAGAAATAGAAGGAAATATGTTGGTATTCTTTTTTATTTATTCCTCATAATCAGAGCCTAGGCTGACTAACAACATCAATCAAATATATAGATCATACAAATATACATACAAATATATGTATACAAATATACAAATATACATACAAATATATGTATACAAATATACAAGTTCATAAACAATTAAAATGGGAACAAATTCAAATCAACTTTCTAACAGCAGCAGCAGCAAAAAAAAATATTGTTTCAGCAGCAGTGTATTGTTAACCATCCAAAGTGTGGTGAATGATGTTTTTAAAATGTGGCACCTGAACACATTTAATGTGGGGGCAATATAGCCCGTGTTAGAACTGAGTGCCATAATCAGGGATAGTTCAAAATATTTTCAGTGCTCTGGAAATGTTTAAGCTGAGATGCAACTTCAAATAAGTAACTGAAGGGAAAATGTATGTAAAGCCTTCCAATCAGCAGGACTAGTTCAAACATGTGTATCTATAAGAGTGAATAAAAGCAGCTAACTAAAGGAGCAGGAGCTTCTTTCAATGAAAGGGGCAAAGAGGAAATTGCTAAATAAAGAACAAGTTTCAGGCAGGAGTCTCAAAAGTATGAAGCAAGTTGGGGGAGGGGGAGGGGAGACCAAATGACAACAGGACAACTGAAATGCAATGGGTTGCTAATAATGACTAGATTTATTTTTAAGAAAGAACTGAAGAAACAAAGTATGACTACTATGAATAAAGCACCCAATGTCCTGGACCTCAGCATACCTGGAAGTAAGTCCCAATAGTGCATGCAGTCCCAAGGGCAACACTAGAGAACGGTCAGACAGTCCAAATGGTCAAATACTGGTCCAGGCCCAATGCAACAAGCAAGGTCTAAAGGCAATCTGTAATGTCAGGTTCCCTCCTCTGCAAGAGATCAAGGGTTTGAATACCTGGGGTCAGTCCTGAAGTCACAGTCCACTGGAGTTCCCAAAGCAGCCAAGCCGTGAGCCATCAACAGAGTAAGTTCAGCAGAACAGTGTCTCTCCCTTGCTTCCCTTTCCTCCTTCCCAACTGATGCACTGAATTTGCTCCAGCTGAGCTGCTGTGCCTCTCCACTTGACAAAGCATGTGATTCTCACCTGCCCTGAGCTTAATCCAGCTGAGGGACCACAAACCTCTTCCCAGACCTAACGAGCCTCATGATCTCCACCTGGTCAACTAGTGAGCTGGGATGTGTTCCCTTGCCTGCCTCCTAGAGTGCACTTGCTACTGTTCCTAATGCCTTGGAGCCCAACGTGTCCACGGAGACGGGGGCACCTCTGGTTCTGGTGACGTGTGCCCATTTCCTGGCTCCTGTGAACTGCCAGCTGCCACTTCAACATCCTCCAAAGTCCCATGAGTCCCTCCTAAGTCCCCAACCTTCCCTTCCCCATCTTCAGTTTGTCCCAGGGTGTACAAATTGTGGCTGCATCCCTCACTGGGATCCTCTTGTCCTTCCTCTTTGTCCTGACAGCTCATGCTAAAAGAATTGATAAATAGGAACATGAAGGGTTGAAATAACTGTCCAAAATTGAAGGAGAGCTTCAGCATTTTGGACAGTGTACAGCTAGAAAAGGATATCGTGGAGCTAGAAATGAAAATTGCTACAGCACTCAGGTCCTGTTTGTGAGTCTCTCATAGGCATCAGATTGTCCAGGATGCTGGACTAGATGGGCCTTTGGTCTGATCCAGCAAGGCTCTTAATGTGTTCTTACATTTCACGTTACCTAGTTCTGGAAAGACAGCAGAGTGGGTGTTTTGCCAGCCTCTCTGGCAAGAGCATTCCAAAGCCAGAGCACCACCACTGAAAAGTCTGAAGCCGCACAAAGGAGCTCAGATGATGGGGGAGCCTGGGAAAAGGGTTGCTGCTGTTCTCAGAGTGCAAGGAGGCATACCTGGAAACAGGCTAGGTATTAGACGGAAAGCATCCAAAGCAGCTTCCCATATCCTTGCAATGGTAGCAGTTGCAAACATCTCTAGAGTGGAAAGGGAAGTATGAGGTCGAGAATAAAATGGCGCAGGACTGGTACAAGAAAGAAAGCAAGACAAAGAGGAAAACCTAACAAAAGCGACAGAGATGTATTGGTCGGAAAGAAAGGAGGAGAACCAGGAAATGTTGCCCTGGACAGCATTTTAATTATTTTTCCTCACATGCATGCAAAATGCAAGCCTGCACATGATGGGATCCTCATTGTATGAAATATTTAGGAACTGAACTAAATAGGTAAGCAGGGAATTAATGCAAATAAGTCCTACATTTTTTTAAAAATAAACTGCCATAGTTCTGGACACATGAAAACATTTAAAAGACATTGCAAACTTTTAAAAGAAGTAGTTATGTAGCCCTGCTTCTTCGTAGTAATTAGAGCACTGGCTTTCCTCTAAAACCTGTCTTTTCCCTGTTCTGCATAACTCTGACATGGCTGGCATGCCTCCTCTAATCACAGCAGGGGGCCACTGTGTATTTTGTGGTTATGAACTAGTTTCATATTGACAATACGGAATCTGTTGGAACTCATCTGCATATGTGTGCCAGTCAGTAATCACTTCTGGGACAGTTCATTCTTGGGCATTGTGTCAGCAATACATCTCTTCCCCCCCCCCCACCACCCCCAAAAAATAAGGCAATAAAACTATAGATAGTGCTTTTTGTCTTTTTTTTTAAATATACATCAAGACAGAACTTCAAAAATCAACAGCTGGCATCAACAAACTGCATAATTCAAAATTACATGTCTTACATATAATCAGATCGCTTAATGCCTTTCACAAAAGCAAAGGTGACTCTGTTCTTGAAAACTTATAACTGACCTCTGACTAATGTAATACAGGTCTTCATTCATAATAGACAGCATAAATTACCACTTTAAATTGTCACTTTGACCTTTCCTGGAATCTGGCTAGTTGCTTGTGATAGATAACTTGGGATAAGAATTGTAATGCACTTTGTATACAAAAAAAAGTGCAATAGAAATTATAATCAGAAATGGAAAATACTTTTAGTTCTGGGTGTTATGTTCCATAAACATTGCCCTTTTCTCATTTGAAATACGATCACTTCACCATTAGGCATGCTACCTTCTGTTCCCATTACAAAGCAAGGTGAAGCTTTATTCTGCACTATTTTTTCTTACATGAAAGAGAGCCACAAATGTAGCTGTTTGCCGAAAAAAGATAGTAAGAGTTCATAAATAAACAAACACTAAAGGAAACAAGGCATAATCCCTTAGGACAGGGTGGTCCAACATGCAGGATCCACATGTGGCCCTCGATGCCATTTTTGGTGGCCCTCATTCAGGACTTCTTAAAGCAGCTCGAGTAGCCAGCTTTTGTTGCTGTTGCTGTGAGGCATGTGCAAAAACAAATGGCAAAGGCGCTTGTGTCTCCCTCGGCCCCTGCGAGGCCAAGAGGGCCAGCCCATCTCCTGCTCTCTAACCTCACATGGCGCCACTCTCTGTATATACATAAGCACCAACAGAATAATCATAGCTATAATAATGTATTAATGCGAGAGAGGTATTTCTTCCACACTGGTATCGGACAACTGGATATCTCCACATATATATTTTAGGCTGCAGCCCTGTACAGTATTCATTTACCTGGGAGTAAGTCTCGGTGAACTTAACAGCATTTGCTTATGAGTAGGCACACATAAGGCTTGCTCGGCATTTTGACCTGAGCAGGGCTTAATCCTAGGTCAGCAAGCGCGGAGTTGTGATCCAGTTCTACAGATTGCAGTCTAACAACCTGATTCAGTACATACTCAGGAGTAGATCTCATGTTTAAGAGTGCTTACCCTTAAATATATGAAATACATATATTAAATATACTATAATATGAACACTTTTTACTATGAACAGTTTGTGTTGAAATATTCAACACAAAATTAAATATTTGTGTTTCAATGGGTTTTGTGTTGAAATATTCTTGTGGTCCAAGAGGTTGGATCGCCCTGACTTAGGAGATGCCCATAGTCATTCAGCCAAGGGCCAAATTAGATGTGGTGTTAAACCCTGATATCTCTTCAGCTTCCAACATCTCTTCCTCTCAGTCTTCTCTCTCTTCTCCTGCTGATCACTTATTGCTATCCCACCACCAGTCCTTGGGCTCTGAGCCTTCTTCTCTTGGGGGTTCACCAACTGGTGCCTCCCACCGCTCTTCTTTATCCAACCAGTCCATGACACCAAGAAGCAGAGCTTTTTTTCCAGTTCCGGCACCTCTCAGGTGAGTGCCATTGCCATTATAAGAGAACAAGGGAGGTATTCATGGTGAGTTCCATTAATTCTTTTTCTAGAAAAATAGTACTTCCGAGGAGTATATGAAGTACACCCGTAAAATAGTTCTGCACCCACCATATTTTCATAAAGCCAGAATTTTTCATAGGACCCAGTGTCAGCTGTATCTCATTGCACAGACCCCTTTCTGTTTTACTTGACTGTACGTCCCAATGAACTGGCTTTCTTACTGGACATGCCAGCATCACTGATTCTTATTGCTCCTGAGTTCTTTGTCCTTGAATTTGAAAAAAACCAAACAAACAGAAATGGGATCCAGTTGCAGATTCTTTGCATTGTGCCTGAAATGTGTCATTATTGTGTTTTTGCTGGACTGCTGTCTCCCTTACTTGGTTCCTGCTGCACACTATTTGGTAAATGCAAGGCACTTCTCTAAGGAGTTCAAGCAATACAATGTGAGTGAAGTAGATAAGAAGGCTACATAATTGTTAGTGATAATGATTATCCATTTATATGTTATCGCAGTTTCTCCTAATAGAAAAATGAAACATGTAAAACATAATGAGGAGTCCCTAATATTAGGGCAAATACTAAGCATTAATTGATAACTAATTCACTTTTGTGCTTGAAACATAAAGCAAACTTAGTTGAACTCAAGTATGGGATCTGCTATGTACGTGTGCCTTGAGAAAAGTTCTTTTGTACACATAAAATAACTCGAGTGACTTGATCTTCTCTCAAATTTTCCAAAGCGGTTTAAGTCTACACTTATGATAAAAATAAAAGCAGTCTATGAATACCAACAAAAGAACTCCTAGTAATGAATGCAATCAAAAATGATGTTGGAAATCAAACCAAGAACATTATGAAAAAATTCAAAAACTTTTAGCAATTCGCAATTATAACAGTAATTGCTATTTTAAAATGTTTTGCTTATTCTAAAAGAAAACCTGTGCTATTAGCTGAAATTCTAGGCATTTTAAATCACACACAATCTTTTTACAGCTGATGAAGACTAAATATACAGGCAATCAAAACAACCTATTATCTACATATTTTAGTTGATTTTAAAAAGGTACCTTTTAGAACGTAAATTTTTTTTTACTATGTAATCTCACCTAATTAAAATATATTTTAACACAGCAAAAACATTATGATTGTTTTTTTCCAGAGGGGTGATGGTTCTTATATATGAAGTTTTATAGGAACTGAAAACTCCTGTTCCTATATCTTTTTTTTTCCTTCCATTTTTATGGACATTACTTTAAACTTTTTGGATTGCTTTCTGGCTCGCACAAAAGCGGGGAAAGGCATTCATTTTAAATGTTACTATCTATAGTCATAGGGTTCAGATCTAGTATTTAGGAGATTGCTATTTTGTTTTCTTCTGTACTTCAGATTTCCTGTGAACTTGAATATGCTACTGACGATGCAATGCTCACTCACTCTTCTCTGGATTAATCCACTGAAGTCAATGATGCGAATATGTGGCTTGTAGGTGTCAGCCTTTGCCTCTCTGTATCTCACTTCTCCATCAGCATGAATATAATTTTGTGGTAATAGCTTTGAGCCAAAAACTTCACTCAAAATGCTTGACAGGCACAGCAAGTTCCTGGACATAAGATTCCAAACTCCGACATCTTTGTCTTCAGTTGAATGCAATTTCATTCCCCAAATATATATATATATAAAGGGAATAAATAATTGGCTAAATTTTGCTATCCAAATTTTACAAAATCAATTTCAATATAATTTTTGAATGATTTCTGAAGTGAGACAATATATCATCCTGTTTCACAACCAACTTAATTGTAACATGGCTAGCCACTTCTCATTTTTTTTCCATTGTTCCATTCTAAAGTGTTTTTATTAAGATATAATAATATATAATAAGTGTGGTCACTTAAATAATATATTTTTCTTTGGTTCCGAGTGAGATAGATGATTTATTTCAACTTTTCTCGTTTGGATTTCAGAATATTTTCACATTCGCCAGCATTGTGAAATAGAAAATTGAAACATTATGTGCAGTGGCATATATGTGTGGTATACTATTTGCACAGTGCAACAGCAAAAATAGCAGCCCCTCCCTCTCAGCAGATCAACACACCCTCCTCATTCCACACGTCATCTGTGCTCTTTGAACTAAAGGGCACAGCAGTTGTTACAGAGTTCTGATCTTGTCCACACTTTGGGAAACACTGAGATATGACTATTTGTATATGACTACAACTAATAAAAGGGGACGGGGGTGGCGCTGTGGGTTAAAGCCTCAGCGCCTAGGACTTGCCGATCGAAAGGTTGGCGGTTCGAATCCCCGCGGCGGGGTGCGCTCCTGTCGCTCGGTCCCAGCGCCTGCTAACCTAGCAGTTCGAAAGCACCCCTGGGTGCAAGTAGATAAATAGGGACTGCTTACTAGCGGGAAGGTAAACGGCGTTCCGTGTGCTGCGCTGGCTCGCCAGATGCAGCTTGTCACGCTGGCCACGTGACCCGGAAGTGTCTGCGGACAGCGCTGGCCCCCGGCCTATAGAGTGAGATGGGCGCACAACCCTAGAGTCTGTCAAGACTGGCCCGTATGGGCAGGGGGTACCTTACAACTAATAAAAGCTGCATTATTTATTGATTTTGCCTAGAAAGTCCCCAAAGGTATGCTATGGCAACCCACAAGTCCAAATGGCACAGTGAGCTATCAATTTATTGTCTCCTGAATTCCAGACCTTAGGACCCCTGGGTGTACCCATATCTTGATAAATTGATAAATGCCTCTCACCTCTCTTCCTCCCCCTGTGCCCCTTCCACCCTTCTCCGTTGAATTCCAGGTGATTTTTTAAAACATGAAAAAGTAATAATAAAAAAGCATCATGAAAATGGTTATGTTAAACATTTTATAAATGCTGTTTATTGCATTGAGTTTTAAATAATTAAATTAAATAAATAATAGGGGTGTGACATAAATTAAATAAATAATAGGGGTGTGACATAGGATAAAATTAGTGAGAATACAGTCGTTATTGCTCCCCTTTCCTTTCATACTTAACATGGGAAGTCAGCTTTGTCCTTCCGGTCCTGATTCTGGTTATTGATTCCACCCACACTCACACACTGATTCTGTTAATAATAACAATGGGGTGCATTTGCTTGTAGGGAGGAAAATATGCAATGTTGCCACACCACACTCATGGCATGCTCGCAGAGCGCACACATGCACTTACCAACAGACATGCACCTCTGTCTCTCTCTTCCTCTCGCTCACATACATGCCTCCACATACTTCACACTGACGTTTCCCCTTAACATATTTTTGCATTTGAGCTGTCAGTATTAAGAGCTATGGATAACTGGAGGAGGTGGTGGTGGTGGTGGTGGTGAACTCCTTGCAAAACACCTCCATGCAAAATGCATGCATCTCTTTTACCATGATTTCCTAATAACTAAATTCATGTAGAGCATGGTTTGAGAGCAGGAAACAGGCTACAGTTATTGGGCATTTAAAATAATTCAGCAATAGAAAGCATCTTCGCAAACCCCTGTAGTCTTAAAAATACGTACTCAAGTACAATCCATTTTAATGTCAAGTTTACTGTTCAGTTAATATATATTGTGTTCAAATTATATTTCTCTTAAACGGTGATAGTTCAGCAGTTTTCTTTGTAGCCCCTTCTCCCCCCCCCCCCCCGCCTTCAACTACCAAGTCATGTCTGCTTCATATGCAGTGGAGTGGAGCATTGGTGGCAACTAGTGATTAATTAGTTCAAAAAGTGTGCAGTCCCTAGGGATATCCTGGGAGATGCTTTCCAGGCCTTGTTTAAAAGAAACATATTGCTTGCATTTACAGGTGTTGGTAGACTGAATTTAGATTGGCTATCAACTATGCTCTGAGTTTGCTACATCTGCTGCACTTATTTCTGTTATCGTGTTACAGGGCAATGCATTAATTGTGCTTAATGATCCATTCTTTAAAACCCAAAGTTTATGTTTTCACTAATTGTAATGTGACCATTGCTAGGTTGCTTTCACTTCTCTGTGAAATAGGGAAGCTTAATATTCAAGGTTTTTGTCTTTCATAGTGCTGTGACTTTTCCATTAATGTGTTGGTTTGATAATATAAAGCTTTCTGGTGCTACTAGAAATTACATTTACTTGTATAGCATCTCAACTCATTCATGTTGATGACATTCTGCCTGACATGCTGCACCTTTGCATTTGCAAATGTGGGAAGACTGGTTATAATTGTTCGACACAACAAATCATTGCTGGACACGTAGACCTTGAGATGAGCCTGTATTGAATGTGCAGTCCAACCAATCTAGTTATGATTTTGATATGGGGCTGGTTAATCGTACACCATGTTTTTTAAGTGATTATACATCTGATCTACTCCATGTTCCCAGGCTAGTAACTCCGGACCACAATGTACATTATATACCATTATTCCAACAATTTCCTTATAGTTATTGCCTTCATTCCCTCTGTTTTCTGTTGGGTTAACTATTCCTACTCAATGACATAACTGGAATTGGATTGTTCCAACTCCGAGATGCTCAAGGATGGTGTTTTATATCTCAGCAAGATTGCTGGTCCTTGGTCCTGGCCTTTTGATCACTTTCAACTTGTGTGGTTCATGTGTGGTTGTGGCTTACTACACAACTGGTCTGTTTAATTTCTAGTCTGTGTAATCCATAGGCAGAATTTGCAATGGATGTTCCTTTGTTTGATTTACTTCAGGCCCAAGGTGGTAGTCTTTTGGACCGCTTCCTTATACTTGTTTAGTGGCAGTGGTAAGATTAATAACCTAGTAGGTGTTGCTGTCTTCATTTATATAATATTGTTCGTTATATATTTGTTAACTGCTCTGGGCTCCCCTTGGGAGTAAGGACAGGGTATATAAATTTATTAAAATAAGTGATTAAAATGTTGAAGACAAAATAAAGGAAATTAAGCATTTCTCACCATTTCTGCATATGGGATTATTCACAAAATATGACAATACACATAGACTAGCCTTCTGTTACTTTTGTTATCCGGAAACCTATAATGCAACATATCATCTCTCCCATCTATTTATTGTATATTTTACTGAGATTATATAACTGTGACCATGAAAGTGTCAAACATATGAAGAAGCCTGCCAATATTTACTGCTTCCCCACCCCACCCCCCAAAAAACTTTATGATTGATTTCATGGGCAAATAGAGAAAGCTGCATTGCATATTTTATAATGGGTGTTCACTATCAGGAAACCTGTATGTGGAATATTGTAGAGTCAAGGACAGCAAGCGTTGGGAAGGAAAAATAAGTGCATGCCTTTCACTTTTAACAGATTGAAATGATATTTAAGGTGGAGAGTAAGTGTAAAACCAAAAACAAACTCCAAAACAATATCAATGTCTCCTCCTTACTGTAGAAGCCCACACAAGGTTGTACAAACCGTCTCTCTCCCAGTGGACTCTCTGCGACCATTACAATTTTGCACAGCCTTCTGTTCTGCTGAAGACAGATGGAGATTTTATTAAATCAGGCCTTAAACATACAGAGATGATTCCTGCTAACAGCAGGCTATGTGTCTGGAGAAGACTGAAATATTTATCCGCTAATATTAAAGTCACTATTACAGTATACAGTGACAACTTGGAAGCAGATGCTTCTTTAAAACCTGTGGGAAAATAAAGGGTAAAGGTAAAACAAATATTGCAGTAAAAATGCTCACATTTGTAAATGGTCTAAACAAGTGTGCATGCGTTTCCAGAAAAAGATGCCGACTTGAGAAAATAACCTGACAATTTGTTTTTGCACTGCTTTAACAGTTGTGGGGTGTGTGTTTTTCATCATCTCTCCCCCCCCTCCACTCAAAGTTTCAGTGTTGTTAGGTATGATGCACAGAAGCAGGGTGAGAAAGCGATTTCATGCTCTATTTATTCAGATGAAGTTTGGAGGTTTGCTGATGAATACTGTCATGTAAACCCAAACAGAAACCCCAAGTCTTACAATGGTAAACAGAAAAGGTGTCTATTCCAGTTAGAGATTTTGTCACAAGTTTCACAAAATTGTTTAACTTGCCTTATGTAGTTCAGCATGTCGCTGCCTGGCTTGGGAAAAATAGTACTGTTACCAACATCTCTTCAACAGTGTTGGTAGCTGCATCAACTTAATCATAAGGGTGTCGCCTACCCCGCTAAGAGCAGAGCGCAGAATAGGACCCAGTGGTGCCTCTTTCTATTCTGGCTGCCTCCCTCTTTTCTCTTGCTGGCTCTTGGTAATATCTTGCAAACCAATGCCCTGGGGGAAAGAACAAAGGTGGGAAGGAGGGGGATACGCACAAGACTTCCTGTCACTGCAATGACCAGCATGCTTTCATGTGTGTGCTTGCATACTCCAAAGGCAGGCTGGGAAGGAGTCTGCTTTGAGCTCTCTTCTTATCAGAATCAGTGTAGGGATAAATTATCCCTTAAAACAGAGAGGCTGTGGGCACATGCGTGTGGTAGTGCTAGTTTGGTTCTGGTATGTTACTGTAATTGAGAATGAAAAATGAAAAATTAATGATGAAGAATGCAACCATAGGAGTATTGCAGGTATTGGTGGTGATAGTCATTGCCGCCTTTAGGCAGTCATCAAAGATGTTCTTCATTACAGTTATGGATCCTTCATGGCTCTTCAGCTGTAGCAAATTGGTGTGGCACATCTGGCAGCATTCTCATTCAGCAGACTGATAAGGAACCCAAACTTGACTCAGTTATTATTATTATTTTTAAATAATTTTTATTAACCGACCAATCAAATCAAATCAAATCACATCATATAAATTCCGAATTACAAAGCCGAATTTTAAATTTTTGTTGCTGCTGCGTTAATGTCCACAAATCAGTCCAAATAATGTTCATAATTCTATCCAGTCTTATCTTGCTGTTTCCACATCTCATCTTATTCGTATATTTTTTCTTCTTTTCTTTATGATCTCTTCTGATAATCTCCTTAAACTGACCAACACCAATTATAATCCTGAGTGAATTTTCCGTTCGACCAGTCCTCATATCAGATGGTTTCCATATATCATCGCTTTCATAAATAACATCACTCTTTCCATCATTAACTCATAGATCTGTCGCTCTTAAGTCCCTCTGAGGAGTGTCACCCACAATATAAAAACAGCTCTGTTCCTCCTCCCAGACTCAAGTCCTCTGACAGAACTTACCAACATGGTGACGGTATTTTTTACTGCGTCATTCCAAAGCTCTTATAAATTCCACGGTCTTCTTGAAACATGCTTTGGTTAGTAAATTATCTCCACACAGTCATAAATCCACAGCTTAAGTTATTTAAACGGCATT
This sequence comes from Podarcis raffonei, assembly GCF_027172205.1. Taxonomy (NCBI): domain Eukaryota; kingdom Metazoa; phylum Chordata; class Lepidosauria; order Squamata; family Lacertidae; genus Podarcis; species Podarcis raffonei. Next base: position 48,278,712 of record NC_070604.1, read on the forward strand.
ACTAACTTGTGACTTGTGGGGGGGGGGGATTCTTGTTTAATCACATAGAGGAAAGAAAGGAAAGTTTTTTCCCCTCCCCCATCCAGTCCCTTTGCCATACCGAGTCTTGGCGTATCTTCTCATGATTTATTCTTGTTCCTCCGACTCATCTTGTTTTATCATAGATCTCTTCTGTTAGCAGTCTTTACTCCCCCTCCTTCCTTGAAATATGTGCATTCGCTTCATCCTAATTGTTTCTTTTGAAGTTCTTGCAGCTAGTGGCGCAGATCAGAGACGGCGTCCAGGAGTGCCGAAATCCCACAGGAGGGCATTGTGCCTAGTGCCCCCATCCCCACAAATTCGGGGGTGGTATAGGGCACAGCAGGCAAGGGCAGCCCCCCCCCCCACAATCTTGGGGGGGGTAGGGAGGCTATTTACTCCCATCACAGCCTCCTAATTAGCTCGTGTGGGTCGGAGAGATGATATTGTCTTGTAAAATTAAGGAATGTTGAATGATGTTGGATTGAAATTAAGTGGTTTCTAGCTGTAATGGTATATATTTTTTTTTAAATATTTTTTATTAAGAAGTTTTTATGACCACATAAAAACATAACATAGCATAAACACAACAAATACATAAACAAACAAAAACAAAAAGAAAACAAAAAACACGTACCATTTCATATCTTAATTTCTTATACCTTTCTTCCCCGACTTCCTCATGCCTCCCTTTTCTGTATTCCAGATTCTAATCAATTACTCAGCAAATCTTCCCTTATTTTAAATTAAGTTTAAGCTAATCTTCCTTATTCTCCTTGTCTTAACCATTGCTAATAGTAACCATTTACTTTCCAGTCCAACATCATTCTAACTTTCATTAATTTTGTAATATTTCTTTAGATAGTCCTTGAACTTTTTCCATTCTTCTTCCGCTGCTTCTCTTCCCTGGTTTCGGATTCTGCTCGTCATCTCTGCCAGGCCCATGTAGTCAATCACCTTCATCTGCCATTCTTCCAGAGTGGGTAGATCTTGTGTCTTCCAGTACTTTGCAATGAGTATTCTTGCTGCTGTTGTAGCGTACATAAAAAAGGTTATATCCTTCTTTAACACCCCTTGGCCGACAATACCCAAGAGAAAGGCCTCTGGTTTCTTAGGGAAGGTATATTTAAATACCTTTTTCAGTTCATTATAGATCATTTCCCAGAATGCCTTAATCTTCGGGCACGTCCACCAGAGGTGAAAGAATGAACCTTCCTTTTCCTTACATTTCCAACATTTATTATCAGGCAAATGGTAAATCTTTGCAAGCTTGACTGGGGTTATGTACCACCTATAGATCATTTTCATAATATTTTCTCTTAAGGCATTACATGCCGTAAATTTCATCCCGGTGGTCCACAACTTTTCCCAATCAGCAAACAAAATGTTATGACCAGTGTCCTGAGCCCATTTAATCATACTTGATTTAACCGTTTCATCTTGTGTATTCCATTTCAACAGCAAATTGTACATTTTTGACAAATTCTTAGTACTGGATTCTAACAATTCAGTCTCCAATTTGGATTTTTCCACCTGGAAGCCAATTTTACTGTCCAATTTAAACACTTCATTTATTTGGTGATAGTGCAACCAATCTCTCACCTTCCCTTTTAATTTCTCAAAACTCTGCAATCTCAGTTTGTCCCCTTCCTTTTCCAAGATTTCCCAATATCTTGGCCACTTCGACTCCATATTTAACTTTTTAACTGCCTTAGCTTCCATTGGCGACAGCCACCTTGGAGTTTTATTTTCCAGCAAATCTTTATATCTGATCCAGACATTTAATAATGCTTTTCTGACAATATGGTTTTTAAAACTTTTATGTGCTTTAACCTTGTCATACCACAAATATGCATGCCACCCAAAAATATTGTTAAAACCTTCCAAATCCAAAATGTCAGTATTTTCAAGAAGCAGCCAATCTCTTAGCCAGCAGAAAGCTGCCGCTTCATAATACAGTTTAAAGTCTGGCAGGGCAAATCCCCCTCTTTCCTTTGAATCCGTTAATATCTTAAACTTAATTCTGGGCTTCTTGCCCTGCCAGACAAATTTAGATATATCTTTTTGCCACTTCTTGAAACAGTCCATTTTATCCATTATTTGTAATGCTTGGAACAAAAACAACATTCTTGGCAATACATTCATTTTTATAACTGCTATTCGACCTAACAAGGAAAGCTTCAAGTTTGACCAAATCTCCAAATCTTTTTTCACTTCTGTCCAAGTTTTTTCATAATTATCTTTAAATAGATTCACATTCTTAGCTGTCATATTTATACCCAAATATTTCACTTTTTTAACCACAGTCAACCCTGTCTCATTCTGAAACCTTTCTTTTTCAACCTGTGTTAAATTTTTCTCCAATACCTTAGTCTTTAACTTATTCAATTTAAATCCTGCCATTTGACCAAACTCTTGAATTATTTCCAAAACTCTTTTCGTGCTAGCTTCTGGCTCTTGTAATGTAAGTACTAGGTCATCTGCAAATGCTCTCAGTTTATATTGTTTTGCTCCGACCTGAATCCCTTTAACCAACTGGTCCCTCCTAATCATATTAAGCAAAACCTCCAGGACCGATATAAAAAGTAGTGGGGAGATAGGGCACCCCTGACGTGTCCCTTTTTCAATCTTGAACTCTTCTGTAACCACATTATTTACAATTAATTTTGCTTTCTGTTCAGAATATATTGCACCTATACCATTTTCAAACCCTTGGCCTACCCCCATCCCCTGGAGGTTCTTCAACATAAAACTCCAAGATATATTGTCAAAGGCTTTCTCGGCGTCCACAAATATCAAAACAGCCTTAGTGTTTATATTCACTTCCAACTTCTCCAAAATGTCAATTATATTCCTTACGTTATCCGACAAATGCCTTTTCGGGAGAAAGCCCGCTTGGTCTCCGTGAATCTCCTCCATCAAAACTCTTTTCAGTCTCTTTGCTAAAATATCAGCAAAGATTTTGTAATCCACATTTAGTAGCGAGATGGGTCGGTAGTTCTTAAGTTGGGTCTTTTCAGTCTCTGTCTTTGGTATAAGTGTGATGTAGGCCTCCCTCCACGTGTCGGGTGCCCTTCTCCCCTGCATAATCTCATTACAGACTTCCTTCAAGGGTTGTATCAACCCTTCCTTCAAGACTTTGTAATATTTGGAAGTCAATCCGTCCGGTCCTGGAGATTTGCCCAACGTCATGTTTTGAATGGCACCTTCTATTTCTTGTGCTGATATCTCCTGGTTCAAAATTGTCTTACTTTCCTGGGAAATATTTTTCAGCCCATTTTTCTCGAGGAATTGTTGTATATCCATATCTTTCTGCGGCCCTTGTGTGTACAGTTGTCTAAAGTAGCTCTGAAAACAGTTCCTAATTTCCACTGGGTTACATATGTTCTTTCCTTCCACTTCTATGTTTGTTACCGTGTTGAGTTTTTGTCTCTTCTTTATTTGCCAAGCCAATAACTTGCCACATTTATCTGCAGATTCGAAAGTCTTTTGTCTCATTTGTTTAATTTTCCATTCTATTTCTTGATTCATCAGTTCCATATATTGTGTTTGATATAATTTAATTTCTCTTAAAATCTCTTGCGATTTTGGCTTCAATCTTAGTTTCCTTTCCCCTTCTTTTATCTTTTCCAAGATTTTCTCTTTCCTCTCATTTTGCTTTCTTTTCTTTAGTGTATTTTGTTGTATCAAAAACCCTCTCATCACGGCTTTACTTGCGTCCCATACTATTCTTTTTTCTACTTTAGTCCTTAAGTTAATTTCAAAATAATCTTTCAAAGTTTTTTGGGCCTTCTTACAGATCTCCTCGTCTCTAAGCAAGGTGTCATTCATTCTCCATCTGAAGGAGCCAGTTGTTGTTTGCTTCATCACCATCTTTACTGCGTTATGGTCGGAGAAGGTTTTTGGGCAGATTTCCACTTTCTTTATGTTCGGCGCCATACTGCTAGTCACCCAAATTTGGTCAATCCGTGTCCATGTCATTTTGGCTTCAGAAAAGAAGGTTCCCTCTCTTTCTAATGGGTGTTTTGTTCTCCAAATGTCAATCAAGTCCATATTGTCAGTCATTTCAAAGAAAGTTTTTGGTAGTCTTCCGTCTTTTGTAACTACCTGTCTTTGTGCTTTGTCCATATTTGTTGAAACTACTCCATTCATGTCTCCCATCATAATTAAATTGTAATCCATATAGTCCATCAATGTCTCATGCAACTTCTTAAAGAATTCAGCTTTCCCTTCATTTGGTGCATAGATTCCCACTATCAAAAACTTTTCTCCTTGAGATTGAATTTCAATTGCCAAATATCTTCCTTGATCATCTTTAAAAATTTGTTTCGGTTGCAAACTTTCCTTTGCGTAGATCACCACTCCTCTCTTTTTTACTCTATCTGAAGATATAAATTCTTGTCCCAATCTTTTATTTATTAATAATTTTCTATGTGCTCTTGTCACATGGGTCTCTTGTAAGCAAATCAAGTCCAATTGGTCTTTCTTTAAAGCATGAAATATATTTTTTCTTTTTCTGGGAATATTTAAACCGTTACAATTCCAGGTTAAAAGTTGCAGAGCCATGATGGGGCTATTTACTCTCTCCTCCTACAGCTCCCAATTGTTGTTCCTCTTTTGTCGGTGATTCCGTATCCGTGTCTAATGGTCCCTTGCTTGAAGGATGCCCTTGTCCTGGAAACGTCTCTTTCTGTAGGTCTTCTTCGTGTTCTCCCAAAAACTTGTCTTTATCACTCACTGTCTTTATTCTTCTTTTCTTCCCCTTGTATTTAAAAGACAAGCCTTGGGGAAACTCCCACCTGAATGGTATGTAGTTCCTTTTCAGCAGTGTCACCAAGTCCTTGTAAAAACCTCTTGCATCCAAAATACTTTTGGGAATATCTTTAAAGATCTCAATATGAAAATCTTCAATTTGAAGGGTTGTTTGGTAATGCAGGTTCAATATTTTGTCTCTCTCCTCCTTTGATCTTAAAGTTATTAAGCAATCTCTGGGTCTGTTCTTCCTCTGCCTTGTTCCCAGTCTAAATGCACTCTCTATCTTAAATTCTTCTTTATCCAGCTCCTGCTTCCAAAAATCAGAAAATTCTTTTGTCAGGTAATCCACCAGGTTGTCTCCTTCCTTTTCCGGCACAAGTCTCATCCTTAGGTTCCTCTCCTTGCGTTGCATATCCTGCATAGAGAGTGCCAGCTCATACTCATCTAGTTTCCTGTACACCGGTGGAAACTTTTCCTCGGCAGCAGTTGCAATTTCTTTAGCTTCCTCAGCTATCTTTCGTGTTGTAGATGAATCTTCCAATAATTTCCCAATTGCTTCTGCGTTAGAGTTCACTTTGTTCCCAAGGTCAGTTATGCTTTTTGTATTTAAATCAATTTTCCCAGAGATTTCTTCAATTTTCTTATTTGTTTCAGCAACTTGTACTCTAGTTTCTGCGCCTTGCTTTTTTAGTTCCTCCAAAGAGTCATTTATTTTCCCCAATACCTTAGCAAATGCTTCTTCTGAAGACATTATTTTCACTTTTGCCTTTGAGACAGCTGCAGTTCCAGAGGCTCCTGATACAGAAGCCCTTCTTTGCATAGAAAGATCAACTTTGTATTGTCTGCCAGATCTCAAGGTTGTTTCTTGTGAGTCCTCTTTCTCTTTACCATCTGCCATAACAAAATCTTTCACTCAAGGTCATTCCCACACTCTTAGGCTGTCAGACAAAAGTTCTCAGGTTTTAAATTCCACTTGTTGCTGAAACTATTCGCAAGTCCTCTAGAGGGCGTAAAACCAATTCTTTGCCTTCAAGTTAGTCCCACACTTTCCACAAAAAACAAACAAAAGCCCTCCAAGTCCCTTTCAATTATTCTTTTTTCTTTTTAAAAGATCCAAATCAATAGTGTCCTGCATATAACTTTGCTGTGCAACAAAGTAAAGTATTTCTAAGTTGAGAATAGCCAAAGTCAATATTACAGTTACTTTTTAACCTTCTTGTAACGACAGTCCTTAGCCGGTTCCTTTTCTCCGGCAGTCCGATCCCCAGGTTTAAGAGCAGCGGTAAACAGTTCAATTTCTTTTAAACAGGCAGGAAAACACTCTAAAATCTTCTCCCCCCCCCCTCCTGCCTTCGGGGAGGGAGTTCTTTGCTTGGTGGTGGATTTCTTAGTTCCCACAACTCTCCTTTCAAAAGTTACAGCTTGAATGCCTTTCGCTTTGATCTTGCTACAGAACGGAAAGCAGACTTCCTTTTTAGTGCTTGTCCGTCTCGGTGCCCAATTTCATTAAATTTAACGTCCAATTATATCTTAAAGTTCAATCCTACTCACGGAAAGTTGTTCTTTTTAGTCCAAATTCACCGGAAGAAATCAGCGCTCTCCGCTAATGGCGACGCGGCTTCACTTCGCAGGCTGGGTGAAAGCAACTCTCAGCACCGCTCCACGCACCCTCCGCTGTTCCGTAGCCTTTAAAAAGGCTATTTCACAACGTCGGGGGGGCGCAAAGGTGCCCGCCGAGTCTCCAGTTCACAGGCTACGCGCCTGTGATTTTTTGAGGGTCCCCGCTCCGCCGTGGCTGGTGGACCCGAACCTACGAAGCAGATCTCTCCCGGAGCTCCGGGAGAAATCCGCCATTAAGCGCTGGCGCTGACCGGAAGTCCCCCTAGCTGTAATGGTATATAAAGGAATACGAAAAAATGGTTTTTTATAAGTAAAAATTTAAGGTTATAATAATCTAAGATGTTGGTTAGAAAATAAGGTGTTTTTATAAGCTGTAATGCTTTGAGATAAGGATTTGCTGAACAAATAATTTGAATTGGACTACAAGAAGGGGAGGTACGAGGAGGTCAGGGAAATATGTCATCGAAAATCAAGTATTGTGAACTATATGTGTTTTTAAATATTTTTTGTTTGTTTTTTGTTTGTATAAAAATTGAAAATTTTAATAAATATCTTAAAAAAAAAGAGAGAGATGTTATTGTCAGCCATCTTCCGATGCGCCCCTAGTGGCCCCTGACTCAGTTATTAGGGAAGACCTCTGACCAGAATTCCATATGGCCCTTGGTCCCTGGAAACTTTTCTCATAGGACATTGAGGTTGGTGTAGTATTGAGTACTTCCCTTGAAGGGTGCAGCTAGTCAGCATTTTCAGATGCTCATATAGCCTGTCAGGCTGATAAAGCATTTGCTCTGTGCCTATGGGTTGGAGCAAGATGTCCTGGTCTTGACTCAAATCCCATGGGGTATGATGGAGCAAGGCAGCTAGGCAGGCTATCCAGTAGCTGCGGCACCAAAGGTAATTCCAAGTGACCAACTTTCTCTCAATGAAAGCTGAAGGTGAGCCACCAGTCAGTTTCCTTGCTTGAAAAAATGAAATGTACAGGCATCTGGCTTAGAGTTTTTCATTCTGAGTCCTTCCATGCACGTTGCCAAGTTGGCATGGGGACATAGGTGCCTGGCATAAAAAAGGCCAGTTCCTTGGGGGAGTGGGGTGCAGTCTCTGTGGGCATTGATTTGGAGGTCCTGACTTGGGGAACTCATACTCAAGAGCCCTTGATCTGCTGGATTTAGGACTTACCATGATCCTGGGGTCTGCATTGTCCTTCAATGGATTGGGCTGTCCCATCTATGTCAGAGTCTGAATCTGATTGCTCTGGGTGGGGTGGGGTCTTCACACACTCCTAGAATTTGTTGACAGACTCCTCACTATCAATGTTGCCAAGGAATTCCAAATCAATGCTTTCTCTTTCATTGTAGGTTGAATCCTTTATGTTGAAGTTTGGTGACTTCCCCCAGTAGTTTTGGAGTGTTACTCTTCTCTAAGGACATGTTTGGCCAATGTAAATAGCAGAAATACATTGCACATAGTGAATGGAGTATATCATTTTAGAACATGTGCAAGTAAATAAGCTCTTCATCGCATGGCTGTTCCAGGCTTAGATTAATGGTGGGATGAAAGACATTATTGGTTCATGGTCTGACAAGCCTTGTTCCTGTGAGTCCAGATGATGACATTGTAATAGGCTGTCAACAAGTAATTAAGAGGCACTGGGTGGTAGGACCTAAACTAACGTTCTCCTAAAATTGCCATTTTTTAAAATGCTGGTATACTGTAGCACCATACGTAACAGTACCATGGGTGAGAAAATACACGCTACCCTAATTTGAAAGAGTTGTGGGTATTGACAAATTGGCAAAGCTCAAAGTCATGTGACACCATGATAGACAGGCATTTCATATGCTATTGTCTGTTGTAAAGGATGTATACATGTTTTATTTCCCCTTCACAGTGCTGTGATTTTCCTGGCCCCTTTAGTACATTTTAAAGGAAATAATAAGTGGCAGATAATACCCACTTGTAGCCTTCACGGCAGACACAATACACATATTATTTTATATGTTGTTATTCGTATTTTTATTTGAGCTATATCTATGAGCAGAGTATTTGGTCCTCTTTTTCTTTAAATGCGGTGCAGGTGTCATGTTCCACATTGGTTGGTAGTTCTCCCAGAGTCAGTGATTTAACAAAAACACTCCACCTTACTGAATTATGCACACATACTGTACCTCATCTTGCTTACTTCTCCATGAAATGTCAGAAGTACCTCCTACCGTGCTGTATCTGCAACTCCCGCAATACTGATTAAATTTCTATATAATACAAAATTGCTGAGTCCTGTGAACCATAAATTATAAAATCTGCCTTCCACTTCGTAAGTCACTTCTTAAACGTGCATTTTCAGCTTAGGAGGGTCAAGTTATAATTTTGCATATAGGTTGAAAACACGTCCCTATGTTTTAATCTTAAGAGACCTGAATCATTTTAAATACTTTTTTTAAAAATGAAAGAAGTAAACTGAATAATGTTGTCACCTATTACTATATTCTGAGTCACCTGTGAGAGGGAAACAGCATTGCTGCATTCTAATACAGAGCCTCTAGCAAAAGAGAGGTTAGAGTATGAAGAATATGTACAGAAGAGGGTCCCTACTTAGATTCTATCTGTAGTGAAATATGCTCTATGGAACTGTAATCAGGAACTGAGCATTACAGTAGATATTACTGCACACTAGGAGATAAGTGTTAAAAGGGCTTGTGGTCATTTCACACATCAAATGATATGTGTGGTTTCTCTATCCCAGGTTGCACATTTTAAATCACATTCACCGCTAGTGACTTTTGGCCCTCAAACAGTAAGAGCTTAATGTGAATAGTCCATTCCTGTTAATTTAAAGGCTGTGGTTGAAACTTACTCTGTAGAGAGTGCTCTGATTTTTTTTTTTAAATTAAGTAGTGGGAAAGGGGCAGTAAAAACTGGAAGAGAATTTCCCCTCAATCTGTGCTGTTTGTTGTAGCACCATATTCTTCCTATGAACAGTGAGTAGGGTAAACTTACTATCACCAATATGTTTTGTGAGTTAAAGGCAAAGCCTGTCTTGACTCATGGGAAAAGATAGCATATTTATAGTGCAACCCAATGCATGTCTACTCAAAAGTAAGACCCATGAGTTCGATTGGACATGCTCCCCTGATAACAATGTACAGTACATATAGGAATGCCCACAGCCTTATTCTTCACATCACAGAATTACACTGAGTAGTCCCGGTGTTGAGTCCACCCTGGTTTTTCAAGCTTAATGACTGAACACAGCGAAAGAATCGAGAAGTCACATTTTATTATATTAAATATACACCCCGCCTTTTCTCCTTTCCTGCATATTTTAGGAAAATTTTACATACAGAAAAATGTACATTAGGAGAAATCTGTGCTAAAATACTGCTGAATTTTCATGAGGATTACTTGGAATAATAATATTCACAAACTGGTTTTGAAATCTGGAAATCCAAACTTCAGACTGAGGGAAACCAAAATTGACGTATCTGCCCACCCCGACTTCCAGATATTGTTTTTTATGGGCCGCTGTCTTGATGGCTGTGAGAATAATCACCAAGTTCTTATGTTAGTTGAATAAATGCCCATCAAGGTTCTTTTCTTCCCTCCTGTGTTCCCCCACCCCCATCCTCCCACTTATGCATACCCAAATCCTTGGAAATGAGAATAGTGGAAAATAATTTATAGTAGTATTTTTCTATATATGGTGCTGTGATGTCAAAATCCCACATGGTTATTTCTTTCTCTGAAATCCTGAGTATTAAAGTTTATCAGTCTGATAAGAAAGGACAGATAAATAAAGAGTTCCGGTGCTTTCAGCACCTTATGCTTCCTTGCCCGCTTCTTCTTCTGTGCACCTTTCCCCTCATTATTATTTGCCTTCTCTGCCGTTCAGTTTGATTGGATGTGGCAACCTCATAATTTTATTTATCAGGCCATTCACAGTGCTGTGATGTCATCAAGTGAGTGTGCCACAGCCAATCATATTGGATTGCAATTACAACCAAAAGAGGGTGAAGGTAGCAAAAACAAGATGATGGTGAAGAGGAAGCAGTGGGTTGGGTGGGTGGGGAGAAGCAGCCATCAAGGGAACAAAAGGAAACGAATATGTTCACAATAATAAAATGAAATCACTAAAAATGGGAATGAGGGGCATCTTTTAACACACACATAGGCATGCTCTAAATAAATGCTATGGGGAAAATATACTGTAATATCACTGTATGAAGCAGCAAAAAAGAAGAAAAAGAAGTGTGCCTTCAGTTTCTATAGCTGATTCACCACCTTTGTGGCTCAGCAGAAATTGTCTTTAAAGAATAGTGTCTTTATGCCCAGACCTTTGATCCAAAGACCTTAACAAGAATTGAAATCCTGACTGCAGTTCTAAGCCTTGCTCCCAAGTGGAAACAATACGTTTCTGTAAGCAAGATGATAGAAATCAGGGAGAGGAAGGAAATTGAAAGTATAAGGGAGCAGCAACTGCAACAGTCTTCTTTGTACCTTAATTTACAAAAAAACAGTTTTCCTCCCATTTTCCAACAGAAAGCTTATGCCTGCACAAAAATTTGGAACCATGTCCATAATGGAACCTTTATGGAAATTATTTTAAATGCTATTTTATTTGCTGAATGGAAAGTACAGTACAGTAGACCTTCATTTCATCTAAATGGTTTGAGGATGCACCATAATGAGAACTTCTTCCTCATCCTGACTCCCTGAGGGGCAGTGGCCAATATAGCCTGTATGAAAAGAAGCCACAGGATTGGGAAGTCCCAGCCTGAGGATACCTGGAGTGGTGGAAGCAACTCAGCAGCAGTGAGCATAGAAGTGGGGTGTGAAAAATAATCTATAGGAAGTAGGCCATAACTTGGAGAATAGTGGCAGGTGACTCCCATCTCAAGGACTTATCCCAGGAGCAGGAAACAAACAAATAGTGTTTATTACATTTATATTCCACTTTTTCTCCAAGGAGCTCAAGGTGTTCACATCTTTTTCGAACTCCCCATTTTATCCTCACAACAACTCTTTGAGGTAGGTTAGGCTGAGTGGCAGTGACCAGCCCAAGGTCACCCAGTGAGCTTCATGACAGAGTGGCAAATTGAACCCTGGTCTCCCAAGTCCTCCTAATCCAACCCTCTAACCATTATACCACACGTTTCCAGGATAAGACAACATATGGAGAAAGAAATTAAGAAATATCCTCATTAAAAAGAAATCACACACCATTTAGAAAGGCATGAATATATGAAATGAAAATTCTTTCAGGCTAAGGCCTGTTCTGTATTTTCATATCTCCCTCCAGTCCCATCCTTTTACGTTCGTTACAAAGCCACACTCTGACTCACTTCCCAGCTGATCCTCTCTGTCTGACACTTATTCTTAGCCCACCCAACATGTCATACAACAACCCCCTCCACTTAACCTTCCACAACAGGTACTGAGCATGTGCAGAAGACACCCTTATGCAATTTTTGAGCCACTGGCCACAAAAATGCATATATATATATATATATATATATACACACACACACACCCCTACAAATACATTTACGCTAATCATGGGCAATGGCACATGCTAGACATTGACCTAATAAATGGCATGGGGAACTGTTTCTCAAAAGGCACTGTAGAAATAGAAAAACCATTGCCTGAAAAGCTCCCATGCAAAGTCTATGGAAGAAAAATGCATACCACTTTTCAACGACTCTCATTTCTACCCATGGACCATCCTCAACCTTACCTCTCCTACACTGCAGAGTTTCAAACAGTCTGTGGAACTATTTTCTAACTATAAGCCATATAACCTATTTCCAATTTCCAATTTCTGATAATGGCAGAATGTGACTCAGCTGACACACTAGCCAAAGGCCACAGATGTGACCTTATAATCCCCTCCCCCCAATGTCATAGTAAGCAGCAACTTTTGCTCATTCTGAAATGTTTCCAAGATTTGGGCCTACCAGTATTTCCTTTTTTAAAAAAAACAACTCAATGATGGGCAAACCTTACCAGCTTAGAGGTTACCAGGGCTAAATGGTCCAGTTGTAAAACCAGAGTAGTTGTGGTTGTGCTAGTAAATCTGTTCCTGGATGGACTGCCCAGTCTATTTTATGACAGAGCCTCCCATCCACCATCTTGTCCTCAATGTGACTGTCGAACAAAGGTAACTGCTGATCAGAGGCTTGCTTCTTTATCAGCTGTACGGCTTTGCTTTGGGTGCAGTGTTGTAGACATGCTCGCGCTGATACAAGAGTGTGATTTGGAATATTCAGAGTTTGCTTTTAACATAGAAATGTATAGCAGATTAACTTGACAATCTGCTATCTGGACAGCTGGGCATTTCAAATAACTAAATGGATGATGGGAGGGACTGCACTGTACTCTAAAATAACAAGTTTTGGTAGCTGCGACTAGTGATCAAGAGCTGAAAGTTAATATATACATTGATTAATAAGGTTTATTGAAGCAATGTGGTCCAATTAAAAGGCACACACAAAGTTTTAATTAAGACTGTAATCCTTAGGGGACTTTCATCCTTGTAAGCATGCATAGGATTGGGTTGTAAATGTGATAGAAGTAACTGAAGCTGTTTTTAGAATCTTTGGACTGCTCTATGTGGGGCATTTTTAATTTAATAACATTGTTAGCTTGTAAAGACTATCTTCCTGACATAAGTTGCTGTTCCTGCATAAAAACACTGGTAAGTATCGCAACACCAATTTGGCCCCATGAAAAGAATCCAAAATCTTTTAAGGATGATACCTTTATTAGGCCAACCAAAATAGTGTGTGAGCTTTTAGTTTCTGCAGAACTCTTTCTTATCCTAGATGAAGGGAGACAGAGAGAAATTGGCTGGTGTTCAAGCCATCTTTAGACTCTTGCAAGATGCAGACACAGATAGCTTGAATACCAGCCAAAACAAAACCAAAAAACCACCACTTTCCCTCTCTGACCCTTGTGCTTTTTACCATTTAGCTTGATACGAATTTTGGAGCTGGTTAGTATGCTATGTTTAGAACTGCAAAAATTGTTTTCCAGGCATTACTAGTATACACTAGGATTAATGAAAATGCTATTGACTACCCTAAAGATCCTGACTTTCTTCTTGTGTTGTGATTTGATATTTTGCAATAATTTGTGAGATTTTGTCCATGTGCTTTGTTTCTTTGATATACAGCTGAATTTGTATAATGCCAAGCAGCTATATTACAATAAATTAATTATGATGATAGCTTGGGCCACATTTCCTTTACAAACTAGCTTGGGATGCTAGCAAAAATCTCTAACACTAGTCTTTTTTTCTTTTCTAAAAAAAAAGTCTTCTTCAAAGCATAGTTTTATTTACAGAAGCAAGCCAAGCTATGATCCTATTACTCATGCTAATTAGGATTTTTTTTTGTAGTTATAAAAAGGATTTTTTTTTTAAAAAAAGAAGAAATAGTGGCATTTGTTACATTTTGGTTCTAGGTATAGCCGAAAATGGTATTTTGTGAGAGCTTATATCTCTCTGTGGGAAGGTGCAGATACATAAGGAACTTGTACCAAATGCCGGTGGTTCTCTTTGCACCCCTGGGGCCTAAAGGGTGCTGATGCTGCTGAACCTCCCTGAATTAATTAGCCCTTAGTTCTTACTTTACAGTGAATACCCTCTCCTATGGGTTTCAGATCTGATTCCCCTGGCAGTGTCAGGCAGGCAACTATTTAGTTGAGCTTCTGTACCAGCTGGCAGCCAATGAGTCTCTACAGGGACTTAAGAACGGGAAAGCCAGCCAATCATGCATGGTGTAATTTACATCTGATTGATGAAGATCTTAGAATCACAGAAACAATTAATTTGTACCAGGGCTCCTATGGGTCTAAAATTGAAAGATTTTGCCACTGGTACAAACATTAATTTTCATCTTGATCAATCTTCCGCCTTTTCATATGTCACATTTGTTCACGAGACACCTTTAGAATCATGCATGTTAAACAACGACTTGGGCAGCGTGTGTGTTTAAGGATTAAATAATCTAGTTAAGCAAATTAATTTACCAAACACATTTGTAGGTGGCTGAAGAGTACGCTTTAGCCAGTTAATGCAAACTTGATGTTGAAAATTTGTTATCCTCCCCAACATATAAAAAGTGCAAAAACAAGAATATATTAAGATGTCTCATATTAATCTTCAAAAGCTGCAGTAATTTTGAGTAAGAGTACTTTCATCTTAGTTATATAAGAGATGGTGTATTCAAGACATTGGTTTAATATTTGTAACTAAAATTTATCACCATTAGTCCTATGCGTTTTTACTGAGATCTTAAGACTGATTCAGCCCTGTTACTGATGCAGCACCATAGGGCATAACAGAGTCTCCTTCCCTCCTGTTTTAGCACACAGAGTACTGGGTGAGGGGCAACCATTGAGAACATCTCAGTCCCCCTCAGCCTTAACCAAATACCCAGGCGCGATCATTAAGAGAGTGGTTGATCTCAGAGACCATAGTAACACAAGACAAAATCTTTTGGCTTCATACTAGACATCTTCCAAACAATCTGGGCATCTTGTATTGAAAGGGCACTTGCACTAAATTCCTGCCTACTGCTTCCTTACTTTAAATCACCCTACATTCCTGCAGTATACCTCTTCATCATGCCCCACATTCTAACAAATCAGTTGTGCCATCTAGGAAGACGGTTACATGCCCTGAAATCTCCACGTTTCCTAGTAGTATGGAACTAATAAGGCTATGCATTTCCTGATGGAAGGGCAGACCACCATTAGAGGTGATTGCAAGGAGAAGGCATAATAGGTTGTAAAGAGGAAGAAACCTTAAGAGTTGATAGTGAAGATAGTGGCCAAGAAAGTTTTGTCTGGATGGCTTCTGCAGGAAGCAGAATGAGTGAAACTAGGTTTGGCTTGACAGGATAAAAAGAAATGCAATGGGAAAGAAGGGAGGCAAAAGATAAGAGGGAAATGGTAGATAATAAAATAAGAGAAAAAGAATCAATAGAAAGGAAGCAGAGTAGAGATAAAAGAAGAAATTAAAGCTGTGAAGGAGACGACAAAGGAGAAAAGGGGGAATGCAAACAATTGGGAATGAGACATTAGAGTGAAAGCACCATGGTATTTTAATTAAGCTCCAGGATGGACAATAGCTTCTTTTTTCACAAATGGTTCCTGTTGTTGTTGTTTAGTCGTTTAGTCGTGTCCGACTCTTCATGACCCCCATGGACCAGAGCACGCCTGAAATATGAGCAATCCTAAATGATGGGAGTGAAGTGGTGGATCGTCCACCATTAGCAAAGCTCTGATGGTTCACACTGATCATGGCGGGCGCTGCCCCTTCAACATTTCTCTATTATTCTCTCTCTCTCTCTCTGGAGTAGGTGCTTGTGGGTTTGCATCTTTTAAAATCCCCCTAACCCCAGGGAGGAGGGAGAAAGCCACTTCCGGCCTGCCCAGGAGGTGGGGTTGCGGGCTTCACGCCCACCTCACGTGAGCGGGGGCTGGTCCCAGCCCCCGCGAGAGCAGGGGAATCCCGGTCGGGTCTGCCCCCCCAGCCAGCCAATCAGCTATTTAGGGCCGGCGCGGAGGGGGCTCGCCCTCTTTTCGCCGGCTCGCCCCCACGTTTTCCCACCCTCCCTCCCTTTAACTAGGCTTAGGTAGGTCTTTGACTTTGCTATGGACTTCGGTCTGTTGCCGCAAGGGGCATGGTAGAAATTTTTCCCAATTGGCGATTTCTGGCCTTTTGGTTTTTTGCCTACCTCGTAGCAACTCGTCACAACTTCTCGGCATTGGCGGTAGGCATTGGTAAGAAGGGGTTAAGAGGATGTGTGTGTGGGGAGGAACGCCATCACCTCCCCCCAGCGACCGAAGGGTGGTCCGTTAAAGGACTCCGGGGGGCGTGGCCCTGTCCGAAGCCTATGGAGGTGAGGGCCAAAGGCATGCCCCAGAGCGGTGACCCCGGGGGAGCTCCTAGTCGACGTGCCTCGGCAGGAGACTCTCCCGATATAAGGTTAACCCTTCCCCGTGTCTCCAGCAAATGGGCTGGAGCCGGATAGTCGTTAGGACCAATGCCTAAGCCAATGCCTCTCATTCCTGAAATTCAATAAAGTTGTGGCCTAATTCGCCCAATTAACCTTAAATTATGGTGTCTCGTGTCTTTATTTATCCTGGTGGGGGGCGGGAACTCGCCACGCAATTAACTACACCAGGTCCATGTTGGTAAAGGTAATATGGAAGTATAGTATCTATCAGAGGAATAAAGATGCTTTGGATGTAGCAGATCCAGGACTTCCCTCACCTCTTAAACAGCTCGTTTTAGAAATTACCATCAGATACTGCTTTATAGCCCAAGGACTCCATTCCCTCATTTTGGTCTCTTGACCAGAACATCTCCTGCAAAGCCATGTCCTCAGGCATCAGGTAGAAGGAGGAAAGAAATTACTGTCTATGGAAACCCTAGTTCCAGAGTACAAGCTTACTTTCATTGTCTCCAGAGCCAATTACAGCTGGTCAAATCAGGAATGACATCGTAAATTAGAGTGGGTAACTGCATTCTTTTCTTTTTTTCTAGCTGAGAAAGCATTTAGTAGTATTGAAATTGGAACAGAATGGCTAGGTGACCCCCTTCTGAAGATGTTGCCTAGGTGACTGATGGACGCTGCACTTAGAAACTGTCAAAACGGAATTTTGGGAACTGCAAAATGGCAGTATCTATGCCAAGCAGGCCAGATTAATCACAACTCAACAAAAATACCATTAGTCCTCATTGAAACTCTCCATCAAACAAAATCTAAATTGGACATACAACATATTAATGGCAATTTTTGTTTACATATTTTTATCTCTATCATCTATGCCCATAAGAGCCATTCAATCAATTTTTCACTAAGTACTTTTCAAAATATAATTACTCTTATGGGCAGATCTATGAACAGCCGTGCCATCCACACTATAGTTCACTAATTGCACTTCTGGGCCATTATAATGAATTATTCGTCCACGTTCTTTAAGAAGATCAGTTAAAGCTAATCACTTCCATCACATATATCACTTCTGAGAGATCCATCCATAGCAGCCTTTTCATTTACAGCTTCATTTCTTTTTAATTTTCTAGCATTCCAGGATATGGCCATAAATACATATATCACAATCTGTTAGCATAGTAGATTTAGTAACTAGGAAGGAAGAGAGTGTATAGATTAACCAATAAGACATGTACAGCTACATACTGGAATAATATTTTTCACTGACATGCATGAGGATTGGACTTAATGTGTGAGGACTGGTTACCTTACTATGTGAATTAATATGGTTTGTGCGGCAACAGGTCTTGAAAACCCAGTTTCCTCTAAAAGAGCAGTTTCCAAGTAGAAATCGTGGCATGACATATCACTGGTATAAATCCACTGATCTTTGTGAAACCACACCTTCCACCTACCAGCCATGCTAGGAGAAGGTATGGATCATCAGTATTTTCTCTTTCCATTTCAGTTGTAGACTAAAACGATCAACTCAGTGGTAGTCACCAGGCTAGCAGCACTGGTACATATTCATGGGCACATGGAATTGCTTTGTCCATGCACTTTAGTCTGGTGCTCCCGACCATACCAAGAAACAGACAAAACTGTGTGTATGTGACTACCATTTTTGCCCAGCATACCTTCTCCAAGCACACAAGCGAAGGATTAGAGCATTCTCCATTTGCCTTGTTCAAGTGGACTGGGCCTAGAAAGAGTGGTCAAGTGAATAGACAGTGGTGACAGGGACAAAGAGGAAGGCTGGCTGACTCAGAGAGAAGGCCCCACTAAGAACATCTTATCCAAGGGCCTCTTTCAAAACATGGAGCTGACACTACATCTGATGCCATTTTGTGGACGCCTCAAATTTTCAGGAGCAGCTTCCTGCATCTGGATGTCACAAATTTAATAAAGAAAGAATGAAAGGGGGGGGAAAGAACTTCACGGAAGAGGTGGAAATACTTTTTCCACTTTTTGATCCTAGCCTATGTTAAAATAATATTTGCTGCTGAAGACTTGTGTTAAGAGAATGGGGGAAACATTTTGAGGCCAAAGAAGTAGTAACTAAGGAATGTAATTGTTGTAGAATACTAACGCGGTCACCAAAAATGGGCAAGAAGCATACAGTGGTACCTCGGGTTACAAACACTTCGGGTTACAGACTCCACTAACCCGGAAGTAGTAACTCAGGTTAAGAACTTTACCTCAGGATGAGAACAGAAATCATGCTCCATGAAGGAGAACACGCTTTGTAAAATCAGAACAAATGCAGAGTATGTGTATTCCTTGGTTCAGCCTTTGAACCATTAAATCAATGGTGTGCTCATCTGAGTTTGCTTGGATTAATTTTGGATTTCATATTTGCTTTCATCCCACATTTCCTTGATTCTTTCCCATTTCCATTCTAAACTGCATAACATTATCACTTCTTAGTTCTCATCTCCCATATTCTGCTTAGAATTATCACTCTGGTTCCAAAATGTGCCTCTTTATCCTTTGCCCCTACTAATTGGCTTTATTTATTACTTTAGGCCCCATCTTCATGCACACTGTCAAGTTTTATCAGTGGGTCTCTCCTTTTCACATTCTCTTTGTTTCTCTTTCTTCTCTCGGTCTGAGAAGCGAACTTTTCAGGAAACCTGCAACCCTCAGTGAAATTAAAAGATGTGGCACATTTGTGTCTGGATTGTATTGGCTCTATCACTCTCCAGTAAGCCATACAACAGGCTGCCACATCGTCCTCATGGTACCATGACCACTCATAGATGTACAAGAGCATCCTTATCTGCTTCCATGAAATTTTGGAAGGCTTAACATTTTGTAAGGTTACCGTATCCACATTTGCTTAAGAAACTTAAAAGTATTATTCAGAATTCCTTATTTAAACTGATAATGCAACATTATCTCCCACCCACTGAAAGAAGCTTTTAAAATAAATATTCATTTATTAAATGATTTCTGCTCTGCATATATCAATCAGCTAGGGTTTGAATACAAAGAATAATTCTTTATAATTTTCATTTATAATTACTAGCTCGGTGGCTGTAAAAAAAATAATTTTTGCAGTGCAAATGATAAATAAAATATAGGCTTTCCTGCTTGAAATCAATACGTTAAGTTTATTTCATACAAATACACATAGAAAGTTCTCATGACAGTCTGAAAAAATATAGAATTGCCTGGAGAGGATATGAGTTTATTGAATTTTCTCACTTTACTGTTTCATAGACTGTATCCTAACCAGATGGTATAATCTGATTGCATCAACTTAGAAGTATATAGGATTTTATTTTAATGTTAAAAAGGTCACTGGCTTGGGATCTTAATTTCTTTCTGTCTTCTATACTGCACTAGAATTACAGTACTGAAGGTAATGTAAGATAACTTTAATAAAAAAGAAGTTGAGTTTTATAGACTTAAATTTACTTATTCATTGCCTACATATACAGTTAAATTCTGTAGGTGCTTTTTAAGTTACTACCGAAGCAATATATATCTTATTGAATGATGGGTGAAATTTGTATTAATGTAGTTGATGTGGGTATAAGATTTCTGCAAAAGCATTTTACAGTATTCAGTGTTACATTTCCATCTCCCTCCCTCCCTCTCTCTCTCTTATTCTCTCTCTCTAAGCAAAAAAACACACACATTTCAGACCCCCTCCCCCGTTTATTCTAGAAGTGAACATTATTTGACATGTTCTGCTAACTTTTAATCAGATTCATTTTACCCTTTCATTCACAAAAAGTATAGCCTAACCTTCACCTATTAAAATAGTTTGCTTAAAAAAAAACCAGTGACAAAGTAAATTTAAAATTAAGCAATCAAGACACTGAACTGCAGTGCAGAAAAGGAAGCCAATAAAATTGCAGACTAAATTGCAACTGGAAAAGAGTGGGGCATCTCCAGCTGGTCAATCTGCCCTACCCACAGCTGCTCCTCACTAAAAAAGCCACAGCACCTGAGGGATGGAAACCTTCTGGAACAGTACAGAATATGCCAAAGAAAGCTGAATTGGGGCGGTTGGGAGCGTACTGAAATTGGGTGTCCTATGCACATGGAAGGTTTTTCCCCCACTAGCATAGAACCAGTAGTGGATATGACCCTCTGTAAAAGCAGAAGTCCCAGCTCGCTCTCTACAAGTTATAGCTGAAGTTGTTGATGGGGTTCCCATAGCATGGTTTCAGCCTCTAAGACTATACAGAACATAATCTTAATGGCTTGCCTCAAAATATAGAGAGGTACACATCTAAAAGGAGGTCTATCTCTTTTGTTTAGGAGTAAAAGCATAATTTGGAATGTAGTAGGGAAAAATATGTAGTTTTTGGTTGGTTCAGGTTCAGGCAAGGCTTTTAAAGTACTGGTGACGAAGTCAAACCAACCTCGGATTTGTACTGATCTGCAAGTTGGATGCTTCGTGTCATTGTAGCCCAAATTTGGGGGTTATCCCTGAGTCTGTCATATTAGACAGAAGAGCAAAAGAGATTTACATCACCGAAGGAGGATGAAGTTTACAGTCATTTTCTGTAATACAATTGGGCTTATTCAGTGCTTCTGCTATAGAAGCGGTTCTACAATAATAATGCTACTATTATAATACAATTTCTGTAATAATAGCACTTCTGTTATAAAATACCATTATTATAGAAATGCTATTATAAAGCAAGCATGGTTGTTTAGTATTTCTTCTGCAATAAAGGTGCTAAAAAGTCTGTGTGTGTTATAGAAAATTATTGCAAATTTTTCTTGTCTGGCACTGAAGATTTTTCATTCTGAATCTTGTCTGCTGCAGCCCCTGAAAAGCCGCTCTCATACTTCACTGTGATGTTTCTTTGAATTACAGTAAACATTGTGCATTTATAGCAGGAAATTATTGGACAGGCAAAAGGCAAAGCCCCCACCCACCCCTATTCACTCTCTGCTTATCTTAATTCACCCTCTCTTTGAAAATATATTTCATATTGGAAACATTTGCATAGGTTTATCACATTTGCATAGTTCACCGTTAGTGCTTGGAAGGGGAAAAATAAAACAAAAGATCTCATCTTTCCCTACTATTTTGGTTCTATGTGAGCAGCATCCCCTTTAATGGATTCTAGTGACATTACTTTATTCATACATCTGCTTGTAATTATTCAGCAGTGACAGCAGAAGAAGCAGGGAAAGCCACAGAATACTTGGAAGACCTGATCTAGCAAGAAGGATCTGTGTGGAAAAGATAGGTCTCTGGGTCACCTTTAACATGGGTCCCATGAATGCAAAGGAGGCTGTCATATGTACTGAGGACAAAAATCCCATGTCAGATTTGAGCTGTGCCCATCATACCTAACATTTTCTTTTGGTAAGTATCCCCAAGGCATTAGTGGGTGAAGGACACTTCTCCAACCACCTTTCATTGGCAAACGGGTTGGCAGGTTCCTTATTTTGTTCTTGGGACTTGGCCTATGCACCCATATCCACTGTTCCCCTGTGGTGGGAGGGGGGCGGGGACATTTCCCTCTTATCATCACCCACTGGTAGCGACAGATCTCACCTGGGGTGGTTTTGCCCAGGGTAGTAGGAGGGAGGTGTTTCCTTCTCTGCCTTCACTGGTTCCACCTGCCCATACTAGGAGAGCCTCTGGTTATCTTGCTGCAGATCCTCACGCTGTATTCAATAAATATAACCTTAAAGCAAAGTCTTGTCTTTCAAGACACCATTCTGGGAGTGCAGGCAACTAAAAGTGCCCAATGCAGTGCCCAGTGCAACCACAACCCTATAATTGTCTCTCATCCCTTGAACTCTACATGGAAGGTGGAAGGGAGAAGCTTATGAGTTGCAGAATGAGATGTGGTCTGGGGACTGCTCTGTCTTTAAACCATAACCCAGCTATAGCAAAATAGCTAGTTGTGGCAGTGAATGTGTTTTATTTCCTAAACTGGCAATGCTTTCCATAAGCTAAGGATACAGCTCCCCCCCCCCTTTACAGGCATTCTTAATGTAGTCAAAGACCTGTAGAATCATGTAATTACCACTGATACATGAATTAATGATGTGTGCCCATAATTTTACTTTCTTGGAGAGGGCTGATCACTTCTTTCTTGCTGAGGAATGAGTAATCAATCACGTCTTTCATGTGAGATTATCAAGTCCAATAAAATATTATTGCTCTCTTGGGATCAAAGTTAGAGCATGTAGGTCTGAAGAGTTTGAAACATGGCTAGCACTTCTGTGATTTATCCACAATTGTAAATATTTTATTATCTACTGATGACTCTTTAACACTATATATTTGTATTTTAAAATTACATAAACTGGTTCAGAACCCACACTTGGTTAGTAATGAATTTCTTTGTGGATGGCCTTTCATGGACAATTGCCTTCTCCATGGCCTGAACTATATTTGTGGTAATTAAATTATTGCAGTAACTCAGATCTTATTGTCTTTGCCTTCAGTGTAACATTATTCTTGTGGTCTGGCAGAAGCTGATCAAATGACAGTTTCTTGACTGTTGAGTTTAGGCAAAGTGTTGAAACTCCCTCTTGTATCTCTCGAAAATCTTGAATCTCTGCAGGGAGTTAAGAAAGAGTTCTTCCATTTCTTCCACACTGCCTTGTCATACATTAAAATCTGTGATGTGTTGCTTTTAAAGAGGCCCTTCAACCTATATTTGGTGAATGGGTTTGATAAATGCACCTCTGATTCTTGATATTCTTCTTTGTCTTTTTGTCTCAAGGGTTGCAGTGCACTTTGTGATCCTTGTGTTGTTGAAATATGGCAAATATTTTAGCATTTAAGTCTAAATAGATGTGCATTTTTTTTAGTCAAAGGGGCTTTTTTGTTTATTGATTTTTAGGACTTAATACAAGAAAGCTATAAATGAATTGCCTGCCTGAAAGCCACTTTATACAATCTAAGTAAGCAAGAAATAACACTTTTTCCAGGCAAATAACGTGGCCTCTCAAGCTTCCCTTTTAGTATAACACTGAACACCGGGATTTTACTGACTTCCTACCCCTAGGATTTAGCTCCTGAGTTTCAAGTTCTTATGAATTTGGCTCCAAGCACACAGAGATCTTATGGTGTCCGTATTAGTTGGAGCTGTTTTAATTAAATTGTTAAACAAATTGGTGTTCACCTACCCTCTCTTTGCACATCTGCCTAACTTGTGTTGATGCTTCAGTCAAGAGTGGAAGACCTGGACCTGAGAGGCCTGGGTTCAAATGTTGACTGAGTTATGAACTCACTGAGGTGCTTGGAGGTTTCATGGCATGTATAATGGGGGTAAGAAACACCTCCTCAAAAGGTGTTGGGGGGAATGAGCTGGATAGATTATAAATGTCTTTAAATACTTTATATCATATAGCAAATATAACTAAAGTGTTGTGCCTGTTCAGCAAAGAGTTCTATCTTTCCCCCATGTGAAGCCATGACAGATGCCCTGATGACTCTCAAATGTATTTCCCAAAATCTGACCTTTCACTTTGTGCTCAATTCAACATCTCTAATGTTTTTGCTGACATTTCCCTCTGGATGTTTCAATGACATGTCAAACTGAATGCTGTGCAGATGGACCTCCTGATCTTAAACTTACCAACTTCACACACTTTTTTGTCACTGTCAAAGAGTTTCTGTTTATCTCTCCTCCTACTCATAGTGTTTTGGTCCTCCGACTCCCCTACTCTTCTCTTTGCATTTTCAGCTTCATTCCTTATTTCATGGATTGAAGGAACCCATATCTTGCCATTATATCAGAACCAGCAATTTATGGCTTCTCCTTGCCCTCTGAGGCAGGAATGCTGGCTGCTACAATCCTGGTTTGAAGGGAAGAGGTTTGCTAGTTCAAACCATTGAAGTAACTCAGTGGAATGCACAAGGAGCAATGGAAGCAGTAAGTGTGCAAGCACAGGACTTGTTCCTGTGAAAGTTTGGCATTAGGTGTGACTCTGGTTTCTAGCAACATGGTCCTATGCATTAGGCAAGCTAAAAGTACATCTCCCTTTGCTTTTATTTTTATTTTAAGGGTGGTTACTGATGCCTGTATTTATAAAGCAGGGCATTGTATTATAACAAAAAGTAACCACGACAAATGCTCTTGAAGCACAATGTTTTGATTTGTTTAAATTTGTGGTTTTAGAGTGGGGATTTACGTTTTGCTGAGATCTTGTCCCCTCCCTAACTGAAGTGTGGTTGACATTCCCCATAAGCGAAATCTGAAAGGGAACCCGTGATGCACAGCAAGCAGGAGAGGCAGTGGCAGAACTTTTGTAACTGCAGGATCTTTGGGTCTGCTCTGAAAGTCGTAGTGAGAGACAATGGCTTAAAACATGTTAAGTGAAGGAAGTTCATGGAAGGAGTTTCCTGACCCCTCTTTCCTCTTGGAGCCACCTGCTCCAAAGGATTACCATGCCCCTCTGAATTATGTGGGTTAGGGTGTGGGGAGATGGAAGAACAGGGAGATGCAAGAACAATTTAAACTAGGTGATCTTGGGTGATTCCCTCCTATCCCAGCTGCAATAAATGTTCTGTTCCACATTGTTCAGGGACTCCCTCCCCCATGACCTCCAGGAAGGTTTTTGTTGAGGCTGTAATGGGGATAAGAGATCAGGAGACTTTCCATCTGTGATGATAATAATCTGTGAACTTCCTTCAGTTATCTTATTTTGGGATCCCTGTCAATATCTTAATCCTTTTATAATGCTTTCCTTGCTGTACACTGCAGAGAGGAGAAGCCAGCTTAGGAGCGAGCTATTTAAGATGATACCATGCTGAGTGTATACCACGAAGCAACAGATGCTACAGAAGGCCCTTTCTGAAGTGTGTGGTAGCTTTTGAGACATCATGGGATTGAACAGAATGCTGCCAAAAAGTCTTAATGATGTCGCTCAAGATGTCCCTGTAGGGATGATGGAAGATCAAATCAGCACAAAGCCTAGAGTGGAAAGCAAACCAGGTTTGCCTGGACTCTGATGTCTCAGTAGTAGCAGATCTTGTGCACAGTTTGAATTAGGAATTCCTTGTGCACACATTTTCGGCTCATTTTTTTCTTAGCATGGTGCTCCCCATCATACAAAGAGGTGTGAAGTTAGAACCATAACAGGGAATTATGGAAATGCACCTTTATTTACAGCACCACCCAAAAGCAGCTGCAAAGCCACTTTCTTTGATGTCATGCAAATCTATGGGAACTTACTGAAACCAAACATGACATTCCCTTCACACGTGCACCTTTCTGCATGGTGAGAAGTACCGTGTTGGGAGAAAACGTGGCCTAAATGCATTTGCAAAGCTTCCTTGAGACAGTTGCCCCTGGCCTCTGTAATTCCTAGACTGTTAACATCCAGTTACTGTAGTTTTGTACAGGGCTGCCTACAGGCAAGCCGAGTTATGCCTAACTGTTTGACAAATCTTTGCTTGATAAATAGGGCAAGCTTACCTAATCTAAGAGGGGAAGGTCCCCCCCCCTCTCTTCTTGTAGTTTGAAATGGTAACACCAAGGCTACAGCGGCTTTCTCTGTTATTTCAGGCTTGACAATATGGCTATCATTCCTGACAGCTTGACATGATATTAGCTATTCCAAGTGTCAGATGAGAATAGCTGATACGGTGGTGCACTAGTGTTGGAAAATTAGATGGGAATCTCGGGTGTGTGTGTGTGTGTGTTTTTTTTAAAGCAGCTGCTTAAGTCTCTGATTAGCTGGGTTTTTCTATGCTGCTGTGTAATTTAAGTGAGCTCTAGCCAACATGCCTGAGGTGTTAAGAGGATGATGCATTTCCTGTAGGCATGAATAGGCTCCTAACTAAAGCAGGAAATCCTTACTGCCATTTATTATTTTTCAAGGCAGGTTATATATTTTTTGCTCTCTCAAAAGGAAGCAGTACCAATTAGCCCGGAAGTTTAACCTCTTTTAACTTTGCTTCTTTTATGGGAGCTTTCTAACCTTTTTTAATAAATCATTTTCTTTCTTCTTCCCTTTTTTGTCTCTTCCTCGCAGAATCACTTCCTAATGTTTCTCACGCTGGGTCCGAGGAGTAGGCTGCTTAAATTCGAGAATGATTTTTGAGGGGATAAAGTGTACAAGATTTTTGAATTCTTGCCATAAGTCCTTGGCAGTCGGCCAGGAAGCCTCAGAGGAGTAAAGCTAATGAAGGGAGGGTAAAGAAGATCTAGAGTATGTGGCTGGTAATGCAGTATTCATTTAATTGGGAGCAGGTATCGGTGCAAACTTCTCCATTTTAATTGGAAAAAGGAATGGGGGGAGTTGTTAAGGGAGAAGAAGGGGGGAAAGAATGCATAAAGTTTTCAAGCTGAGGAGCCAAAAGAAGGCCTGTATATGGCAGAGAAAGAACTCAATTTAGGGCAATTTGCACTGCAAGCTGGGCTGCTGTCTCCCCTGGGGATGAGGATGAGAGAGAAAATGGAACCAAAAGAGAACTTGATAAAATCACCTAGCACAGACAATCTCAGCAGAATAGGTTTTTTACTGAGTTAAATCTGCCCCAATCAATGTGATTCTTTTCATATAAGTTACAAATAAAGAGCCACAAGATTACAATAAAAAATTGTGGATGTAGAGCTGCTGATGTTGCAACGTGGGAGTCTAAAGGGTTTGTGGAATATATGGGTGAAGGTTGTTTATTTATACCTTCATGCTTATTTGCCTCATTCCCTTATCCTTTTCCTTTCCTTTCCCCTTATCTTTAAATGTTGGATAGTGCTATACCATATGAACCCTATAGACTGGATCGCCTCTTTGTATGTCATGACTCTTCGCAAGGCTTTAGATCTGAAAGCTGCTAACATCAACCTTAGGATCTGTTTTAAACAACAGCAAAAAAGAGAGACCCAAATCCTTTTAGCCTGTATCTTGCCTAGCTGGTTCCATGAACGAACTGAAATAATAAATAATGCCAAATGAAATGAAAAGTTTTAGAAACCTTGTGGTGTATCCCCACATTCCTTTCACCATCTGTATATGAGAGTTTGTGGGCAACTCCCCTGTCCTTGCCTGAGCTGCTTTGTGTAGCCACTGAACCTCACCTCAAATGAAACGACACAGCAAATGTGAGCGTTTTTTGGGGGTAAAATGTATGTCAAGGTTTATGATATTAGTGAAATTTTACAGTGCAGTTTTGCATAGGGATGGAGGCAGGGAGAGAGAAGAGGAAGTGTTGTGGTAGTACTAGTTGTGGTTTGGATTCATCTGGGAAGCAGCTTCATTATGTTGTTTCATGGGCATATGCTGCTTCATTTAATTCTCTCGCTTTCTAACGTCACTTCATTGCATAAACAAACCTTAATCTGTGCTTCCCACAAATGCACTGGATGAAATCTGCACCATCACAGCCCCTTCTGAAGGACTGGAGTTTGCCAAATATCAGACAAATAGTTTCAGGATTTTGGGGGTGGGGAGTTGGGTTTATTTTTAAGTTGGAGCATTTAAAAACATGGTTCTGCTGCCCTGCCACCTGTTTTTTTTAGCTGAGTATTTATATGCAACTCACAGAGGATGTAGGGGTATTCTTTGGTAAGATGCTTGCAACATTTTATATGGATGTGTGTAGGATGCAAGGCAGTGCCATGCATTGTTCCATTGACACACCTGTCAATCACAGTGCTGGATTTTTCTCAAGATACCCCTTCCTTTACTGCTCCTTGCATCTTTGCTACAAGGCAAAAGCTCCAAAACCACTTGAAAATTCTTAGAAGTAGTATAGGGAAAGCAACTTTGTCCTTTCCTGCTGCTTAATCTTGCTTGCCTCACGCTTTGCATGAAACATACTTAGGACTAAGCTGTTAGGTGATGTAGAATAGTACCACCTTCTCCAACCTTGTTCCCCTCAAATGCCTTGGATTGTAACTCGACACTTACAACTACATGCTCTGGCTGGGGCTGATGGGAGTTGTAGTCCAAAACTTCTAGAAGACACCAGGATGGCAATAGCTGGAACAGTGTATAAGGATGGACCAGGGGGCAAGAAATTCAGCATCCTTGGCAATGAGTAAGCATTTCTTCTTTTTCTTCCGCTTCTTTGTAACATAATGACCATTACTCACAACCCAAAGGTGTAGTAGCAGAGTATTAAATCACACCATATACAAAGCAAGCAGGCAAACAATAAATAATGAGGAAGAAATAGTAACACACAAGTATAAATCAAGACATCAATTTTCCCCAAGATGGTGTGAATAGAGAATGCTGCACATCTAAGAACTAAGCATAAGAAATAAAATCCCACCAGGTGACATAAAAGCTTTCTGGATCCTCCATCCCTCTGCAGACATGCAATTTATGTGCTAGTTTTTTATTAACTTATGTCCGTAAGTTCTTATGCCACAATGAAAGCTGTAAAAAATTGTCAAGTTTTTCCATTGCTGCAGCTAACATTCATGTCTGTCGTGGACTGGTTGGACTCACAGGAGTGGTGGGAGGAACCAGATGGAACCCCCAAGGGCAGAAGGCTCAGAGTCAGGGGATTGTTGATGGGATGACAATGAGTGGTCAGATGGAGTAGAGGGAGGAGCCTGAGAGGAAGAGGTGTCAGAAGCTGAAGACGTAATAGGCTTTAGTGAGCAGGGAGAGTCCGTGGCAGAGAGAAGTCCACAAGGAGAAGCAGAGGCGGAAGCAGAAGAGGAGGGAGACCAAGAGGCGGAGAAGAGACACAGCTGGTATAGAGACACAGGTGTCTTTGGCTCTTGCCGTGACAAGCTCTCTCTCCCCCCCCCCCCGGTCTCCCAGAACCAGAATAGGCATGAAGTGGAAGGAGCAAATACAGGGATTCTGGTGCAGTCCCAGATTTCTTGGGGGGAAGCCCTGGGGGAGAGAAGATTGAGACATCCATGGAAAGGCAGGGGCCTTCATAGAGGCAAGACCTATCAAAGAAGAGTTGCTGTGCTCAATAGGCCTGACACTCCTGTGCAGATCCTGTTTCTTCTAATAAAGAGTTCACTTACATCATGAAAGTTACTGCTGGCTCGCTCCTGTCAAAAGTGGGTATTTCTGTGGTGATCTTTGTTTTCGTGTGTGAGTGAGGTGGGTGGGTGTTTTGGATCAGGTTAGCCATATTGATTTGTCTGCTGTTGGTGGGTTATTGTCATTGTCTTGTTGGGCTGTGTATGTGATAAAGGGGAGCCATACCGGGGTGAAGGCGTCTTCTTCTGTTTGTCCCCGTGTCAGTTTCAGTTTATTAGTTAACTTTTCTAGTAGGGCTGTTTCCCATACTATTTGGTACCATTGGTCCATGCTTACTCCTGACAGGTCTCTCCAGTGTCTGGTTATGGTGTTTCTGGCTGCTGAAAGTAGGTGGGTTATGAGTTCTTTGTGGTGTAAATGGGCATTGTTGTCTTGGAAGATGTTTAGTACCAACCCCAACCTCTCTCACCACCAAAGGAACACAAGTAACGCTGACACCAAACTCTACATACATTAAGCATAATAGAAACATCGCCACCCGACCCCACCCCCATCCATCTTCCCTCCCTCCACCCCCCTTTCTTTTTCCTTTCTTTCTTTTTTTTCCTTTTCTTCTCCCCCTAATGCCTCAACAAATGAAATGGATTTGTAAAAATGTTACATGGAAAAAAAATACGAGGCATTACACTTACTTCTGTAAAACAAGAAAATCCTTAATAAAATATTTAAAAAATAATAATAATAAAAAAGTGGGTATTTCTAATTACTATTTTTGTTCAGGACTATGTAAAGTATTTTACTTCAATTTTAGGTTAGTAGTGACTGTTTTGGAACAAAGTGCAATTTCTTTATACAGTGGTACCTCTGGTTACGTACTTAATTCGTTCCGGAGGTCCGTTCTTAACCTGAAACTATTCTTAACCTGAAGCCCCACTTTAGCTAATGGGGCCTCCTGCTGCTGCCGCGCGATTTCTGTTCTCATCCTGAAGCAAAGTTCTTAACCCGAGGTACGATTTCTGAGTTAGTGGAGTCTGTAACCTGAAGCGTATGTAACCTGAAGCGTATGTAACCCGAGGTACCACTGTATACATATTTTTACTCATTTGGTTTAGTACCAAAATGGTCAAATCTTCCATCTGTTCATGCCTTCTAACAATGACTGGAGTACAGTTGGAGCTTCAAACCAAACATTTTTATTATTTTATTTTTGGGGCCAGGCTTTCACCACCACAGGCCTTGATTAAATGACAGGTTTTGTTTCCATTGCCCCCCCTCTTTCCCCATTCAGCTCTTGACAGCATTTCCTCTCAACTGAATATTGTTATCACTTCTTTATTCTAATCCTCTCCCTTAGCTGCCTATATTATCACCCCCACCCCTGATTCAGAACGTAGATTCTTACCCTTTAATCCACTAATTGGCTTTGTACCCTCAGATCGCTTTGCCTCCTGCCTGCATGTGCAGCCTGACCTCCTTAGGCATCACAGACCCTTGCTATCTATCCTGGTCTTCACTTGTTTACCCATCTTTACCCCAAGTGTATTTGGTGGTAGCTACTCTCTGTTCGAAAGAAATTTGGATGTTTTATGTTTGTTTCTGGACACTTCTCTAAACAAGACTGCCTTCCTCTAGATCTGCTTCAGCATTCATTGCTTAGTATGTGCTCTGTAGATTTTATGAAGGGAGTGAACACTCATAATGTCTTCAGGGCTTCTAAAATAGCACAATGCCAGTAACAAGCTTTGTTTCTAAATTGCTTACTGTATTTTCATGTAGATTTATTCATATATTTGGTACAGTATGGCAATAATACTCAGTGAACTGAGATACACTTAATTTTTTTTATTAGATTATCTGGGATTTTGTGATAGTTACACAATCCTATATGTGTCTAGTCAGAAATAAGCAGTACAGAGTTCAGTGGTGCTTGGCCCCAGGTCAGCAGGTAGAGAATTGCAGCCTTAATCTTTTTATCTTGCATTTGGTTTGCTGTAACTGATGTTCTCCCCCCCCCCTATATTGTCTGTACAGATAAATATACAGATCTCCTAGTTAGCAAAATAAGGGAGGTGATCACAGTGCTGATGTATGCAGAATTATTGCAGCCAGTCATGGTTAATGGCACTAAATGGATTTAAAAAGACGAGTCTAGACTACAATCCTTTCAGCACCTGCCCCCTTTTCAGTCGCTGATTTGGGTTTTGCACCTGCAGATGTTGAACTGAGACTGAATTCGTATAAAGATTTGTTTGGGATGAGAACAAATTGCAGACAAGGGTATTTAGAACTGCACAGAACATATGTCACTGCCTTTTCTTGTTCTTAAAAACAGATCCCATTGTTTCTATGTACACCCTTCCACTTTAGCTGATGCTAATGGTGTTAAAAAGGTTTTATGAAAATCTTTACTGTGAACTTCTCTTTTTCCCTTAGCAAATTGACAATATTTCACCCTTCTTAATTTGGTTATTTTTATTCGCACATATCTTATACTGCTAATGTTGGAGTAATTAATTACAACAAGAATTCTGTGCTCAACTCTTACTTTGCCATGAAACATCATCATCATCATCAACAACAACAACAACAACAACAAGAATAGGCTTGGTTGTTATCATGTTATCCTTTAGATCAATCCATCTGCCAGCTGCTTGTACTGCCAGCAGACTTACTGCCAGCAGACATTCATTCCCTGAACATTTTTGTGCTGCTCTTCCAAACAGTCGCTGCCATTTCCCTGGTCCTGCCCTACTCCTGGGAACACTGTGTGGGCCATTGTGAAACTGTGACAGTTTCTAGGTCAGCCAGAAGGCAACATGATCAGAGTTCCTATTGCTTTCACACTGACCTGGAAATGATCCAGGCCAGCTGCAGTTGGTAGGCATTTCTAAAATGACATAGAGGGAGTGCATTGTAAATGAATCTTGCTGTAACATCAATTTGTGGACGTCATCACTATAAACCCAGGCAGTACATTTCTAGATTATCACAATATTTCTTTTTCATTATTTTATCATGCATTTCTCCCATTAGTGTTTCTGCTAAGCTATTCAGTTAGTTAACATATTTCTATGCTCCCTTTCAAAATCATTCCCAAGGTGATCCACATACAATATGACAATAGAATACCATAGATAATATTTTTAAAGCAATTCAGTGAAACAGCCAAACATTAATAAAACTAGCAACCCAACACCAAAGGTAGTGCATAATAGAGCCATCAAGACCATATAATCAGATCCCCAGCCTTTACTAGTTTCTGCAAGCCAAGGTAAAAAGGTAGGATTTTCAATTCCATTTGAAAATATCCATGATTGTGGATCCAAAGTTGTGGGTCACTGTCAAAAAAAGCCCTGGCTTGCGTACATACCAGCCTCCCTCCCTTTCCTTGTGGGCATATCAACAAGGATTCAGGTACAGACCTTAATGTGCAGACAGGCTTATACAGATGTAGGATTCTTTAAGTGACCTTTCTGGGCTTTTAAGTGACCTTTCTGGTAACCACTGGTACAATGGCGCTGTGGTCTAAACCACTGAGCCTCTTGGGCTTGCTGATCAGAAGGCTGGTGGTTTGAATCCCCACAATGGAGTGATCTGCTGTTGCTCTGTCCCAGCTCCTGCCAACCTAGCAGTTTGAAATCATGCCAGTGCAAGTAGATAAATAGGTACCGTTGTGAGAGGAAGGTAAATGACGTTTCCGTGTGCTCTGGCACTCATCACAATGTTCCGTTGTTCCAGAAGGGGTTTAGTCATGCTGGCCGCATGACCCAGAAAACTGTTTGTGGACAAATGCCAGCTCCCTTGTCCTGAAAGCAAGATGAGCGCCGCAACCCCATAGTTGCCTTTGACTGGACTTAACCATCCAGGAGTCCTTAACCTTTACCTTTTACTGGTGGAAGATGTGTTCTGCTTGCCTGGTTACTACCAGGAGGCAACTGGACATAGTTTGTACTAGTCAATGTTTTTGAAAGGCAACCCTAAATTTTCTAATCTGGATGTCACTAAAGCATGGATAAATAACTGTAGTCATGCCTATTCTTTCTAGGTAGGGTCATATCTGACGTGTATCATCAGCTGAAAGGTATCTGTAACCATTTGACCAGATGAAGCACTAGTCCCAACCATCTGTGACTCTGTATTATCTATGGTATGCCAGTTGGTACAAATCAGAGTGACTTTGTGAAATGTACAGCTAATTCATTATGGTACCTCTGTGAAAGTTCCAAGGTATGCTTCCCTAGGTCAATAATTAGGATGCCCCTAACCAAAATGAATGAATGAATGAACACTCAGATGGATGGCATTGAAGAAAAGCAATGGTGAAGTATGCTTTCTTTACCACCTAAACCGTAAATGGGTTCTCACCTGTCAAATGATGTTTGGAAGCAAGTGAATGGCCCTTAATGCATCATGGGATAAGAAGTGCAGATACATACCCATACCATCTGCACTCTTCAATATATTCAGTAGGTTTGCACAATTTACCTTCCTAAAGTAAACCACTTCAGGTTTTTCAGTTGCTCCAATTCCCATTGCACCTTTCAAAATTCATTCCTGGTCAAAAGATGCCACACATTTGTATAAAATGAGAACTATATGAGTTTCTGCTGGGAAAAGGAACTGTTTCTATATATTACTCCTGTGCCTAAAGTACCCTTAAATTGTAATATCAGAGAAAGATTTAATAAATTAAGCTGGAAATTGAAGCACTCATTGTTGAAAGGGGAAGAAACGTTAAGCAAAATTATTATTGTGTGAAGCTGTTTTAGATTTTCTGAAGGAATGTAATTCTCCCCATTTGCTGCTACCTGCAGTCTGTTTATATACCAAACTCATTTGGTCTTTTAAGTCTTTTACAATGGGATTTCTGCTCCTTGTAGATGCAAATATGTATATTCCTAAGAGCAACTGGATAGGGATATGTATCTCATCTTAAAACAAAGAGTCAGGAAAAAAACCAAAAATATGAAAAAGTTATTCAAAGGATTGTGGCAACAGGTGTTCTAAATCTGCACTAATTGGATTTCAGTTAATTATTCCTTTTACAACAGGGACTATAAAAGAGAAGTGTAGGGGAAATAATCTGAACAACCTCTCTGACATGCTGAATTGCTCTAATGTTACATAATCTTTGAAAGAAACATTAGCCACTAGCGTAACACTGGCAAGGGGGCATCTGAGCAATCCCCAGATCCAATGATTTCCTGTGCTCCCTCGCACACCCCTGAAAATTTGGTCAATGCCATAGCATGCATGCTTGCTTGCTTGCTTGCTTGCTTGCTTGCTTGCTTGCTTGCTTTATTTATTTATTTATTTATTTATTTAATAAATACTGACTTTATTGGGGCTCTGTTGGTGTTGCCTGGTGAAATATCCGGCATAAGCTTTATACAGAGGATACAGAGAAAATTATGTTTGCTCATAGAAAATTGTCTGAGATTGCCATTTGAGGCCATGGGCTCAAATCCCCACCCAACCAATATTGTGTGTCTGTGCATGTGCATATGTGAGAGTAGGGTGGCCACTGTTGTGCTGCACATACTATTGGCTGCTGCTGTGGAGCCCTCAGAGGGGTCTCAGGAAAACAATGTGACTATCAGACTGAAAAAGGGCAGCCACCCCTGCCTTATAGTTTTAGACCCAGGAGGAGGCCTTGCTCACACTTTCTCCTCCCATCACATAACCTGGGGGTAGTCAGGTGGAAGGAGGCTATACTGCTACCATACTTCCTTTAACAATGGTGGAGAACCTTTCAAATGTGGCACATGGTCAGGTTGCAGCTCAGTCTCCAGGCTCTCATTGAACCAGTGTTGCCTTTCCTATTTATTTATTTCTGTTTTCTTATGCTATCCTTTTTTTGGTACTTTTTCCATATAATTAGTCATTTCTGTATCCAAAGAATCTGCTTTTATTCTCAGTTTAATTCGTTGTTTCTTCTGTTGGGTTTTTTTATCAGGAAGTCCTATTTGTTTATTTGTATGCTGAAGTTGTTCCAGCTTATTAGTGTCAAGCAAAAGATATCTCTTAAGCCTTCAAGAGAACAAGACTGACTGCTGTCTTTAGAGTCAGATCTACTCTGGGATTTATTGGCATTTGATCTAAATGGAAAGGTTTAGATTTTACATGTCTCCCGCGTACACAATATATGTATATAAAGTAGAGAAACCAAGTGAAAAGAAAGAAATAAAATCCAATCAATTCACAGATTATTCTTCTACAAAAAAATGAATATATATATATATTCAATCAACTGAACTATTGATGCAATTTAGCAGACCTTAACTTAAGAGACCTTAACGTTTGAGGGAAGAGACCTGGTCGTAGGAAGGAAAATCCTGGAAACTACTGCTCACTTGTAGAAGAAAAAGGGGGGAAGTCAATAATATGACACTTGTAGTTATTAGCAGGTATTCAGACATTCAAGTAGAGGTGCCCTTCCCCACTGTATATGTGCGGTGCCAGGAAATAATAAAATAAACAGATACATACCAGGAAATAGTGGGAGAGAACTGGAGAATCCCTGTGGCTCATGAGGAGACCCTCCCTGAAACCACAAGAGGACAGCAGTGAGGGCGGAGGAAGCCCCAAAGAGACTGGAGGCACAGCAGGGCTTTTTTCTGGCTGCTTGGCCTCCTCGCCTAACAGCTAACAGATGAGGTAGTGCCACAGCTGCTGCTTTCCCACGCAGCCTCCAACCAGCCCTAGAACTCGTAACTCTAGTCTGTAGCAGACCCTGGAGCTGTGGGAAGTGGGGCCGCCATGCCTGTCCCTTTCCTATTGGGGTGCAGGAGCACAATGCCTCCAGGACCACCTCTCTCCACATGAACCTTCCCGGACCCTGAGATAATAATATTCTCTAATAATAATAATAATAATAATAATAATAATAATAATATATTATTTATACCCTGCCCATCTGGTTGAGTTTCCCCAGCCACTCTGGGCAGCTCCCAATTGACTGTTAAAACAATACAGCATTAAATATTAAAAACTTGCCTAAACAGAGCTGCCTTCAGATGTCTTTTAAAGATAAGATAGCTGCTTTTTCCTTGACATCTGATGGGAAGAAGGCCAAGAAGGCCCTCTGTCTGGTTCCCTGTAACCTCACTTCTCAAAGTGAGGGAACTGCCAGAAGGCCTTCGGTGCTGGATCTCAGTGTCTGGGCAGAATGATGGGGGTGGAGACGCTCCCTCAGATATACAGGACCAAGATCATCTGCTGAGGCCCTTCTTCACGTGCCTCCTCCTCAAGAGATCCGGAGGTGGCCACACGAGAATGGGCCTTTTCTGCAGTGGCTCCCCACTTGTAGAATGCTCTCCCCAGGAGTTCGCCTGCCAGGCAAAAATGTTCCTTTTTAACCAGGCCTTTGGTTGATTTGACTGCCATCCCATGCCCTTTTAAAATGTGTTATGGAAGAGGGGATTATTGGGTTGTTCTTGTTTTTATTATGTATTTTCTGATTTTTATGTTGTTATTTTATGCTCTATACCCCAAGACCAATGGGTATAGAGCAGTATGCAAATTTGATAAATAATAGTAAACAATAAATAATCTCTCATGTATTTATTCGAACACCCAAATAGGGCTACTACTACTACTAATAGCTATGTATGTCTACAGAAAAGTGTGTTACACTGACTTCAGTGTGTAAGTTTGTTTATGATTGCAGCCTGTTACTGGAAACTGTGGAGCTGCTACTTCAGACATTATATCTGGAAAGCATGTGCTCCATCTCTGAACTACAAATTCCTTACAACCAAAAATATATTCAAGTCACCTCACATTAATCTCTAAAAATATTCATACAGACCAGTCCTTCCTACATTTATCTGCATTACGCCCTTATGAGATACTGTTTATAACCATAATTGCTGACAGTGTAAAATGGACACAAAGTGGATATCTGTTTTTACCTCAGTGGTGCATAAGAACTGTTTAATGCTACAGAAATGTGTTTGGGGTTTTTTTGCCTTCAACAACAACAACAAAATCAAACAAACCCCCAAACACTGAGAAGTATAACAAATTGTCATACATGCAAGTAACAAGAATATAAGTTGTAGGTGCCCTCAGGCAGGCTTTGGCGAGGTCTTTTGAAATCTTTTTAAAATTGTAGTACAAATAAATTCATATTACATTTGACAAAACCAAAAAATATGAGCACAGGGAAACATTTTAAAAGGGAAAAAAAGCCAGACAAAAAGTGTGCATAATGTAAATGTGATTACCTGTGTTGCTATCACCATATACAATAAAAATAAACAATTTTAAATAAATGGTGGGCTTCTAGGAGGGAAGGCAGCAATGCCTGTTCCTTTTAGTGCTGATGGTCTGAGCTGGTTGACCCTGTTTGTTCCAGCTGCTTGGGCATCCCTGGTTTGATAATCTCTCTCTTTGTGGACTGAGCTAATAGTGGCAAGTAATACTGTGAAAAAGATGGTCACAACAGAGCTGAAGGGAAAAAATACCTAGTTACCAAAACCTTAGAGAACAATTTACAGTTAGGCTAGATGCTACCTGGCTTGATGGATTTGGTTGTAATTTTGATACACATCAGTGTGTGAATTGGTGTGTCTAAAGTGTTTTCTTTCTTACTATAAGTCCTTTTTTGGGGGGGGGGATGCAGGGGTATGCATACCCCTAAGCATTTTGTGAATCTAAGTTTGGCCTCATTGAAGGGTAGTATTTCAATATGAGTAGGAAAATAAGAGTACTGTACCCCTAAACATTTTTTAAAGAAAAAAAGCACTGCTTATTATTATCAGGGATGGGCAACCTTCCCCCACCCCTGTCATGTGATGTATTCCTCTGGGGCTAATTGGCTCAGGGCCATATGGTAACAATAGGCAGGACCAGAGCCAAAATACCTGAAAGACCACCTCATTACCTTTGGGATCTCTGGGGTTGGTAGATGGAAGTGTTCATAGTTGCACGTCCCTCAAAAGCTAGGATGAAGGTAGATTGGTGGGGAAAGTTTAAAAGCCTTCTTAATTTTGCCTGCCCTCCCTCAAATGTGAATATGGTGCCACCTTACCGTCTGAGAATGGGACTCAGGAAGTGGGGAGGCACTTTCTGAACCGCACTGAATATTGTAGCAATGGATGCAGAAAATGTTTTCTTCTCTGGAATCTGCTGCCAAGTGTGACTACTTCATGTCAAGGCCAGCCCCGATCTCCTCCACTAGAAGGTGGCAGGTGTGCCCTTCTAGCCATAGCTGTCAACTTTCAGATTTGAAAATAAGGGATCAGCAGCCTCACCTGTCCCGGGGACAGTCTACGGGATATCTAACAATCCGGGATAGCAGCAGGAAGCAGCAGGAAATGGTGCTGGAATAAGGGAATTTCCCACAAAAAAAGGGAAGGTTGACAGCTATGCTTCTAGCATCCCGCTTTCTCAGGTCTTTGCTGAAATCATAGGATAAATTTATTATTACAGTGGTACCTCGGGTTAGAGGGACGCGGGTGGCGCTGTGGGTAAAACCTCAGTGCCTAGGACTTGCCGATCGCATGGTCGGCGGTTCGAATCCCCGTGGTGGGGTGAGCTCCTGTCGTTCGGTCCCAGCTCCTGCCCACCTAGCAGTTCGAAAGCACCCTTAAGTGCAAGTAGATAAATAGGTACCGCTTTATAGCGGGAAGGTAAACGGCGTTTCCGTGTGCTGCTCTGGTGCCGGTTTGCTGGAGCAGCTTCGTCACGCTGGCCACGTGACCCGGAAGTGTCTGCGAACAGCGCTGGCTCCCGGCCTCTAGAGTGAGATGAGCGCACAACCCTAGAGTCTGTCAAGACTGGCCCGTACTGGCAGGGGTACCTTTACCTTTACCTTGGGTTACATACGCTTCAGGTTACATACGCTTCAGGTTACAGACTCCGCTAACCCAGAAATAGTGCTTCAGGTTAAGATCTTTGCTTCAGTGTGAGAACAGAAATCGTGCTCCGGGGCAGCAGGAGGCCCCATTAGCTAAAGTGCTGCTTCAGGTTAAGAACAGTTTCAGGTTAAGTACAGACCTCCAGAACGAATTAAGTACTTAACCCGAGGTACCACTGTAGTTTTTATGGTACCCCAAGGCTCTTAGTTGTTTTTGCCAAAACAGAATATCAGTTACAGAACTCTTATAGGACACTAGCATGATTCCCCCCCCCTTTTTTCAAGCTCTTTACATACTTTATCAGCCTTGTGCTTTGATGGAGTGCAAACATATTTGTATGAAAAATAAAGGCCTGTTTGTGATCACTTGGATGCACTAGAATGGTGTCTCATGGCTTGTAAAGCCAGCCTCCCCATGCACCATACTTTTTGCAAGTCATCTGGGATGGGAAAATAACAGCTATGTTCCCAAGGTCAGCAGCAGATTCAAATTCTGTGGGTTCAGAAGTCAGTGTTAACAGGATCCCTTGACCAAATTATGTTTGTAGGGACAAGTTTAAAACCCTGACTAAATCATACCCAGTTGCATAAGCATCACCACATTTTGCAAAGCAGGAGTACGTTACACAGTACATACAAGCATGC
Source organism: Podarcis raffonei (assembly GCF_027172205.1). NCBI lineage: Eukaryota > Metazoa > Chordata > Lepidosauria > Squamata > Lacertidae > Podarcis > Podarcis raffonei. Next base: position 48,318,501 of record NC_070604.1, read on the forward strand.
TTCTCCCTTTTAATGCAGTGGGCAAAGTTGCGATTAAAAACCAAACCAAACCCATGTATACCTATAGAGAGAAGAAGCACATGCTGTTTATGAAATAATATATTGCAGGGGGAAATATTTATAAACTCCATAGGAGATGAAGCGCAAAGCACTATCACTTCCAAATGAAAATTATGTGACACTTCATCAGTATTTAATGCTATCATTGCTTGATCTAGGCATAAAGAATTTAGCAGTCATTTATCATAACACGCTGCACTGCTCATTTCCTGATGTACTTCCTTGGGATACATTGGTGTTTTAGTTTCAACATGAGCCACAGGTCTAATTTTAGATGTTTAATGAAAGGAAAACCCAGAGAGAGAGAGAGAGAGAGAGAGAGAGAGAGAAGGGGATGGAAGGCGGCTGGAGGAGGGGAGATGGGTTTTCAAATGGCTATTAGACATCTACTCCCACAACTTGAATTGGTTGGAGGTTTTTTTATATATGCATGCTCCCATAAGCCATTGCTTGGTGTCTGCACCAGATGCAGGTGTTCCCTTGTGCTGTCAGCCAGGAATGATTAATGAGGATTTGCCCCTACTGAAAGCAGTCTTTGGAGCATTGTTCAGGGCATCTGTGGAACTGTCGGGGGAGACAAGGACACAAGTGAACAACCAATTATTTGGCCATCACTAAGGCAGCATGAAAAAGACATCAAATCGGACAGTATAGCTAAGCTTTTGTTTTGTGGTTTTTTAAATTTTTATTAGTAGTTGTAGAATTTTTACCTGCCTTTTTTTTTTAAAAAAAGAATGTCTTTAAAAATTAGGCATGCATGGCTTTGATGTTGTAGGTATTCTTGTGTTAAATAAAAGTTGGTTGTGTTACCCCCCTCCCCCCAAAAAATCCCCTATTGATGTGTTTGAGATACACTTAGCAGAGGATAAACGATATGGTTTTCATCTGCTGCTGTTGGCTAGCAACAAAAAAAGGAATTCAGAAGGGTGCTTTAGGCAAGGATATCTTTAATTGCTAGTCGTGCCCAACAGTTGAGGTAGCCCCTATTTTTTATTTTTTTAAAATAGATTGCATGGAATGTGCTCCATTAGGATTCTACAACAGAGTGAAGCTGTGAAATGTTCCCAAGAATGAACGTTTAGAGTTTAACATGCTTTCTGCAAGAAAGCACTGTTAGGCCTAGAGGGATTTTGTACTAAGATTGCTTCTTCTTATAAGCCCTATTCAGTTGTTTATCTCCCCATGAAATTAGTAGCAAAAGAGGGGGAAAGCGGGAACAAGCCCATGTCCCCACTGCCCATCTCTGCAATTCCCCACTTGTTGGAGGTTTAATTTTTGGAGTAGGAAGCAGGTGGTAGCCACCTTGGCTCCCTGTATGATTTAGAAACTCTGCTTGTGCTTCTCAGTGCAGAGGTTAGCCCCTCTGAGGTGTGGAAGGAGCTGGAGACAAACCATGAGAGTGTAACGGGCATGTGTGGGCAGTACTTTTACCCATGCTTTCCTTGTCCTGCAAATCTAACCACATGACGGTCAAGAAATGATTAGGGCATGGGATCAGGTCCAATTGCCTTCTTGAGCCGGCCTGCGGACAGTCTGGGAATCACTGCGTGGATTGCCAACGCATGCGTTCTTTCCCTCTCCCTCTCTCTCTCCCTCCCTCCCACTCCCATGGCAGTGGCAGCGGCGCCTCCTCGCTCCCTCCTCCCAGCTTCTCCCCACCCTGCCTAGAGGAGGAAGGAGGCTGGGCTTTGTTGGTGCCAGCAGCAGCAGCAGCGCTCAAGCGGCCGCCATTTTAAGCAGCCCCTCTCTGGAGCCCTTTCGCGCGCCGCTCATCATCCTGCCCCCTCCCCCGCTGTCAACCTCTGCTGCTCGCAAGACACAGGTAAGCAGCCACCGGGGCTCATGGTGCTCTTGCATCATTTTTTCCCTTCAAAATATAGTCTGGCCCCCCACAAGGTCTGAGGGACAGTGGACCGGCCCCCTGCTGAAAAAGTTTGTTGACCCCTGGATTAGGATGATCTTTACGGAGATATTATTTGAAATTTTTTTCGCCCACTGTTCATGGCTCATACAATCCCAGAGAGAGAAACAACATTAAAACAATACAACTTCATGAATAAAACAGGCAGTATACGAACAACACGATTACATCGTCAGCCAAGCAAGGGACACTACTTTATTTATTTATTTATTTCCTAAAATTTATACACCGCTTGATTTAAAAAAAAACAACCTCAAAGTGGTTTACAAAAAAGCTAAGACCATAAAAATAAGAGAGAAAGCTTGTCACTGAAATGGTTTCCAGAGGGGTAGGCTTGTTACTCTGTTGCAGCTGGGGAAAAACAGTGAGTTATGTTGCACCTTTAAAGACTAATTAGATGATTATAATGATGACCTTATTTTGTGGACTGCAGCCCACTTTGTCAGATACATGGATGGTGGGGCTTTTTTTGGGGCGGGGAGGGATTGTAAATAGTGAGGTCAGAAAGAAATTAAATGCAGAAAATGGGGAGGCAGGGATATGCAATTTACCATGGCCAGTCAGTTCCAGCACCTCTCAAGTGGGTGCCATTGCCATTATAGGAGAAAAAGGTATGCAGTCATGGTTCCAGCACCTATTTTTCTAAAAAAAAATTAGCACTGACCATGGTCATTCAGAAAACAGTTATTCATCAAGGTTGATGCTAGGTGAACAGTTTGGGGGAGAGCACTCTGCAGTCAGGGTGCTGCCACTGAAAAGACCCTTTCCCCAATTTCTAGTTTTCTTACATTTGTTAATAGGTGTATTTAGAGAGAGGCCCCAGATGTAGATCTTAATAAATGGGAAGATTCCTGTGGAAGGAGGCAGTCCTTTTTGAGGTTGATGGTTGTGTCTATTGACACACTAGGGGATGTACATCCCTAGTGCTTATTTTTGTGATGTTACCAGTACCATCACCATTTTGTGTTGCACTTTGATACAGATATGCATACCAGCACCTCATTATTTTAACCCCCCCCCCGAAAGAACTGTGCATCCATGTCCTGACTGGCCTTGGGATATCCACCATTATGTATACAGTGGTACCTCAGTTTTCGAACAGCTTAGTTCACGAACAACTTGGAACCCAAATGCTGCAAAACCGGAAGTAGGTGTTCCGGTTTTTGAACTTTTTTCAGAAGCCGTATGTGCTCCGTTTTGAGTCCCCCTGTGTTTCCTGTTGCGCTGCTAATTTGCATCTCCCCATTGTATTTCAAGCCTTTTGTTTCTGATTTCAGTGTTCTGAGGTGATATTTGGAGCTTATATTTGGTGCTTTTGTTTTTGCTATTTATTTTGTGTTTTTTGTTTTGAGGCTTTTTCAGTTAATTTGATTTTGTGACTGTGTGGATCCCAGTTCAGCTACTGAATGATTGATTTTGGAAAGCTTTGGTTTTGGAACAGACTTCCGGGACGGATTAAGTTTGAGAACCAAGGTACCACTGTATATAATATATGCACATTGAACTGTATTGTCTACATAGAACCAAAGGTAAGTGTGTTTTGGAAAATGTTTTAGGGATGGCAGAAGGCGATTTCCTGCTACCTGTCCATTAGGTGTTTTTGCAGGCAGTCTCATTAGCACTGTAAAATAGCTCTTAAATTGTACCTAAATGGTCTATATGAAAATATGCTTATAATACCTTGTGCACTTATAGACCTATTACATCTACCTGTTTCTCCCACTCAGAGAAATCTTCCGCTTTTACTAAGACTAATTGGATGTGTTCAGCTTTTATTCTGGCTTCCTCCAGAGCACCAGCCTCCGCGTAGAAGTGATGTGTGTGGGACGCCCCTTTGACTGCAAGTTCCTTATCCAGTCTTCCCTTTCATCCTTCACTGTCACCTTAATATCCTGCTTATCTCAGAATCTCTTCTTCCTCTCTTACATTTCTATCTGGGCTTCTTTCTCTTCTATTACTTATCCAGCCATTAAAACAATCCCAGAGCCTCTCTGCCTCTCCCTCTCCCTCTTTGTTTCCTTCCTTCCTATTTTATCGATTGTTCCATACTCCATTTCTTCTTCATTCACATATTTATCTTTTTCACTCACTCTCAGGCCTGTTTGTTCTCTTTCCTTTGACAAAAGAGATGGGCAAACGTGTATTTTCTTCTCCTGAAGAGATTAAGGGCTGATGATTTATTAGTTACAATATAATTAAGTTTGATGAGGTGCTGTGCAATATTATGTATTGCCTGGGAATATTTGAATGGCTGCTTAGCACACATATCATCATCACAAGTCTTCTCTTCTTATTTTAAAATCTGGAGGTAATGGATTAACTTTTGTGTAATACAAGTAAAGTTGAAAGAAAATTTGCAGACTCTAATCCATAAAGGATAGGATTTTTAAATCTGGATAAGATTAACATAACTTTATAACTATATTTTAGTAAATTTGGTTAAGATCTGAGTGCCTGATTACTAAATTGGTATTGTACTGATATGCTTCTTTCAGTAAGAAATGTTTTGCATTCTAAGCATGGCTGAAAACCCGAGCAGCAGCGTAACCATAACTCAGAGAGAGGATGCTTATTTCTTCCTCTCTCTGCCAGGGTCCTGCCAAAAACTGTCTTGCCAAAGCTGCTATATGAATTTCAAGAGAAGTCTCACAGGCACCAATGAAGACTTCCACTGGAATGAGAATAGCAGCTTTTAGTAGCAACTGTGGCAGGGAGAGAAAGAGTTAAATGTCCCCTCTCCCCTTTGCCTCCATGGCCCCAAAGCTACCTTCTGCCTTCTATTTACGTAACAAATATGTGCATGTTAATTATATTTATTTATTTAACTTCTTAGTCCCTCATCACCAAACAGGTCTCCAAACAACTTATGCTAAATAACATACATTATAAAATAGGGGAGGATGCATATACAAATTAACATTCCATACAGCATGTATCTATTAAAAACAAAACAAAAATAACAACAATGATCACAACACGGCCACAAAAAGCAAAACTATTCTCCCACCCACCAGCCCTCAGAGAAAAACAAAAGCTTGAACAACCTCACCTGCACCCATAGCTCAGAAATCCCCAACTCAGAAGAGTTGGCCATATCAACTTATCTTATTTTGTTCATTTAGGGGCCTTTTTGTTCCTAGCTCCTCACTCCACCCAGAAGTCCTCATCCAGGAATGGTTTTGTGGCTCTCTGTTGTTGAGACAGCAAACTCCCCAAGGTTTCTTTCACAGTCCTACCTGGAAATATCAGATTGACCCTGGGACCTTTGGGATGTTATGCATGGGCTGTACCCCCAAGCCAAAGCTGTTTTTTCAACCTGTGATGTCCAGGCAGACTTAAAGCCCAGCTCCTTTAAATTTTAGAATTCAAGAAACGGTGGTGCCCAGGGACTGGCTAATCTGATATTTTAGTCATCAAATAGGTGGCCTAATCATAGGTACGCAAAAACATGCCCTGTTCTGAGTCAATGTATTTTTATTTGTAAAGTCCATTTGCTCTGTTGATCTGAAAATCAAGTTTAGTTGCTGCAACTCGTACATGGGAATAGAGGCAAAATCTTTTATCCATTTCTTACAAGATACATTGGATGCTAAATTGTATGATGATTGGATCCAATCACACACTTGTCTCTCTTCTCTGGACTAGGCATTTTAATCCTCATTGCCAGCCAGCTAACTGTTGCTCAGGGGGTTGGATCATATGGTGGAAGATGAGAGAAACTGGGGAGAGGTAATGCAGATTCTTTGAAGGGATGCCTGCATGATCAAAAATGATATAATGTGAAAGGAATTCTCTGTCTATAGAGTTATGAGGGACTAGGAGCAAATGGACATGCTCTGTCTTCCTTGAGAACTAAAAATTCTCGATGATCAGTAGGAAAGTTCTTCTAGACTGACCCATTTCAACATTACAAATTCAACCCGTGATTTAAATTCCCACCTAACTATGAAACAAGAAGACTATTGAGGTGAGGGTGCATCAGCATGCATGCTGGCACCTGTGTGGTTGAAACTATAAAAAAATGTTTTTTGGGCGGCAGGAGAAGTGAGCTCACAGGTTCAGAAAACGTGTCTGCTTGTTCAGCAGCTGCAATTTCATGCAAGTAAGAGTAATCCCTATCACCATGTTATACCTGCTCACGGAAGTCCTGGCCTCTCCTATGAAGCTCGCTGGTTCTTTTGTGGCATTTTGCAGTATTTCACTGCTTGAAAGCACATTCTTTGCACTCTGATATAAAATAAAATAAAAAAGGTAAAAGGCATGTTTGAAACCTGCATGCACTTTTCATACCTGACATGTATCTGTGCCTAGGTACAAAGCTCCCCTTGGGAGCAGATGTCACATAGTCCTATGTGAATGACTGTATGAGGCCTATAATAAAATAGATACTCAATCCAGACAAGATGGATACTGCCCATGGATGCTTTTTCAAAATAATCTGCAGTTTTTTCAATTCCTATTCATGATGAGAACAGAGAACAGAGATCTGTTAATAGACTCAAATCTGTTTTGCTGAGGGAAATATTTTTGCTGAGGGGAGTCGGGCACTCACAAATTCATGTACCAAAGAGGAAAACTTTATGGTGCCCTTAATATCCACCCTCAGGAACTCAGCCATTTGCAGCTGGGAGCTGTAGTATGAAATGTTATTTGTTAACACATAGACCTTCTCATAAGCATTGAGACCTCTGGTTCATTGAGGGCTGCTATAGGTCTGGAATTTCCTGGACATATCCAGGATTCATCCATCAAAAATAGCATCAGAAATTGATTAAAATGTCTGGGGAAATCTAGATCTAGATATGGCAACCCATATCGGAAGCTCAACATTTTGTGTGTCCGGATTTTCACTTTTTGAAATATGGCAACCCGAGTTCATTTGAGAATCACATTTCACATGAAAAAATCTACACATATTATTTCCAACAGAAGAAGTCTATAATGCTCCAGTAGTTAAGGCTTAATTTGAGACATAAAACAGATATGATGCACTTATTCTCTGAACCTGTGAAAGTCAGTCCTAGCTACTGAGAGAAATTATCAGTGGCTAATCTGCCCTGTCTCCATCCCCCTCATGGGACCTAAGCAGAACTTTCTTCAGATTTGGCCTTAATATTTCCAGAACTATATTGGAAGTCATCTATTGGTATGAGTTGTATTGCAACATCTGGAGCGGTTTCCCCATCCCTGCTCAATGAGTTTTGTGGTGAAACAGATGACAGACCACAGAAATACAAGGAAAGGTCATCATTTTTCTTGTCACCTATGAACTTTTGAGAGCGCCAGAGATCATTTTGATTTAGAAATGCAATGGCAGTTCTGTTTTACAGCACTCTTAAGTGGAGCTTGAGAACTGTCCATTATCAAAAGCAGTGTGAAAGGAATGGGATAAGATCTCATATACTGCAGATGGAAAACTTTCCCCAGCTTTTTATGTCAACAAAGCAGTCACTAAACTCAAATCTGTTGTCCATGCATATGTGTGTGAGATCTAATCTGACATGCCCACACTATTTTTTCTTCTATTTTGGGCTAAGACATTCAGAATTACTGAATACTTAGCTCTAATTAAAATCCTATTGAGCTAATTTACTGAGTGCTCTGAGTGTTCATGAGTTTGTCAATAAATCCTATAAATTGGTTAACATCTGAACAACAACAAAATCTTTTTTATCTCTCTGTTCCATAAAGCAGCGGTTCCCAGCCTCCCTTCACCAGAATCACTCAAAAATGGTCTTGGTGGACCACTTAATGATTTTGCTGTCTCTTGTAGCAATTGTAATATACACTGTGTTAGATTCTGTGTCTATATCTATATATATATATATATATTGCTTCTTTTATTTCTCATATTGTATTTTATTATATTAGCATTTCCATTCCATAGAATTCAAACTGTAATAAAATACAATATAAGAAATAAAAGAAGCAAAAAGCAACAACAATTGAAAATCAATACTGATATTTTATGTGGCCATGCTACAGACCACCTGAATGAAGCTAGTGGATCACTGGTGGTCCATGGACCGCCAGGGGTTTGGAAACCCCTGCCATAAAGGATCCCAATTACCCAATTACTGTCATTACTGCTAGTATGCAACTATGGTAGACAGTACAAATGCTAAACAAATGTACTTGCAGGATATGAAATTTGAAAAAATGACTACACTGTATATCATAAAAGTAAGGTTCACATTTTAATGCTATATCTCTTATTAGAGTGGCTGGGGAAACCCAGCCAGATGGGCGAGGTAGAAATAATAAATTATTATTAGTAGTAGTAGCAGTAGGAGTAGGCTTTGTAAAAAATATTTTTCAAGAATGTCTTTGTGATTCTGGCCTCTGCCACTTGCCTAAGTACCGTATTTTTTGCACCATAACACTCACTTTTTTCCTCCTAGAAAGTAAGGGGAAATGTCTGTGCGTGTTATGGAGGAAATGCCTACGGGTGGCATGCCTACGGATTTTCCTCCTCTAAAAACTACGTGTGTGTTATGGTCGGGTGCGTGTTATAGAGCGAAAAATACGGTATCTTATGTGTAATAAGAGAGAAATGGTGCAATTTCTATGACTTGTGATCCCAGCAAATTTGGAGGGCACTCCTGTGGGCCATCTCAGTGTGCATTCACTTCCTCCCGCCAAATTTCTGAGAAGCAGTGAAAATGATTGGCTTATATAATCCATCACAACCAGGTTATCACTCAAACTTGTATTAGTGGTGCTTTGTTTTCAATTGCTTGTGAGACACTAGGGACTTTGAACCGTATGCCACTCCCGAACAATACCTTTTATGCAGCAAGGATCATAACAGGACCAGGTCTCTCAAAGGTGTCATTTGTTTGAATGGCACCTCCACATCAGTGGTGTGTAGGCTACTGCCGTCATTGACATTGGAAGAAACCCTTATATACCCCCAGCCTCCATTGTGGGTGCTTTGTTTTATAAAGCAGTACCATTATCCTGGGATAGCTCAGTTAGTAGAAGATGAGACTCTTAATCTCAGGGTTGTGGGTTTGAGCCCCATGTTGAGCAAAAAGTTTCCTGCATTGCAGGGAATAGTACTAGTTTCTATGACTCTATGACTGCAGAAGCCTAGCTAGGCTGTGAGCCCAGAAGCGGTCTTGAATGAATCCAATTCAATTGTAGCAGAACATCCTCATGTGTACCAGCTCATGAAAGAACATTCAGAAATGTATACATGTCTCTACCCTGCTTTCCTTGCAATCCCTGCATTTCCATTCATTTCCCTTATTTTATTCTTATTGCCCTCTTCTACAGTGAATAAATCAGTGTTTCATTGCTATTCCCAAGACTTGTGGTGTACATCATTGTGCCACTCTGGTTTTAGCTCCTTTGCAGAGGTGATGTTTAAAACAAGAACTGCAGTTTCCTCTTTCAGTAAAGATGTGGTATGCAACATTGCTTGGGATTTATTTATTTGCAAACAATATCTATTCTATCAACTTATTTTTTTAAAAGTATTATGGCAATGAACAGCATAAAAATGACTGCATACAAATTGGGATCAGAACAAATCCCACAAAAGAGAATAAGCTAGCTATATAAAATAATTTTATATCACACAGATATGAAAAATTAAAACTGACATAGCCTTTAAATACTCATTAGAAAAATAAAAACAGATCAGCCCAACTATAACTAAATGAATATAATTTTGATCACAGGTCTTCTTCAGCGGTCTATTATATATACAGTATGTGACATACATAAAGAATGCATCATTTCGAAATGCCCTGGTCATACTGGAGATAAAATGAAGTTCAGAGGCATATGGTGCTATTAAGAGTGCCTCTTAGTAGATGGAACACTATTTAGGAGATGGAATATAGTTGACATTCTACTACATTGCATTGACTCAGTGAGGAGCAAGTTACTGATGTCGGGTAGAATTCAAAATAGTGGTAAGGCGATCTCTCCGTCGGCACATGTATTTCTGCTTGCCAGACAGAATGACCTCCCCCCCCCCGTTCTCGGGGGGTTCTCCCAACCTCCCAGAGCCAATCAGGGCACAGGGGCACATGAGAGAGGGGGGGAACCTAGTAAGACTCTTACTAGCACAACTAGTTGAATCTGGACCATCGGATTGCATTCAATTAAGTCCAACTCAGAGTAGACTCATTGAAACTAATTCCCAATTAACTGCAGTGAGTCTACTCTGAGTAGGACAAGCCGCTCTGTCCCAGTCCCAGCTCCTTAAAATCTGTAATATTGATAAAGAATTGCATTTGCTTTGGAATTTACATTGGCAGGTGTATGCATGTGTGTTTAAGTTTCACACTAAGGAAGAACTGAACTAGAAAGAGTATGTACTCCTCTCTTTGCTACTACTTTGGGGTGGTATTTTTGGGAGGGGTGGGATAGGTTCATCTCCTTTGATTTTTATGGGAGCTCTCAGTTCTCCCCCTGAGGTCCCTTAAAATAGCTTCCTATTTAATCAGGAAAGGACATCTCTAGACCAGGCATAGGCAGACTCAGCCCTCCAGATGTTTTTGGCCTACAGTGCTCATGATCCCTAGCTAGCAGGACCAGTGGTCAGGGATGATGGGAATTGTAGTCCCAAAACATCTGGAGGGCCGAGTTTGCCTATGCCTGCTCTAGACAATGAGATGGCTGTCTCTCTAACCCATTTCTCACTGTGTGTCTCTTCTTCCTATTTTTCAAGCTACCCCATTCTATTCCTGCCACACAAGCCCTCAACATTTCATGCCATTTAGTTACTTGGGGACTGTTTGGGTACACTTTTCCGCTCAGCTTTTTCTCTCTGATGTTACCACCCATGTATTAAAGTGAGGTAAGGTTTTGGCTACATAACAACAAGCCCAGGAAGTCTCAAAACTGGTATTAGCAAGGAAAAAAAGGGGGGGAGAGATTATATTAGTTTATAGATAAAACTGCATAGGATTTTTGCAATTGATAGTACGAACCATTGAAAGTAGTTGTTTGGCAAACGTGGAATGAATATTAGGATTGTGGGAAACCAAAGCAGTTGTGGTATGGAAGTTCTGCTTGTTTTTAGCAGCCAGTGTTGGGAATTGCAATGTAGAATATTCTACAAACTTATACCTATCTGTCTCTGTCTCTGGTGTGATACACAGTTCTTCACTGTCATTTAAGAATTAAAAAGCATCACCTGATTTATGTGTCTAATATAATAATATATATATATATCTCACACACAGTCTTCCATCAGTTACTGGATTTGCGTGTCAACATAAATCTGAATGCACGTTTTAATGGTGAAGCCTAATACATTAGGATATGAGGCTCTTTGGAAAAATCACCCTAGTCCTAAACATGATTACTTGCAATTGTCATACATAAGACTTATTCAAAAAACAAATGTGCACAGGACTGTAGCTAGCTTCACTTACATAGACACTGTTGGCATCTGTCTGTCTCGGGAGACAAACAAGGTGTGTGCCTTTGGGGATGAAGTCAAGCTGTTGCGACGGTTGCAGCTCCTGCTGTGGCTGAAGAGACAGATGTGGGAGAAACATGTTTCATTGCAGCTGGGGTAGAGGAAGGCATCCATTTGTGCTGCAAATGCACCATGGAGCCCCCTCTCTCTGCGTTCCTCCCAGCAATCATTCCTCCTCTGGTCACTACTATGGATACACAACTTGACTGTCTGTCTCCAGGCACTGCAGTCTCCCGGCACTACAAGGCTTTCCCACCTGTCAGGGTTGATGTTGCCAGCCTTCAGGTTACATTTTCAGACATCTTTGTAACACAACATAGACATTAAACTTCTGCCTAACTGTTGGCAGAAGTGGCTGGGGAAACCCAGCCAGATGGGTGGGGTATGTATGTATGTATGTATGTATGTATGTATGTAAAATAAATAAATAAATAAATAAATAAATAAATAAATATTAGTGCTGTGGTGAAATGGGTAATTTGAACCCCTGTCCAGCAGTGGTGGGCCTTGATGAAGCATCATCATCATAACCATTTCCACAGCCCTGCTGCTAATGCTGACTGGGACAGCAGGTGTTAGTGGTGGCGCCTTGGAAAATGCCCCATTGCTATGCCAGCTCCCAGGCTGGTGCAGCGAAGAGGCCTGGATTAGGCCCGTTGCCATCATGTGCTAGCAGCAATTCCACACAGTATCTAGCCAAGGATATAGCACAGGCATAGGCAAACTTTGGCCCTCCAGATGTGTGGGACTACAATTCCCATCATCCCTGACCACTGGTCCTGTTAGGTAGGGATGATGGGAATTGTAGTCCCAAACATCTGGAGGGCCAAAGTTTGTCTATGCCTGATCTAGCAAGTACAGAATACTGCACTAGTCTGTGTCTGACCCAGACCTGTCCTCTCTCCACCCAGAAAACACCATGTTTTGGGAGTTCTACTGACTACAGCTTCTGCTCACCTGCCGACCATTTGGATGGATGCACTGGGGCACTCCACACCAGCAAGGCTTCTCCACTGATAGTGGAGCCCAACAAGGTTGGGCAGAGGGACACCTACATCCCATGCAAACCCTCCCCAGCGCGGCAGTTTGATTGTTCTGTATATTTCCAAATTATGTGAAAGTTGAGATTATTTCAGCCAACAAAAGAGACAAACTTATCCATTGACTATCTTGCCAGATTAGCCTTTTTGATCTTGAGAAATAAGACAACAAGCTTTGTGCTGTGCTCACAACTTCCAGATTTCTTTTTGCCCCCGTTCCCAAATTATTTTGCCCTGTTTCCACCAAGTATTGGAACAATACTATTTTGTCGTTATTCATTTGCTGGGTAAGCAGTGAAAACTGTTTTGCTTTTTTGTTTTTTAATGGACTACTCGAAGCACTGGGGAAGTGGGAGTGGTGGACTACAAAAGTAACACGTGGAGATACTGATGTAAATTAATTCACAAACTGTGAAAGATGTTCTCAGAAATATTTGCTGGATGTTCGTGAAAATTAGAGAGCAGTTGAGAAGTATAAAAGTTTTTGCACGACTACTGCTTCATACAGAAACCACAAGGCGATAGTCCAAGAGGGAGCCTTTTTGCGTGTGTTTCACACAGGGAGGGAACAGACATTGTCTGGAGCTTAGTGCAGAGCTCCTTGGAGGGCTTGTTAAATCTTTAATTTGGACGACTTGACCTGTCACTTATTAGCCAGCAAGAATGGCAGACATCAGTAGTGGAGCCTAGGAGGGGCTATAATGACATGAAAAACAGATCAGATGTATGTATAGGAACAGAGGGCTCCTAGTTTTCCTTTGTGCCTGCATGGATGTAACAAAGCTTTCCAACATTTTCATAATGAGTCAATGAAGAAAAATATGAACCATGTAAGTTGGAATGCGCAGTTTCAAAATTTTACATTAGCATGAAAAATGTGGACCATGCTGTTCGTCTTCTTTTTCATTTAATTCCCTCCCATTAGTGTACACTAATAGCCTAATTCTTTGCACAAGATAGATAAACTTACTCTCCCAATATATTATGGTGAAAATAGTTGCTTCCTGAAATCCCTAGAGCATCTAGTTGGTTCACTTGGCACATGTGGTCTCTTTTGGATTTTGATTTTTTAAAAGGAAAATAGTAAAGGAAATTATTTCAAGTTATTGAAGACTTAAGAACAAAGGAAAATGAATTGTGTGGTGCAGCAACCCTTCAGTTGGTAAAACTCTGTTGTGAGAAGCCACTGGGAAGATGGAAATAAATATGCTTAACAATATTCCATGCTTAAAACAGCTTTTTAATTGTATGTGGCATCTACCTATAATGTTGGATATTTTATGTTAACTGGGTATAAAAAAAGAAAACAAGATGTCTAGTTTCAGTTGCTAAATTATTAGTGTATTTACACTTTGAAAGACACAAGAAATTCAAAGGTAAATGTGTAATATGGGTCTTCTGTAATATCTAAAAGAGAGAGGGGGGAAAGTTTAATTTATATTTAAAGCAGATGTACGGTTGCAAATACAAGGTAGTTGTAATATTCTAAGCACATATTTTAGGGACTTCCTCCCCTTTTCCAAATCTCACTCATGTGGAACATACACTCATTTCTGTAACAAAAATTCTTTCTACTCTATTGGTAAAATGAATAGCATCAACTCAAAATATTTAAAAATTTAGTCACATCCACATCTTGCAGCCTATAAGGAGCTTTCACGCTTTTGGGCTCGCTTTAGATCTTTAATACCCTTTCCTTTTGTGTCAAGGAGCTCACGAGGCGTAAAGAAGCACTGATAAACCCACTTAGATCCCTTCCTGGGCCGTCACCTCTCCCTGCCAAGCGGCTTTAGGTGGTAACTGATCTGTGACAGGCTGCCAGTCAAACAGAGCATTTCTGAAAGCTGACACAAAAGACTGAGCGCTGGAAAAAGGATAGGAAATAAGAAAAGAAACCAAACTGTATCAGCGTCTCTCTCTCTCTCCCCCCCCCCACCCGTCTCTCTCTTTCCACCCCCCTCCGCCCCTTTCCCTCTTTCTTCCCCTTAGTCAGGTTCATGGCAAGGGCAGCTTATAGGCTGTGAGATAGAGATCAGTAGCCCTTCCAAGCTGGGGACTGCCCCACCTTACGGCTGATGATAATAGAGGCAAAAGTGAGAGTGACAGTCAGATGGAAACTGACACAGGGCTTCTATCAATGTTGTTGCTTCCCATGAGACCAGAAGAGAGAGGAGGAGACAGACAGACGGACAGACAGAGAAGTGAAAGACAGGAAGAGAGGGAGAGTTCAGCTGAATGTCACTGTTGATAACTGCAGCAGCTCTCGCTACTTTTTCCCCCCTGTTGGGGTGTCATGCTGAACCACATTTGAGAGTTTAGCCCACCCCACCAGCAGAGAGCACTTTGTGCTTATTTCCAGTTGGCAAGGGCTTCACGGCTAGGAGGAGGTCGCCCAGCGACTTCCTCGCCTTAATTTCCTCGGTCTGAGTGTGTGACACTTGTACTGCAATTGCACTTGAAGGATTCTGTTTGCAGTCTTTTGAGCTCTTCACATGGTGAGATTTCTTCATGTTAAAATACGCGGCGTTGCTGCTCCTGGAACATTACATGCCCCTGCATCTGTGAAGCCCCCACAAAATAGTTCATTGAGCAAATAAAGGATGGTGGCAACGGTGATGATACTTAATAAAACAAATACCGCTTTCCTGAAGGAGATAAGATTCCACGAGTATGTGCTGTTAAAGAATCTGAGGTGCACGGCATGTTTCCACACAAAGCAGTGGTGGGAGATGAACCCGTAAAAGTGATATTTGAAAACAACAACATTGCCACTTCTGTTTTATCTCTTGCTGCTGTTTTGCCCCGGACAAAATATTCCAGGGTGTTAGTGTTGCTAATCTGGAAACATTTTAAGGATAGTCATAAAATAATTGAGGTTAAGGTTTTTCAGAATAGCTGGTTTCAAAGGAGGAGAACAGCTAGTTAAAAACCTTTCTAGGTTTAGGATGAATGCCTCCATTAAGCAAAATTACATACAAAATGTGTATAGCAGGAGAAATTTGCACTAAAATCCCGATAAGGACTTGTTTGGTTTTGCTTTAAAAATTGCAAACTGGTGTGGAAATGTAGAAAATGGAATTCTCAGTGGTATGTGGAACTCCCTCCCTACTGAGATGCACCTAGGCTCAGCCCGATGTAATTTACCAAATCTAGGAAGGTGCCTTAGATACTTAGTCCCTCTGGTCCATACACTGATCAGTAGTGGCTGTTCATGATTTCAGGAGGAATTTGCTCTCACCTGGAGGGCTGTCAAGGATTGAACCTGCAACCTTCTGCATGCAAAGCAGATGCTCTACCAGTGAGCTATGGCACTTCCCCATTATTACAAACTATAAAATTACAGCGTCACCATCTGATACGTAAGTATCTGTGGTATTCACTGCAGGTAGGAGAACATCATAAAACCAAAGTGTTATGCAGCTTAAAAAAAAAATTCCTCCAAAGTGCTTTGATAGTTTTTGCATGCACCAGTTAGGTGAAGGTATATGTATTTTTCACATCATCCAATGGATTTTTGCCTTTTGTGATGATGTTTCTAACTTTCTCACTGTTACAAACACACAGCTGTCACAGCTTAAGCAGATGTGCTCTTCCTGCTTTGTCAGCCTGTTCTTTCAGAATTTATTTTGCAGTTAAACAGCTGTAGAAAAGGTGGAGACTCACCTCTTCCCCCCCATGCCATTTATCTCAATGAGCTGTGAACATAAAAATTAAATCCTAACATTATTAAAAATGCTCTCTAGTGCCCCTTTTCAGCTTGAGCAGTTTAAAAAAGGAACAATGCATCTTGAATTATACTGTGACTTCTAGGTAGTCTTGAGCCTCCTCAGCTCTACGCATTGTAAAATGAAGCACTGATAGGATCGCTATGTGCCGTCTGGAAATGGGCCCTGGTCCTGCCCCATTATGGCTGGCTTGCAATTTTGTATTCAGAATTAATTTTCTCTGCTGGGCCTGCTAATTCACTCAAAGGAAGCCTCTGTGCCTTTCTTTTCTGAGCTTCCTACAGCATGTAAAGACAGTTCAGGTAATCCAAAGTTTAAGCAGGCAGGACGTAAAGCTTAACTAGCTTCATAGGGAGAACTTGGACATTCTCCCATAGAAACCTCATTCACCTCTAAAGGGCCCGAGGATAGGTACACGTTTCAAACATCTTTTCTTGGTGGCAATGCCTCAATACTTATACTTGCCTAAGCAGCCCCCTCTAAACCGGATAGAGAGAGACACGAATACCCATACCCATTCCCACTACACTAATGTAACGTGTCTCTCAGGCTCATGCATATCTGTCGTCGCAGTGTGTCATCTTGTCTCCAATGCTGTTTACTGAGGGATTGGACACGAGGTCTCAACACTATGCTTAAATGCACCCAGCTCTCTGTAACATCTGAAGGAAGTGAGGTCCTGCAAGCCTGAAACTGGTGTTGTGTCTGGATGCAGTGGAGGGCTGGATGAGGGCCAATAAACTGAAGTTTAAACCCTGCTAACTTGGTTGCAAGGGAGTTGCACTTCCCTTGAAAAATCAGCTTCATAGCTTGAGGGGTTGCTGGATTCATCATTGTAACTAAAGGCCCAAGTAGCCTCAGTGGCTCTGAGTACCATCTGCCAGTCATGACTATTCCTGGACAGCGATAGCTTGGTCATGGAAGTCCATGAATGATAACCTTGAGGTCGGATTACTGCTTTATGTGGGGCTGTCCTTAAGGTCCGTCTGGAAATGGTGGCTGGTGCAGAATGCTGTGTCTAGGCTGCTGTTAGGAGAGATGTATCCCCCACATTTAACACATCTGTTGAGGGATATGCACTGGCTACCAATGAGATACCAAGCTATGTTTTAGGTTTTTTACTTGGTGTATAAAACCATAAACAACCTAGGTCCAGTTTGCCTTTTCTAATATCATTTTGCCTAAACCCTTAGGTCACCAAGTGATGCCCTCTTGTGGGTGCCACACACCCCAGGTGTTTACCAAATACCTAGGGCAGAGCTTTTAGTGTGGTGGCACCCACACCTTGAAATACATATACTGTCCCGGGGAATTAGGATGGTGCTAACTGCTTGTGCTTTTTGGTGTGTTCTTAAGACTACACAAAAAAATCAACCAGATGTTTTCAGGGTCTCATTGTTGGATATTGTTCCTGTTGGTTTTACAGATGTAAATATAATTTCATAAGATAATGTTATTTCTC
This sequence comes from Podarcis raffonei, assembly GCF_027172205.1. NCBI lineage: Eukaryota > Metazoa > Chordata > Lepidosauria > Squamata > Lacertidae > Podarcis > Podarcis raffonei. The sequence goes on from NC_070604.1 coordinate 48,336,148, forward strand.
CCTCTGACAGGAAATTCAGGTTCTAACTAACCAAACTAGCCAAAACAGGAACAGTGAGAAAATAGAGGGAGGTATGATTATGTTTAGGGACGCGGGTGGCGCTGTGGGTTAAACCACAGAGCCTAGGACTTGCTGATCAGAAGGTCGGTGGTTCAAATCCCTGCGATGGGGTGAGCTCCCGTTGCTTGGTCCCTGCTCCTGCCAACCTAGCAGTTCGAAAAGACATGAAAGTGGAAGTGGATAAATAGGTACCGCTCCGGCGGGAAGGTAAACGGTGTTTCTGTGCACTGCTGTGGTCCGCCAGAAGCGGCTTAGTCATGCTGGCCACATGACCCGGAAGCTGTGCGCTGGCTCCCTCAGCCAATAAAGCGAGATGAGTGCCTCAACCCCAGAGTCGGTCACGACTGGACCTAATGGTCAGGGGTCCCTTTACCTTATGACTATTTTTGGGGGAACCCCAAGCCTTGCAGCACCATAAAATAACTACAGGAAAATGGGGGATACTACTTCCAAAAACATGCCCACTGAAGACTCAGCATGCTTAGTGACCATAGAATGCTGTCACCCTATCTGCACCATCAATTTAAAGCAGTATCGTATCACTTTAAACAGTCATGCCCCCCCAATCCTGAGGACCGTAGTTTATAAAAGGAGCTGAGTGTTTATGAGACCCTAATTCCCCTCACAGAGCTACAGTGCTCAGAATTATTTAACAGTCAATCCCTCTTCCTAAGGAACTCTGGGAATTGTAGTTCTGGGAGTTGGGATTCCAGCACCCTTAACAAACTACAGTTCCCAGGATTCTTTGCAGGAAGCCATGATTGTTTAAAGTGCTATGATGCTGTATTGTGCAGATGGGTCTGTCTGTTGGGTGGTATTGGTGTTGATGCAATAGGGGAACATAATGGGGGGGGGGGCAAGGCAGCCTGGAACCCTGAACAGAAGCACTCAGTGCTACAGCAATTTGTTGCAATTTACCTCTTTTAAAAGTTCAGATCAGCCTAGGTTTATTTATTTAATGACTACAAAATGTACTGATGTACTGTACTTGCGTATGGCACACAGTGCAGTATCTTCATTATCCAAACTTCCCTGTCCTGTATCCTCATGTCTATGTAATATATGGTAAAACACAGACCTCTGAATGCAACCATCTGATTATGCAAACATTCAAATGTCATCTAAGGCATTCAGATAAATGAGGTTGTCCCATATGCAACTTGAATATATACTTCAGGATAGCTTAATGCCACAGCATTAAGGAAGGAAAATGTAATTTTTATGTACTAATACACAAGAGAGTTTAAAAAATTGTCTATAATAGTTCTTCATGGTATAACTCCTAAGATGGAAGAAATAAATTGACTGATTTGACCCACAAATTGGTCAGGTTAGATTGATTTGATGTTGTGGGTGGGCCTTTCTGTACTTTTGAAGTTGCAATGTTTTTATTTAAGGGATAAATTGGATTTCTGGGCATGTGTGATATACAGCAATTTAAAATTATTGGAGTTCTTCATATTGTTAAGTGTACTTCAGTCTGAAAGAGTGACGCTTTCCTACAAATGCCAGGTAAATTGCTCTGTAAGTCCAGAATCCCTGATTACCTCAGAATTGAAATGCTTACAAAAATGCTGAAATGTTCTAATAATTTTACAGCTCTTTATGATTCGTGTGCTTAGAACCCCAATCATTTCTAAATCGAAGAGCTCTCATTATTTTGAAGTTTCATGTGCTGCATAAAGCGATTTAAGATTATTTCCTCGCCTTTCATATTTTCATTTTATTTTTTTAAAAAAAACGGGGTGGGGGAGACTTGCTTGGTCTTTCTGAGTATGTTTTAAAAGATTACAAATGGATTTAAGCATTCAGTATTTAAAATGGAAATTGAATCAAAATCTTTAAAATACGATGATGATAGCTGGGGGAGGATGATGATGGATTGGGGGTGGGGAGAAGCCATTGAAGCAGAGGAAATACCATTTTAAGGACTGTCAGTGATTCCTGCTGGGGAAAATGTGAGGGGCAGTCAATGTGCAGATGTAGACAGGGTGTAGCAGGGACACAATTAAACTTACAGTAAAGATGCAATAAAAGAGAGAGGCATATTCATTTAATGGGAAGAAAGAAAAAGGCTTGTTTTTACACACACACACAGAGAGAGACGGAGACAGAGAGACAGAGACAGAGAGAGTTGGGTTATTTTTATTTATTCATTTATGATGATGCCGCCGCCACCTTAGAGCAGTGGTTCCCAATTAGCCAAGTACTGTGAACCGCCTGTTTTTCAAAAGGCAAGCCATGGTCCCCCCTGCTTTTGAAATTGTTGATATATTTATGGTACTTTTTGTTATGTGAATGCTGCCACGTGAGTGGGTTACACAGAACCTCTGTGTCCACAGACCACCAATTGGGAACCACTGTCATAGAGGGTGGTGATACATGGCCTTTATGGTGTCTTTAAACAATATTAGTATATTTTGCATAGATATCCATTCCCCCCTCCCCCAGCACAGTCCTGGATATGTCTACCTGGAAGAACGCTCCATGGGATATAATGGGGTTTAGTTCATTTAAGTAGATATAGTATTGCAGCCTTGAATGCTTAGTTGAGAAGCCATTTTTCATACAGTTTAGATGGCAGACCAGAATTATTTTAGTTTATATAAAAGCTGTGGGAAGCCTTCTCTCTCTCTCTCTCTCTCTCTCTCTCTCTCTCTCTCTCTCTCTCTCTCTCTCTCCAGCCTAAGGGCTTCATTTCCTCATAAGCAAACAAGTGGTGGGTGGGGACTGAGACAAGAGTGGGTGGAGCAATAGATGTGCTTAACCTTTTCTACAATAAACTAGAGGCATCTAGATGAACACTTCTCCATCTTCTATCCAGGCAAGCAAGCGTCATTATCACAGACCAAGGACACAGTACAACCAGGCAAAAACACTTGAGGATGTGGAACAGGGCCAGGAAGGAGTGTGGCCTAGGGAGAGTCCCAAGGGCCAGGCTGAGAGTCCTGGGGGCCACATTCAGCCCCTAGCCCTGAGTTCCTCACAACTGTTAAGTAAAGTAGATACTTGAATAGCTTGGTGCATTTTTTCCCTGAAAGTCAAAATGTTCTTTCCATAGTATTGCCCTCCTGGCAGATTCTGCATAAATCATGAATTTATAGCCAGATTATAAGTAGATACAAGATATCTACTGGCATTCACAGGCCTCCTTGGTTAGGTTTGCCAAGCACTGGTGGCTCTGCTAAGAATGAAATAAAGGTTTACCAGTTTCTGTTCCCCTCACACTCTGCAAGTTTCTTCTCCTGTATTTTCTAGTTCATATTCCTGTCTTTCCATCTTCTAAATCTGCAGCATTCCTAGTCTACAATCCTTGCATCTGATTGCAGAAGGAACAAAATGTCAAAATCTGATATGCCAACTGCACACTTAAGGAGAATAAGAATCTTGTACCTTGCTAGTGCCATGTTATGTGGGGCTGGTCTTAAAATATTGTTTGGAAGCTAAATCTGGTGGAACATGCAATGGCAAAACATTTGAAAGGAGCCAGGCACAGGCAACCTATATAAATGCCCAAATGGCCAGGTTTAAGTATATTGTAAATGGATCGTTTGTTGTAACTGAAGGTTCTGGCACCAGAGCCCATGAATCTTACTCTCTTGTCATTTAAGAAGTTGTGAGAGCTGGACTGGGGCATTCTTGATTACGGTGCCTTGATTGTGGATATCAGCCAGGGCATGGCTTCACTTAGTTTTGGGAGGTATGTACGATAAAAGCATCACAATTTTGACAGGTTTTGGCACAGGGTAAAGTAATTTTAGATTGTTCTAGAATGTGTGGTTCAGAAGTCAATTGGCATTGATTGTTTGGATACTATATTTTAGAGCTGCATATTGGTTTATGTATAAACTGTCAGCTTCCTTGGAAAGTTGGCTTATATGTTTGACAAATAGATAAACAATATACAGTCGAGTCACAACTAGCGCACCTTTAACTTGCATGGTCGCAGATTGTTCTGGCTATACACAATTTTGGCTTTATGCACAATCCCTGGAAGCTAGCCCCCCGACCCCTTTCTATCTCTGGTCACATCCACTCCATGCATTTAAACCACTTAGCTTCCCACAAAGAATCCTGGGAACTGTAGTTTAATCCTCAGCTACTATTTCCAGCACAAAGTACAGTTCCTAAGATTCTCACGTGTATATTTGCATTAAAATTACTCAGCATTGTGAATGATGTCCAAGGCAGCTGTTCTACTGCAGAACATTGTCCCAAGTAGTGAAGAATTTATAAAATGGGGGCATTTGGAATATAAACTTTGAAATCAGATCCTGGTCAATTATTCAACCCTAGCTGCAAATAAAAAACTAGCTGTAACTTTCAATGTCCAGTATTTTGGCACTTACTTACCTAAAGATGTAAGTTAGAAGAGAGTAAGTTAGAATTGTAGTTTTTGTTGTCAGTTTATTTATTTTTAATATCTGAAGGGCTCAACTTGCACAAAAGTGCTTGCGACAAATCTTCTCTTTCCAATTTTTTTTTTTTTTGGCCAGATTTTGTGTTGGGGAGGATCACTCTACATACTGTAAAACCAATTTAACATGGTGTTTTCATTGTTAACCACATTGCCACACCTACGAATATATACCCCCTCTTCCCCCAGTTTCACTGTCTCTTGGACTGTGCCATAAAGTGTTACAAAAGGACAATTGCTGTGCAGATTCATATTAGATGACTGAATCCCTCATTTGTCATTCCTGAGACTGGTTTGTAAAAGACCACAGAATTAAACCATATTTCTTTATATTAGCTCCTATGGAAGCAATTTCAAAATGAGCAATGACACTATATATTATTAATCATCACTGTTAGGTTGAGCACTCAAACCAAAATTTGCTTTTGTCAGACATAACGCACTAGTACAAAAAAAACACATTATGTGTGTTTCTGTTTTACTGCAAGAGGAGCACTTAATCCTGGCTTGCTGTCTATCGTTATTTAAGATACATTTATAAACAGAGGGTCTTCCTGAGGGATCCATAAATCATACATTACAGCAGAATGTTAACATGCAAAAATAAAGGTTTGTCACTTACAGTACTAATAAACTTGCCTCGTGGTGTTGTGTTGAGGCTAATCCATGTACCACCCATACTGAAGACGGATATTGAATATGCAGGTTCAGTTTACCAGTAGCTTCAATATGCTGCTATAATAATGAACTTCAAAGCATACAAAGACATTCACTCTTTCCCCATGTAGCCCCTGACCTCAGAGCTTTGCTTTTTATCTTTATATAAAAGGGAAATAAGCCTAACTTAGACTCTAGGTATTGTGTCCATCACAGAACAATAGTCCATGTGAAAGTGATCTACAGCAGCAGCAGCAGCAGCAGCAGCAGCAACAACAACAACAACAACAACAACAACAACAACAACAACAACAACAACAACTTCATTCATGGAGGGCTTTTCCCCCTTTTATTTTTGGACATCATAATTTTGGAGAACAGAAATCCATGCTTTCAGCCTTTGTAAACACTTTTCCAGATCTTGATGTCTCCTGTTTTGATAAACTTGTCTCTCGAGGAAGGGCAATTGGTTCTTGTTGCACTGTTTACTTTAGGGGGGTCATATTTCCAGCACAATCCTCACCCTGTCTACTCAGATGCATGTCCTTTTGAATTCAATAGGGCTTACTCCCTGGTATGTGGGGTTAGGATTGCAGCCTTTGTGCATTTTTAGAATAATGTATATTGAGGTGGTAAAACTGGGTGGGTGGGTTGATTGGTTCAATTTTTAAAAACCCACATCAGTTGGGTAGTGGCAAGTTTAGAAGTGTAGGATCTCTTCATGATACTTCTAAAATTATACCACTTTCTAAGATTATACAATAATCTAACAGTGAAACAATAATAACAATTAAGGATGCATTGCATCAATTAATGCAGACCTCCTGTAATGGTTCTAGGGGTTGCTCGTGCGTAAGTCGACGCCACACCTGGCTAGGTTACCTGGGTGAACTCTTTCTGTCCGGACAGCCACTCACCCGTGGCTGTCTCAATCGCTGGCAGAATCCGTCAGTGGGCATTTCTTGAACTTCTTCCAGCAAAGAAGCTCTTTGACGCCTAGTCGCCGCCTACTCTCCCTGCGCGGAAGCCTTCTGCGCAGGGAGGGTGTGGGCAGCGGAGGACCCGTGCTCTCCCCACTGGTCTCCGGTGAGGAGTCATGGAGCCACCTCGCCGATTCCCCCATCTGCCCCCCTTCTCCACTGGTGCTACGCTGAATTCCTTCCCCAGAAGATGGGCTGCTTCTCTCCCTCCCGGGACGCTCTCCGGAACCCCTCTGGAGCCCTTCCTCTCCCTCGGGCTCCGATGGCAGTTCCCTGACACCTCCGTATATTGCCTTTCATCTAGATCAATGATGGCGAACCTTTTAGAGACCGAGTGCCCAAACTGCAACCCAAAACCCACTTATTTATCGCAAAGTGCCAGCACGGCAATTTAACCTGAATACTGAGGTTTCAGTTTAGAAAAAAACAACTCACATATTAATATCTTTTGTCTTAAAAGAAAAACACAATAACAGAGCTTTCAATGATGCAAACAACTTTTTATTGAAAGGTAAAAGTTTGCATTATCCTCGTTTGGGAAATCATGAAAAAGAGAATTACTCCCAGACAACATGGCCATTTTGATAATTTCCCTTCAAGAAACTCTTCTTTGGGAGATTCCAAAGCAGAAGCTGAATGGCCATCTGCCATGGGTGCTGTAGTTGAGATCCCTGCACCGTTGGGGGGGTTGGACTTAGATGGGCCTCGGGTTCCCTTCCAACTACTCACAATCCTATGATTTGATGGCTAGCCTGCTGGGCTGTACTTCTCAAGCCCGCTCATGCGGGAGGGAGCAAAATGCTGCCAGGCTTACTGGCAGTTCTGCACCGATGTGCTTTAAGATAGCACAATGGAACATTCACGTTTCTGCTGCAGCCCGTGGGTGCACTCACGCACTCATGGCTCTACTTGGTGCACATGCTGCCCCAACGAACTCTGTGCTGGGGCGATGGCACGCCTTCTTACAGAGAGGGCTCTGAGTGCCCCTTCTGGCTGGCGTTCCATAGGTTCGCCACAACTGACCAGATTACTTGAAGGGCTCCAATATCTTCTTTCACAGTGACTTAAGTTGTGTTTTTCTTGATCAGATTTCCATCCAAGTGTGCATTCGAGTGTGTGTGATGCTATCTACACTGCTGGGCATTTAACAGAACATGCATCAGGATTTGAGTCCATATTCTGGAATGACTAGTTTTACATAAACAGCTTTTAAAAACACAAACACAAGAGCTGCACTTGGTGATTCCCATGTTATATTATTTAAATTCTGTTATTGGTTGCAAAACTTATAATCAAACACATTCTAACTGGAACAATTGAATATTGCACACCTTGCCATGGCGGTTCATGCATTGGTTAGGTCACAATTAAATTATTGCAGTGTGCTGTATGTGGGGCTGTCCTTGCATCCGATTAACTATCAGCAGCTAGTGCAAAATACAGCTGCTAGTATGTGTGGTTCAAGGTCAAGATTTTTGTTGCTGACATGGAAAGTCCTAAACAGAGTGGGGCTGGTATATCTAGCAGACACCTGCCCACACTACTGCTAAGCTCATCTTTAAGGTCTTCAGTATTCACTGACCAGTGACAATGCAGAAATGGACTTTCTTGGACTGCTTTCCTGAATGCCCTCCCCTGGGTAATTCATGTGGCAGGGACAGTATTTATCTTTAAACACCTCTTAAAAATGTATATGCTTATTCAAGCTTTGCTGGACTCTGATTCCTACTGTTAAATTATTATTTTAGTTTCGTACATGGGTCACTTTATCTGTGAAATACAATTGCATTTTTTGTTTTATCTGATTTTTAGGAAATTTTTAACCAGTGTTGTACTTTCCTTATTTCTATATAAACTGCTAATAATTTTATTGTACAGATATTACTGACAACAATAATTTTGGTCTTTTGTACTGTGGTGCAATTCATTTCTTTTCTGTTGAAATAAGTTTGCATGTTATCAAGACATATGACCCACGTGGACATGTAATTAACATGTGCATACTGGGTGACATGGAATGGCCGAGTTTAATTGCCAGAAGGGGCTAGAAATGTGTTGCTTCGTTATTAGATTTGAATATGTTTTGCTGGAAACATCTGAAGATTAGTGTGTGCACTTGTGTGTGTTCTATATAATAGGGCTGTCTTCCAATGAAAGAATTGCAAGTTGATTTATCACCTGCCCTTTAACCAACTAATCCATCAATTAATTGATTAACTTCATTGGCATATAACCAAAACCCTCAATTGTGGGCACCTTTCTGAAATATTGAAGGAAGTGTGAGATAATTTGCAGTTTAATAAACCAAAATTACTGTTCATTGTTGTAAGGATTAGACACCTTTTGTCATTTTTTTTGTCGTTTCCTGGTCTATAACACACTAGACCCAAACTAGCTTTAGATCAGTAACAAGCATGCCTTTAACTTCCATTGATTAAGCAAATGAAGGTTTTGTTGAATAATCCTCTGATTAACAGAGCAATGCTATACATGTCCACTCAGAAGTAAGTCCCATAGAGTTCAGTGAAACCTACTATCAGTTGAGGGTGAATAGGATTCCACCCTAAACCAGTACAACATGGCTCCTCAGCACATGTGTATATGTGTTAGTTTGTTTGCTTTTTATATGTATGTATGTATGTATGTATGTATGTATGTATACACATACACATTGGGAAAGATTGAGGGCACAAGGAGAAGGGGACGACAGAGGACGAGATGGTTGAACAGTGTTCTTGAAGCCACAAACATGAGTCTGACCAAACTGCAGGAGGTAGTGGAAGACAGGAGTGCCTGGCGTGCTCTGGTCCATGGGGTCACGAAGAGTCGGACACGACTAAACGACTAAACAACAACAACAAAATACACATACACACACAGACAATATTCATATATGCACACATAAACATACAGATTTTAAAATTAAGCTTTATGCCTGCAGTTAGAATGCTAACTTATGGCTACTTACATTTTACCTCTGTTTTTACAGGTGAAATGGGTGGTATATCAGACAGCTTATTAAAGAGACAAGCTTGCTGCTTTCCCAAAGTGGGATGACAGAACAAGTCATGGTATGTATTGTAATTTCAGTGCTGCAATACATCTTGAAGCTGTCTGAGGTAAAACGCTTGCTAAGCATTGCATTGGGGCTGTCAAAATGCTTCATGGGGTAGTAATTAAATTGAGGCAATTCTACAGTTCATTTTGTGGAACCAAGCCAAAACTACATGTAGCCTAGAAATATGTTTCCATAGACCTTTGTTGTCGTTGTTGTTTTAAAGTGGGAAAAACCAGACTTTTTTAATCTAAGGACATTTACTTCAGTGGAAGGCATCCACTGCTTTGCTATTGTCCATTCTGCTTTGTTTGTTTGTTTGTTTGCTTGCTCCCTACTGTTTGTTTGTTAGCTCCCCACCCTACATTATACCTAAAGGAAAGAGGACACTGAGTATTAAAAGGGTAATTGCTTTTGTGGTGTGGACTTCAGCTGCTGTTAATATTACAGGACTGAAAAGCAGAGGGGACTGAGATTTCTGGCCCTGAAGATAACTTCAAGTAGTCTTAGGCTCCTTCCATTTTTCCTTGCTGCTAATGCCTTTGGAGTGTCTGCTAGCACCAGCACAGAGTACACAAATTAGCGACCTTTCTCCTTACCTTGGGTCCATTCTTGACTCTGCCACAGAACTTGAGACATCATCTGCAATGCCTGAAAAATATAAAAGCATATATGATCCTTCCTAAGTCTGCTCTGTCTGGTTTCAGCCGTAATGCATCCCCCCCCCCAAATATTGGGATTACTTCCCAGAAAATTTGTTAATAGTTTTGTGATATCTGACATTTTGACTATTTGGCTCTCAAAGCTGTTTATAACCATTATTTTAAATAGTTTGATGCTGTGATATACTTAAAAAAAAAGTCACCTCAGAAAGCCTGGGGCTTTAATTCTGTTCATTAAAAAGTAAGAATCACTGATCACACTGGAACTTGTAATAAGGAGCTGGATGTTCAGTTAAGGTCCACATTTCCTTCCAATTGCATTCCGTCAGTGTTATATTACACACACACACACACACACACACACACACACACACACAGAGTTTGCATTACTGTTCATGGGTGTTGATATGTCCCCCTCCATGTGTGATCTCCAGGAAAATTGCCCCAACTCCCTACCCAAGGTCAAATAAGACCAAATCGCAGCTAACAAAATAACAAACCATCAGCAGAAAATCTGCATTAAACACTGCCCCAAATTCTTGGTGTGTAGGATTTTAAAAAATCAGATATGGTGAACCTCTGACCTTCAAAATGTTCTTGGATTAAAACTCCCATCAGCACCAGCCAGCTTGGACAATTGTTGTAGAAGATGGGAATTGTTGTCCATCAATTTCTAGTGAGTCACAGCTCCCCCTCCCTGGTATAAATGATAGTAAATGAATGTGCTTGGGGAGGGAATCCCACAGACAGAGCAAGTTCTTTTTACAGTAGCCACTCACCTTAGATCTAAAGGCCCTTGGAGAAATTCAGCACATCTTTATGACTGTACAAATTTGTGTGGGAGTATCTGGGCCTTCAAATATCCTGGCCCCAGTCTGTTAAAAGTCTTGTGGTTAGATCCAGTAGTTTGAATGGAGCAAACCGGCATCAGTAAATCTCGCCCTGGGTGGTCAGATCGAAAGGTCCCAGGTGGTAACTTAGCTGCTATATACTGAACCAACTGCAATTTCCAAATGCTATTCATAGGCAGTGAAATATACAGTGTAGTGAAGAGATCTAAATTGGCGTGCATGCTTTTCCGTCTTACCAGGAGTGTATATTATTCACTGTTCTGCTCTTGCAGTCTGAACAATGCACCAGAAATGTTTTTTGCCCATTAGGGTTGTGCTTGGCCTGATAGGACATTAGTTGTGCTGGCCTGGTCTCTGATCTTGTGGGATATATTCTGAAAAATATGTTTACTCCCAGAGAATAGCTTGAAAGGACAGGAGGCCACCTCCTGATGGAGCCAAACAGTTGTGAGTCTGGTCAGTGCCTGGGTGACTGCATGGGAACTGCATGTGGGCCACTGTGGCAATCACACACAGGGCCCCAGACGTGTGACGGTCTATTGACCCTGTGCCGCCACTGCGATTGCTTTTTCCGCTGCCACCACCCCATATCTCACGGGGACACATGGAGTCCAGTCAGTTGTTAACATAAACAAATAATCAAGTTTATTTTTAAATGCAGGAACAAGCTTATGGTTTCAGTTAATTTTTCTCTTGTCAGTTTCTTAGTTCCTAACAACTCCAAACTGATTATTCCAACTATCTATCTGACTCCACCTAACAATTCCTCTCACTCTCTCACAATACAACTCTACCAACCCACACCTAAACCTCCCTCTTCCTTCTTCAACTCCCAAACCTCAATTCCCAAACCTCAACTTCACTCTAACTTTTATTCTCCCCTTGCATTCTCACTGGCCAATCACATCACACCTATTTTAACCCTTTCCTTATGACCCATCCTAGGAGGCAAACGCCACAGCCACCTTGGGTTCCATGATAGAAATAAAGGTGTGATATGAATATAAATAAATAAGAAGCCTCAGTTGGCTCTGAATCCAAAACAATTTAGAATTATGGAAGTTTAAATCAGGTCATGTGGTGACTTTCTTTCTTAGGTATTGGACTTTTGTACATGTTGAGATCCTTACTCTGCAAGTGCTCCAACTCAAACACATAATGTAATTAAGAGTTTCCTGAAACTGTAAACAATGTTTGTGTATGAATCTCAGTAGTTGGAATGTGTTGAATTGTTAGACCTGTATTGTCAATATGTAACTGGTCAAGACCATTTGTTGTTGGAGCAAAACCCCTATCTTACTGGTATAGCCCCTTTAATGATCAGATCTTTCCGTTTATCTGCTTTCTTATTGCCTGAAAATACTATATCAAGCATCTGAACTGTTTTTCAATTCCTATCCACAGCTGAAAGAGAATGTACCATATGAAGACCTTGACAAATCTTGTATGTCTGCATGTCTTTTCATATGTCTAATCACCCACAGTAATGCATGTTTATATGAACAAATTCATTAGTTTGTGGCATGAAAATTGTTTTAAATATGTTGATTGAAGGAAATGTCAAAGACTTTTGGAGAGTGAGAATGAAAAATTGTAAATATAAGAAAAGTATATATTTATGCTCTCGGCAGCCAAATGTTCTTTTTAATGGAATTTAAATAAATGGAATTTTTATGACAAAAAGGCAACAGTAAAAAGCAGTGATTATATTTTTCATAGTTCATTTGCCTTCTTTGCCCTGCAGATCTTGTGTGGAAGGAAAATGAGATCCCTAGTGAAGTCTACAATGTGATTGACTCTGAAGAAAGATTCTGAGACCTATTGGTGCTTAATGACCCTTGTTGGCCTGTGCTATAGGAACTCGTATGCTCTTAAAAAACAGACAACATATTCTTTAGAAATGATAAGAAATGTCATTTCTGTTGTGTGTTATCATTGTAGTTGGACGTTCTTAAATGTTACTGACTTTAAATAGTTGATTTGTAGAAAGGCATGCTAACCAAATATACTTGTGGAAATCAGAAAACTAGCCCAGCATCGTGACTGCAGACAGTTAAATAATAACAAGCTTGGTATTTGTGAATCTGCAGAGGAAAACAATCCCTGTAGGTGAAGCCCATAGTCATCTTTATGTGCCATTACTGTCTGAATATGATAAGGACATAACTCAAGCTTGGATAATCTTTGGAAATTGTGAAGGGCTTAAGCAACAAGAGGTCTATGTACCCTTAAGAATGTCTGCCTCAATCCATTAAACATAGTTCAGGTTAACACCAGAATCTCAAAAGTTATGGAATTCTGCTGCTTCTCAACCAGCAAATCTTTCTAGACTAGGTCTGGGCAATATCTGGTTTTCAACATCGCAATATATCACCAGCTAAACATTGTGATATATTGATATATCAGAATGTTTGAAATAAGGATGGAGCTGTGTAGAGGTATTAGCTAGCTTCATCCCCGCCCCCTGCCCCCAATATTGTGATTTCTGCATAGCACACACACACACCATGATTGGCCAGGTCAAAAATTCTGAAACCAATATCACGAGATGGTCTTCAAACTGGTTTTGGATGATATATCGATATATCGCATAGCCCTATTCTAGACCATGATAGCGACCTAGATCAATCCCACCCTACCTTATATGTATATAGCATTATCTAAAAACCATGGAAGTATAATGCCGTTTTTAGAATATACAAAAAAGTATTGATATAGTATCAAGCTTTTGGGTTCCCCATAACTCTGGAGGGAAACCAATACAATATGGGGAAGTGGGGAGGGTATCTGGTCATGATACTGATGCACAAGTTTACAGGGTTGTTGTTGTTTTTCTGTCACAGAAGGCTCCAAGACTGCTATTTAGGTTTGTTCAAAGTTGCGTCCCATTGTTTTCAAATGACATTCTTCCCATTAGTTTGTGTGTGTGTCTATATGTGTGTTGATCTGCAAAATACAGCTTTGAAGGGGCCAGTGTGGGAAAGGGCACTTGGAGGCTTGGTGAGGGAGGACAGAGTTTGAGTTTACTAAGAAGGGTGTACAGGATGGGCGAGAGGACCAAGGGGACACATGTCCTCATGTTGATGAAAGAAGCTGAGGGACCTGAAAGGGGCACTTGACTGGTGGGGAATGTATGAGGAGTGCTGAGAAATTTCCCACTGTTTTGTATGTTAAAAAGTGTTCTGCTATGGCATTGTAGCATTTTAAGTTGTGAGAATTAGAGCAGCTGAGTCAGTGCCAGTGAGGCCATGGCCAGAGGCCCTATAACAAGGCACTATGTGACCCTGAACTTGCCAGCCATATTTTATATTATATACATTTTTAACTTAGTTGAAACTGAGGATAATGTTGAGAACTACTTTATTTCATATATTCTGCATTGAGGTAAAGATCAGGAAAGGCAATGATCTTTCCCCCTTTTCACATTTTTGAAAGTTTTCTAGAGGTCACAAAATTGCAACCTTTCCCTATCTTATATTTCCTTCCCTGAAGGTTTCTGTTGGACACAGCACCCTGAGGTGGGATGACTTAGCTAAATGCCACGTCAAAAGATATAAGAATATTAATTTGAAGACATTTTTATGGTATATGTGATCGGTAGCCACTTAAAATTCCTGTCCTGTGAGCAACATGTGAGAAGGTGGTAACAAAGATCTCAATTTAGATGGTTGAAACTGAATAGAATAAATGAGATTATTTGCTCTGGCCCAGTCCGTATTCTTTCTCCATATTCTACCCTTTTCTACATTCTTGTGAAACAAGCTAAATGGCTGGTAGGGTCATTTTCATTTTCTCTTCTTTCCCATCCCAAGTTATTTCACTTCTTTGTCTTTTGTTATCTTATTATGAATTATTTTTTTTAGTGTCAAAATTGGGTCAAATATACTTGCAGTGCAATCCTATACAGTGCAATCCAAAAGTCAACCTCGCTGAGTGCAATAGGACTTACTTTCAGGCTAGTAGAAGGCTAAGGCTAGGATTATAGCCTTATGCATTAACTGTAACCTGTTTCTGAAAACCAAAATAGTATGTCTGCCTATCCATTGGGATTGGGACTGTGGTGGGCATGGAGGGGTAATTTAACTCTTTCCCTCCCAGTCACAATCCCAATGTAAACCTTCCTCTTTCCTCCAAAGCTGCTTGTTATATTGAGAGAAAAATAGTGGCTTCAGGAGAGTGAGGTGATTTTCATCAGGGCCATACAAGGGGGAGATTGGTTAAACAATCCCTCTATGCCCACCATGTTTCTGATCCTGCTATTTTGGTTTTTAAGAACCTGTCACTTCAAGTGCAAAAATGTATTTAGTGTAACATTTAGTTTAGCCCTTGCTGTAATCCTAAAAATTAAGGGTGTGCATCAGATTTGGACAGATCCTGAATCCGTCACTGAGATAGGCTGCCTTAGTGGGATTCTGGAGATTTTAAGGCAAAGCTAAATCTGCGCCTGAGCCTGAGCCAAACCCCACCCCCATATAAATAAATACCCCCCAAACCCAGACATTGCCTTAAAAATTTAAAAATACCCCCAGATGGGCATGTTGCCCTCCCCCACAAAGAGGACATGTCCAGGATTTCCCGGATGTATGAAAACCCTACCCTATTGGAACCAGTGGGATTTTCTTCTGAGTAAAATGCAGAGGGTGGTGATTCTCTCACCACACACACACACACACACACACACAGATAAAATTTCCAAAAAAAGAATTATTCATATGTATATACAGTGGGTGCACTTTAATCAACTCTGCATACAATTCAATACTAAAAGTGTAAATGGAAAGATCCAACATTGATTATCAATGTAGTTTAAATTATGGCTGTTGATTGCACTCATCTGATGTTGCAAAGTGCCCTGCCCTTGGCAATTTGGCTCTAGGCAGCTGACTGCCTTTGAAGGTCAGTGTAGATCCTTTGTAGTTACGGATTGACAGATCAGACTGTTTCTTTACCAGTGGCATTCTTATAGGTCCATTCCATCCTGGGTTTTGCAGATTTACAATTGTATGCATTTTCTATTTATAATACACATGCCCAAAGGGTGGAACACAGGACAGCGAGAAGTCTGGATACAAACGATTGAAAATTTTGCCTATGGTTTGCCTGGATAAGTGAGGATGACAGAGAGAACATAGCAGTCCTCAAATATCTGAAGGGGTGCCATGCAGTAGGTAGAGCAAACTTGCTCTTTGCTACTCCATAGGGCAAAACTTGAACTAACAGGTGGAGACTTTGGGAAAGCAGACAGCAAGAGCTATTTGACCATGGAACAGACAGCCTTGTTGGTGGATGGACTCTCCTTTCCTAGAAATATTTAAGCAGAGGTTGGACAACCAACTGCCTGGGATGCTGTAGGTGTAGCCTGCATTGTGAATCCTGCACTTAGCAGGGGGTTGAACTAAATGACCTCACATTGTTCCTAGGATGTGGCCTAGGAAGAAGTTGATGTCACAGCAACAGTACTGAGGAAACCTTGTAAATGATTTTAAATAAATAACTGTTATTAATGTGAAGCAGTCTCTGGTGAATTTCTTAATCTGCAATACAATAATATAAATAAGCTTTGGGATGAGTGTTGACTAATTAAAATAAAGGTTGCCTTTGCTTGGCTTAGGGTTGGCTCCCAGGTCTGACACATACTGTACATCCTATGCTATTCAACCGCAAGCTATGTTTTTAAAATGTGTTTCTTACGAATAAGTTTTAATCTGTTCACAAATACTTGCCAGAATAATATTGCAAGCGGGGCATTCCTCCTGCACGTTGCTATTGGTTCCTTGTGAGACTGAGTTTTGTGTAATTTTGTCTGAAATTTTCATGGGTTTTATGAAAAGTAACAATTTATGTGAAAAGAGATTCTTCTTGAAAATCAATTCAGCAGCATGAAGTAATGTACTTGCCATGTGGGAATATTAATAGGAAAGAAAAATGACATGGATATATAAGAAATTAAACTAGATCCCAGGAGAGTAGATATCTGTGAGCATTGCAATGAATACTGTAAAACATATAGCCCACCATTTTGCAATCAAAAGAAAAACATATGTAGAAAATTATTTTTCAATCTCACTCCTGTGATAAGATATGTATATAGGAGGCATAGAATAGAACAAGTCCCATGCCCATTGTAACTGAAAGCAGAAAGTCTGTTGATTTCAATTAATGCTGGAAACAAGTATAGCTTTCATAGTGGCCATATACAATGAGCCACCATTTGGGCTGAAATGTTGCTGACTTCTTTTTGTGCAGGGACTGGGCAGTCCCTTGGTTTGGGTTTCACAATGGGATAGTGGTGGGTTATGTTAGTGCGTGAATGCCAACTCTTGGGAATCCTTTTATTTGTGCCAGCAGAGCTCCATAGAAATTCTCCCTGCGTTTTCACAGCAGCAGCAGCAGCAGCAGCAGTCCAACCCTCTCTTAGTGAATTTCCATGACAGGCATAAACACCTCACCCATTGAGTTCTTCTCTTAATGTCTTTGTTATTTACAAGTTGTATTACACTACTGGTCTACACAAAGAAAACAAATCAGAAACAGAACTATATACAGTGGTACCTCAGGTTAAGTACTTAATTTGTTCCAGAGGTCCGTTCTTAACCTGAAACTGTTCTTAACCTGAAGCACCACTTTAGCTAATGGGGCCTCTCACTGCTGCCGCGCCGCTGGAGCACGATTTCTGTTCTCATCCTGAATCAAAGTTCTTTACCTGAAGCATTATTTCTGGGTTAGCGGAGTCTGTAACCTGAAGCGTATGTAACCTGAGGTACCACTGTACAAAGCTCTTCTGTCTTCTGCCATCTGGCCAGAGAGACATACTCTGGCAGCACACACCGACCAATGCTGATTCACACATGCCAACCTTCCTCACCCAATCACATGACCTGAGAAGGATACGAGTTGCTGTGGAGAATTCTCATTGCTCAACAACTGTTCAAGACCATTACAAGTTTATGCTGGCAATACGCCAGTGGGGCAGGTGCCAGACTTCAGGTGTGCAGGATCTACTTTGATTTTCATTACAACCCTAAGATCTATATGCAGACGAAGTAAACAGGTGGTGTCAGCAGGAGAGGGCGGGCCATGGACACCATGTCTCTTGGCAACAGGGTGGTTCCAGAATAGGGCTCTGGCTGTCTCCTTGCCAAGTGGCAAAATAGGCTCCTCCTCCTCCTCCCCTCCTCACAATCTGGGCTGATCCCAGCCATCCCTGAGAATGGGAAGGATGTCTGGTTGCAGAACAGCCACTGCTTCTAAACAGTTATTCATGTGAGTATCACAATAATCTAGGGGCAGGACTGAGGAACCTCTCTATCCTTAATGTATTGAAGGAGGAACCTCTCTATCCTTATTTTCCTCTTCTGTCCCTGGCCCTTTTCCCTTGTTTGTTTGTTTGTTTGTTTGTGTGTGTGTGTTTTTGGTTTGCGGGTAGAGACTGTCTTGTTTTAATGGATTGCATGTAAGCTGCTTTGGGAGCCTTTTGGAATGAAGAGTGTGGGATGATGATGATGATGATGATGATGATGATGATGATAATAACAACAACAGCAATAACAATAATATTAAGCTTGATTTTGGTATAAAAACTGCACACATTGAATTACTGAATTCTGAATCCAGGAATTTATTTCGAGTACAAACATTGAATGGAGACACACAAGAATCCACCCCTGGTTACCCATCCCTCAGCTTTCCTCATTTCAGCAGTTTAGTGTAATTTTGTTCCTGCTATTTTAAACAGTTAGGGTCAGAGATCTTTGCTGATATACTGCCAATCATCCAGAGATCCACTAGTAGATTATGATCTGCTTTCTGCCCACCTCTGGGACAGAGGATACTCTTCTGAGATTCTAAAGCAGGGTCAGGTATTAAGATCAAGCTGGCAGACTGGATCTTGAGCTCCCTTTTTTGTCTCTTGGCCCACTTAAGTAGGGATGCCCACCTATCAATCTCCTGACATCACTATGGGGTTCCATATTCCTCTTCTAAATTATAACCCAAAGTACAGCGTGACTTACATAAAAATATCATAATTTTTCAGTCTCCCCCTGTGAAACTCAAGGACTGTTTTTGTTTGTTTGTTTGTTTTTTCAGGATGATTGACAGTATGCTTAGGGCGCTGTCACTGATGCTTAGGACATTTTTGGATAGATGGTCTATTCCTTATTATGTCATTACTACCCTTGTGTTGATAAGTCAGTTCCTGTGACACTAACTATGGAAATGGTCATGGGACTATGATTCTAATATTCATTAGCCCAATAGAGGCCCAGCCATGCAGAAATACTGGTAGATCTGTACTGTTTGCATGGAAAAAGGAAAAGCAAAGTTTCTGGTGCCCTGCTCCTCCATTAGGGGAAGCAATAAGCAGCAATATGTTTTGTTGTTTTCTTATTTGGAGCAGACATTATGCCATCTATTGAGATAACTGGGATTTCAAGAATAACAGAACCACCAGTTCACTTACAATTTGAGAAAGCTTCTTGTGTGCTTTCACCATTAATAAAAGGAGCACTGCTTATTAATGTTGTGAGCCCCTGACACCCACACCCACACCCCAGTGATTGGATGCATTTCACTTTTCCTACCTTCTTCCATCCTGCCCCTCCAAGGAATAAGTGAAAGCTCATAGAATACTTTTCCAGTACCCCCCCCCACCAAGAAGTAATACATTGCAACCATAGGGGGCAATGCAAGCTTATTGGTGGAGCTCCAGGCTGCATGCACACGTAGCTGTCAGCTGTACACACAGGATTACCAGGCTACTGTATGCAGAGAATGTATTCCTTTTGGTTTACATAAACTAACTTATGATTAACTGTAAAGCTGTATTGTGCCTTTGCCTCCGAAAGTTCAGTTTCTCACTTGTCTTTAGTCTTCTTGAGTTGATATGAAGAAGGCAGCAATTTATTTTGCTCTGATCATTTACAGTGCTACACACAAAGCAAGCGAACATGTAATTTTGATGGCGTCGAAGTTGAAACAGGCTGGTGTTAGTATGAGCCTCTCGGTGCGCGCTGACTACAATCTGTCAGTATTTCTGACATAATTTAATTTCTGCAAGTGCATTTCTCCCTGACATAATTTATACACCCTAATATAAATCCCAAGTGTTGAAATCGAACTTGTACCTAAATTGTATTGGAATTTTCATGGTATCTATTTATTACAAAAAAAGCAACAACACTGAATAAAATGTAATTGTCATAACAATAAAACCGTATTTATACATTACGTTATTCAGTTGTATTTACTTTCACTGATTGGAAAGCTCTTTACAGGAAAAGAGCAGAGAATGAAAATAATGATAATTTCCATATCCTCCAGTATAATGCATGACTACGAGTGTAGGTTTCCCTGCCCCCTCTTCTGTAATACAAGATTATTTAGGAGAAACACAACTGAACTACTATTAACATGATTAGAGGAGCTGCTCTTACAGCCTATTTTCCCTTATTTTCATTTTGTTTCATTGTAAAACATGTTTTAGACAATTACTATTTACCAGGGATTTCTTGGGGGGGGGGGGGAATGTAATGTTCAACCTGAATGTTAAAATGCACTCTCTGTTTTGAAGCTGATAGAAATATCATTTAAATTGAACTCTTCATGCAAAAGTACAGCAGATAAATCACTTAGCAAATAAACACTCCATCAGTCGCAGATTGGAAGTATGCATGACTTTCTTCGAAAGACATGCATCTATATCAAGCCTTCTTGTGTGGTATTTTTTGATAGGTATATGACGTTTAGGCCCAATCTATGACTTTAAAATATTAGCAGGAATCCCAATTGTTGAGAATCAAGAGGGGGGAGATATCTGCAGAAGTATAAAACAAAGGGGGGGGGTACCTAAAGGAGCAACAGTAAGAACACCAAGTATAATCCAGATACTCCAAGACTGAGAATGCTAAATGGCCACAGAATGCTGAGGGGGAGAAACTCAATGGGAAATCCTAAATGAAGGCATGACTGTCTGGCTTTCTGGAACATCAAACAGAAATGCTCCATGCTACAAAAGGTTTTGGGTTCAACTTTTGAGCTCTAAAACACAGGTGCTAGAGGAGTCTAGAACTGTTTAGCTCTGTGTTTTATGTGGAGAGTGGAGCAACTCTCTGGCTCACCTGTGCAGGCACTTCTTCCTGGGAGTAAGGAGTAAATGGAAACTTCATGTCTTACTGGTGCCTTGTTTGGAACACCAGTGTCTACCTTTGTTCTGGTATGCCTCTGTGTTTCTAGTCAGTCTTTGAAACCAATTCTTGGCCTGTTCTCCAGTCCCGCATCTGGTTTTGTCCTCTCCTCCTGCTTTGCCTTCAGCCCTGACTCCTGGCTTTTTCTCCACTCTTGCCCTCTTGTTTTTACTCTTGACAGCCTGGCAACCCAGACTCCTGGTTCACTCCAGAGATTGGTGCCAAAGGATTAGCTCTGCAGTGGGTTGGTTGGTACAACTTGTTGTTGTTTAGTCGTTTAGTCATGTCCGACTCTTCATGACCCCATGGACCAGAGCACGCCAGGCACTCCTGTCTTCCACTGCCTCCCGCAGTTTGGTCAAACTCATGTTGGTAGCTTCGAGAACACTGTCCAACCATCTCGTCCTCTGTCGTCCCCTTCTTCTTGTGCCCTCCATCTTTCCCAAAATCAGGATCTTTTCCAGGGAGTCTTTTCTTCTCATGAGGTGGCCAAAGTATTGGAGCCTCAGCTTCACGATCTGTCCTTCCAGTGAGCACTCAGGGCTGATTTCCTTAAGAATGGAGAGGTTTGATCTTCTTGCAGTCCATGTGACTCTCAAGAGTACAACTAAGTGCCTTCAAATCCTTTCCACAATAGATTTCTTAGTGCTGCTGAAGCATAGTTCTGCAGTCACCTAGAAGTGAAAAAGCAAACAAACGCTGGTTCTGTTTCAACCACAAATATAGCCCAATATGCTGCATAACAATTCTGTGATGCCCATCCCTATGGGGAAGTTTGTTAGTCTGTTTGCTCAAAAGTAAGTACTGTTTGAGTCTAGAAAATGTGCTTAGGAATCCAACAGTGTCCCCATTTGGTGTGGTTTAAAGCAGTTCCTACTTCTCCTGGACACAGATGAGATCTGTCCATTAAGTGATCATTTTCTGTTTCTTCTTGCCTCACGTGCATGATTACAAAACACAGGAAAACATTCTTGGATCAAAACAAGCGACAACATTATTGTTTATATATGCAAGGTAATTTGGCTCAGGCATTGGGTGATTTCCCATTCAGTTAGCCCATATGGTGGCTTCCGAACCGGGAACTTGATTCTGGGTAGGATTGTCCTGTAACTTACATCATAAAGGAGCAGCTGACTTAGGGAGTATGTATGAACAAAAACATCTCCCCTAGGTGAACATGCTGTTAGTCACT
Source organism: Podarcis raffonei (assembly GCF_027172205.1). Taxonomy (NCBI): domain Eukaryota; kingdom Metazoa; phylum Chordata; class Lepidosauria; order Squamata; family Lacertidae; genus Podarcis; species Podarcis raffonei. The sequence continues at coordinate 48,358,206 of NC_070604.1, forward strand.
GCTTTACTCTGTCTTTTCTTACTGATCAATGGAACTAACAAGATTGTGTGAAGTAAAGAATGGAAGTTACCCTTCTCTTAGCACTCAGATTGTAAACAACAACACTCCAAAATAGCCATTCAAAACTAAGCATGTTAGAATGAAAACTATAGGAACAAATGACTCGACTGAACCTAAATCACTGAACTGCTAAGCATCCAGTAAAAGCCTGTGCTGCAGATAAATTAAAGTGATGACTGAATGGGCAACCTTGCATTAAAAAGCATGTATAAGGATTGCCTCTTTCCTTGAGCTGGTGCCCACTTAATCACAATCCCTTAATGGCTCACAATTGATATCACAAAAGGGCCAATCCACAATAGGACCCTTTAGCAAACCTGAGTCACTGAAAAGCAGCCAGAAGCAGGATAAAAATGCTTGTTAATATAGTGCAACATCCCCCATTACAGTCCCACAGCTCCCACCCCCACATAGCTAGAATTGCAAAGCTTGGGGGTGCCGCAGAATCCCCACAAAATCCCCACAGCCCACCTTACGACAAATGTGCAGGTCTAAAAACTGTTGAGTTTAGAGGGAATGAGGGAGGAAGAAAAACAAAGAACAAAACTAGAACCATCCATGTGCAACATTTTGATTGGTTTTACTTATTTTACTTATTTATACAATTTCACTATTGCAAAAAAGGAAGGAAGGAAGGAAGGAAGGAAGGAAGGAAGGAAGGAAGGAAGGAAGGCAGGCTCCAGTATTTACTGGACCAAAATGCCAGAAATTAGCCTGCTGAATTAAAAGCTGCATTGCACTGAAGAACATGCACATAGAGATACAGAAGATTAGCAAGCTGAGCAGTGAATACTTTGCTTGTCTTGGGTCCATAAGAGATACTCATGGGCAGCAAGGCAGATGTCTTTATGCGGGTCAACGAAGCACCTTGCTGTTCATAAATGATCCAGAGCATAGCAATTACCGATTAGATGTGTGTATGTGTGTTTTGTGTCCAGCTGGTTAAAAACTTAAATCTTATCTTGTTGAAGCAAGTTATTTATTCTCTATACTTTGCATTGTGGGACGCGGGTGGCGCTGTGGGTAAAAGCCTCAGCGCCTAGGACTTGCCGATCGCATGGTCGGCGGTTCGAATCCCCACGGCGGGGTGCGCTCCTGTCGTTCGGTCCCAGCGCCTGCCAACCTAGCAGTTCGAAAGCACCCCCGGGTGCAAGTAGATAAATAGGGACCGCTTACCAGTGGGAAGGTAAACGGCATTCCGTGTGCTGGCTCGCCAGATGCAGCTTGTCACGCTGGCCACATGACCCGGAAGTGTCTGCGGACAGCGCTGGCTCCCGGCCTCTAGAGTGAGATGAGTGCACAACCCTAGAGTCTGGCAAGACTGGCCCGTACAGGCAGGGGTACCTTTACCTTTACTTTGCATTGTGACATGGCTATTAGTAAAAAATACCTTTAGAAGGAGAAACACCATTCTCTCTGAATTCATAGACACACTGAAATAATTCTGATAAACATATCTTAGGTTATTAAACCAAAGTATAAGCAGTCATTTTGTATGTGTGTAGAGCCCCTTCATTCCTCCTTTAGTCTGAACTGAGATAATATGGTGACATGTCCTTGAACGACTCATAGGATTAGACCATCTTCAAACCTTTGTTTAATATTCCAGCTGGTTCTAAAGTTTACAACTGCAGTTCCCAAATTCCAATGATAACCTAAACAGAAGTACAGTAGAATTAAATATATGGCTACTGTATAATCATGCATTTTGGGGGAGTAACCAGATGAGCAGAGCATAATGAAACACTTCCCTTATTTAATGGAAATTGGCAAAATATTTGAATATGTTATATATTGGTTTATTTTGATCATGCAGGTTCTGGCTCTCATCAGGAATATGCTGACTGGAAATGGCAGAATAGCAGGTAGGGGATACTTCCTTTCATATACTCTATGGAGAAGGAGATTTGAGCACAACAGATTGTATACATCATAGAAGAAAGTTAGTGGACATTGAACACTCTTGTGTTCAGTATATCCAGGGCTTTTTTTTCAGCTGGAGTTCACTGGAGCTCAGCTCTGGCACCTCTCAGGTGGGCGCCATTGCCATCTATGAGAACAAGGGAGAGGCACATGGTGAGCTCTGGCACCTCTTTTCCTAGAAAAACAGCACTGAGTATGTCTTTTATAGCACAGAAACCATTTATATGGAAGCTTTGTGAATATTAAAGCATATGCTTTAGAAATCCATTATATTTGTCACCTTTTCGCTGTATTGTGGGTAAGGTTTGCTTCAATGCAGATGTGGAACACAAGTGCCAACTGACAATATGAAGACGCATTTCACTCCTAGAGACTGAGAATATGTCACAGCATTCTTAACATGATATCTTTTCAAAGGCTTAAAGCTGGACACTTCACATCACAAGGGGATATTCAATATTTCAAAAATTTATATCGGGCAAATTTTCCTATGCCATTCTGCCATAACAAAATCCATTTCATGTTTTTCTAATGATTACTGTAATGGGAATTGGGGGTTGCTCGTGCGTAAGTTGCCGCCACTCTCAGCGAGGTTGCCTGGATAAACCTTCCCCTGGCTGGACAGTCCTGATTTCGCGTCTGTCTCAGTCACTGGCAGAATCCGTCAGTGGGCGTTTCCTGAACTTCTTCCAACATAAAAGTTCCTTGACGGATAGTCTCCGCCTAGCCTCCCTGCGCAGAAGTCTTCTGCGCAGGGTGGGTGTGGGCAGTGGAGGACCCGTGCTCTCCCCGCTAGTCTCTGGCGAAGAGTCCTGGAGCCATCTCTCCAAAGCCCGCCTCTGCCCGCCCTTCTCCCTGGTGTAACACTGATTTCCTTCCCCGGTCGCTGAGTCCCCTCTTTTCCTGCTGGGACCTTCTCCGGCATCGCTTGGGAGCCCTTCCTCCACTCCTGGCTGCGATGGCAGTTCCCTGACAATTACTAAGGCAAGAGATAACGTATTTTGTGTGATTGCTGTGGCTGACATAAAAATTAGAATTCGTTACCTTTCAGAGTGAAGTAATAAAGGGGCAAGGGGCAAGGCACTTCATAGTGCTTTTACTTTTTAGCCTTATGAAAATCTATGTGCTTCAACAGCAATATCCATATGCAGTATAATATATGTCTGTTAGCAAATACAGCTAAAAAAGCTGCCTCCTGGGGAAAAAACCATTTTTGAAAAGACCTGCTCTGAAATCAAAATTGAATTAACTTGGTCAATATTTTTTGCTTTTAATTTTAATGGCAAATATTAATAGAGCCCTCTAAATAAATAAATAAATGAAAAGCCGGGGACAAACTGATCCCCCTCATCCCCCATCTTTTGTTGTTGCAGCGCTGTTTGTATTTACATCCAGTCATTTATTGCCCATTAAAGAAGTAATGCTATGTTAATGTAAGGGAAAAAATCAATGCTACTCAGATCAGTAGCTGTGGGGAAACAGTGCAGCAGCTGGTTTGCAAACAGCAAGCCCACATAGATCAATGAAATTACAAGCTAAATCTGCTGATGCTCACAAACTGCTCCAGCATTGTGAAGTCTAACCTTTCTCAAGTTCAAGATCTCTGGCAAGCCAGCAATTGCTAAATGAAAAGGAGGGTGGGGAGGAGAGAGAAAGGAAAAGAAAGAGAACATATCAGTGGACTTGTTTGGAATTTTCAGCATCATATGTAATATTCCACTTTTGAAGTTATCAGTATAACTGCACGTTTGTAACAGATATAAAAGCCTCTGTAATCTCTAAGTGAGCAATGCTGCAATCTGCACACTTGGGAGATTTTCTTTTCAAAAAATGTTCAAATCTGTCACATATTACCTTGAACTGTAACACTGGAGGGGTAGAGAGCACTTCTGTAATGTGTTTCGTAATGTGAATTCCAGGAAATAATTTATAAATGAACAACAGCAGGACTTCTGGGATGTGCTAACGGCCTTTTGTTTCATGCCTTGAATGGCTGCCTTAAAAATATTCCTTTAACTTTGTATAATTAAATCTGTACATATTGCAAGATAGAGTCATGTTGATCCTTTACACACGTTTGCCACACAGGAAAACAACCACCATGGAAACTCCAAAGAATTAGAGAGCTCCAAAGAATTAGAGAGCTGGAGCTCTTCTTGGAAGCAACAGAGCACACCGTCTCCACCAAGGAGGAGACAGGGGACTCCCCTGAGAAGGAGGCTAGTTCACCAACACAGGAGCCAGATATATGGAGAAACGTGACTCAAAGAAGTAGGAGGCCCAGGGTTCGCTCTGATTGTTTAGAAATACGCAATCGCTTTGAGGTCCTTTCCCCTAGCATGGAAGACGAAGAGCAGACTCCATTTGAGGATCTCTCCCTCATTACAGTCGATCAGGTATATGAAGACGAGCAGCAAAGGCAGTCTTCAGGGAATGTGCAGGCGACCTTGGAACGGACAGCTCACGGAAGAACCCCGACCAGACCTAAGAGGAGGCGTGTAGTGGTGATAGGGGATTCCCTACTGAGGGGAACAGAAGCAGTGATCTGTGGGCCTGACAAGATGTCTCGGGAAGTGTGCTGTCTCCCCGGGGCTAAGATCCAAGATGTAACTGAACGACTGCAAGGAATCATAAAACCCACTGACAAATACCCCTTCCTCTTGGTTCATGTGGGAACCAATGACACTGCAAGCAATAGCCTCCAGAAGATCAAAAGAGATTACGAGGCTCTGGGCAGGAAATTGAAGCAATTAAATGCACAAATTGTCATCTCATCTGTCCTCCCAGTTGAACGACGTGGCCCAGGGAGAGAGGGAAAAATAGTGGAAGTGAACAACTGGCTTCGCAAATGGTGTAAACAGGAACGGTTTGGATTCTTAGATCACGGAATGCAGTTTCTTGAAGATGGACTTCTGGCAAGCGATGGGCTGCACCTCACAACGGTTGGTAGGAATGTTTTTGCAAAAAATCTCAGAAACCTCATCAGGAGGGCTTTAAACTGACTAATGTGGGGGAGGGAGACAGTGCTCCTGAAGGTAGGAGTCTATCAATTGATGAAGATGATCATCCAAATGTCATAGACCGAATGGAGCAAACAGCACACAGACCTAGTGGTGGGAGGAAAAAATCCTTAAATAAGAGACACGGGGGAATGATTAATGGAATTCAATGTCTGTACACTAATGCGCAAAGTATGGGAAATAAACAAGATGAGCTTGAGCTCTTGGTACAGCAAACTAAATATGACATAATAGGCATCACTGAAACCTGGTGGGATAAGTCCCACGATTGGAATGTAATAATGGAGGGATACAATCTATTTCAGAGAAACAGACCAGACAAGAAAGGAGGAGGAGTGGCGTTATATGTCAGGGATGTGTATACCTGTGAAGAGATCCAAGATTTAGAACCTCAAAGCCAAAGTGAGAGCATTTGGGTCAAAATTAAGGGAGAGAAGAATAACAGTGACCTCATTGTGGGAGTTTACTATAGATCCCCAAGCCAAACGGAGGACATAGATGATGCCTTCCTGGAACAGATGGCCAAGCATGCAAAAGGAAGGGAGATAGTAGTAATGGGGGACTTCAATTACCCGGATATTTGTTGGATGTCAAACTCAGCCAAGAGCATAAGGTCAAACAGATTCCTCACTGGCCTTGCAGACAACTTCATTGTCCAGAAAGTGGGAGAAGCTACAAGAGGAACAGCCATTTTAGATCTGGTCCTAACCAATGTTGATGACCTGGTTAGTGGGGTAGAAGTGGAAGGATCATTAGGCGCGAGTGATCATGCTCTTCTGAAGTTTACTATACAGCGGAAAGGAGCAGCCAAGCATACTAGGACTCAATTTCTCGACTTTAAGAAAGCCGACTTCATAAAACTTAGGGAAGTGCTGGGTGAGATCCCATGGACAGTAATACTAAAAGGAAAGGGAGTTCATGATGGCTGGGAGTTTGTTAAGAGGGAGATAGTAAAAGCACAACTTCAGGCAATACCAATGAGACGGAAACATGGAAGGTGCCTAAAGAAGCCAGGGTGGCTATCTAAAGAACTTTTAACTGAGTTAAGATTAAAAAAGGATGTGTACAAAAAATGGAAAAGGGGGGAAACCACCAAAGAGGAATTCAAACAAATAGCCAGCACGTGTAGACACAAAGTCAGAAAAGCTAAAGCACAGAATGAACTCAGGCTTGCTAGAGAGGTTAAAAGCAACAAAAAAGGCTTTTATGGGTATGTTCGTAGCAAAAGGAAGAACAAAGAAACAGTGGGGTCACTCAGAGGAGAAGATGGTGAAATGCAAACAGGGGACACAGAAAGGGCTGAACTCCTCAATGCCTTCTTTGCCTCAGTCTTCTCCGATAAAGAAAACAATGCCCGACCTGAAGAATTTGGAGCAAATGATTCAGCAGAGGAAACACAGCCCAGAATAACTAAGGAGATAGTACAAGAATACTTGACTAGTCTAGATGTATTCAAGTCTCCAGGGCCAGATGAACTGCATCCAAGAGTATTAAAAGAACTGGCAGATGTGATTTCAGAACCACTGGCAGTCATCTTTGAGAATTCCTGCAGAACAGGCGAAGTCCCGGCAGACTGGAGGAGGGCAAATGTTGTCCCTATTTTCAAAAAGGGGAAAAGAGAGGACCCAAATAATTACCGCCCAGTCAGTCTGACATCAATACCAGGGAAGATTCTGGAGCAGATCATTAAGCAAACAGTCTGTGAGCACCTGGAAAGGAATGCTGTGATCACCAATAGTCAGCATGGATTTCTGAAAAATAAGTCATGTCAGACTAACCTGATCTCGTTTTTTGACAGAATTACAAGCCTGGTAGATGAAGGGAACGCAGTGGATGTAGCCTACCTTGATTTCAGCAAGGCATTTGACAAGGTGCCCCATGATATTCTTGTAAAGAAGCTGGTAAAATGCGGTCTTGACTATGCTACCACTCAGTGGATTTGTAACTGGCTGACTGACCGAACCCAAAGGGTGCTCATCAATGGTTCCTCTTCATCCTGGAGAAGAGTGACTAGTGGGGTGCCACAGGGTTCTGTCTTGGGCCCGGTCTTATTCAACATCTTTATCAATGACTTGGATGATGGACTCAAGGGCATCCTGATCAAATTTGCAGATGACACCAAACTGGGAGGGGTGGCTAACACCCCAGAGGACAGGAACACACTTCAAAACGACCTTGACAGATTAGAGAACTGGGCCAAAACAAACAAGATGAATTTTAACAGGGAGAAATGTAAAGTATTGCACTTGGGCAAAAAAAATGAGAGGCACAAATACAAGATGGGTGACACCTGGCTTGAGAGCACTACATGTGAAAAGGATCTAGGAGTCTTGGTTGACCACAAACTTGACATGAGCCAACAGTGTGACGCGGCAGCTAAAAAAGCCAATGCAATTCTGGGCTGCATCAATAGGAGTATCGCATCTAGATCAAGGGAAGTAATAGTGCCACTGTATTCTGCTCTGGTCAGACCTCACCTGGAGTACTGTGTCCAGTTCTGGGCACCACAGTTCAAGAAGGACATTGACAAACTGGAACGTGTCCAGAGGAGGGCAACCAAAATGGTCAAAGGCCTGGAAACGATGCCTTATGAGGAACGGCTAAGGGAGCTGGGCATGTTTAGCCTGGAGAAGAGGAGGTTAAGGGGTGATATGATAGCCATGTTCAAATATATAAAAGGATGTCACATAGAGGAGGGAGAAAGGTTGTTTTCTGCTGCTCCAGAGAAGCGGACACGGAGCAATGGATCCAAACTACAAGAAAGAAGATTCCACCTAAACATTAGGAAGAACTTCCTGACAGTAAGAGCTGTTCGACAGTGGAATTTGCTGCCAAGGAGTGTGGTGGAGTCTCCTTCTTTGGAGGTCTTTAAGCAGAGGCTTGACAACCATATGTCAGGAGTGCTCTGATGGTGTTTCCTGCTTGGCAGGGGGTTGGACTCGATGGCCCTTGTGGTCTCTTCCAACTCTATGATTCTATGATTCTATGATTCTATGATTCTATGATTCTATGAAACAGTAAGAATGCAGTGCTAGAGAAGTCTGCTCAGATATAACCCCCATGGAGTTTAATGGGGCTTATTCCCAGGTAAGTGAGTATAGTATTGCTAATATTATACATTTTTATATGCCTGTTGTCTTTGTCCATGGAGTTTTCTTGGCAAGGATACTGGAGTGGCTTGCCGGTTCCTCCAGGTGGATCACGTTTGGTCAAAACTCTCCACTATGACCTGTTCATCTTGTGTGCCCTGCTCGGCGTAGTTCATAGCTTCTCTGAGTTCTTCAAGCCCCTTCGCCACGGCAAGGCAGTGATCCATGAAGTAGACATCTACTTCTGCTTCATTGACTATGCAAAAGCCTTTGACTGTGTCGACCACAGCAAACTATGGCAAGTTCTTAAAGAAATGGGAGTGCCTGATCACCTCATCTGTCTCCTGAGAAATCTCTATGTGGGACAAGAAGCTACAGTTAGAACTGGATATGGAACAACTGATTGGTTCAAAATTGGGAAAGGCGTACGACAAGGCTGTATTTTGTCTCCCTGCTTATTTAATTTATACGCAGAATACATCATGCGAAAGGCTGGGCTGGATGAATCCCAAGCTGGAATTAAGATTGCCGGAAGAAATATTAACAACCTCAGATATGCAGATGACACAACCTTGATGGCAGAAAGTGAGGAGGAATTAAAGAACCTTTTAATGAGGGTGAAAGAGGAGAGCGCAAAATATGGTCTGAGGCTCAACATCAAAAAAACGAAGATCATGGCCACTGGTCCCATCACCTCCTGGCAAATAGAAGGGGAAGAAATGGAGGCAGTGAGAGATTTTACTTTCTTGGGCTCCATGATCACTGCAGATGGTGACAGCAGCCACGAAATTAAAAGACGCCTGCTTCTTGGGAGAAGGGCAATGACAGGCCTAGACAGCATCTTGAGAAGTAGAGACGTCACCTTGCCAACAAAGGTCCGTATAGTTAAAGCCATGGTTTTCCCAGTAGTGATGTATGGAAGTGAGAGCTGGACCATAAAGAAGGCTGATCGCCGAAGAATTGATGCTTTTGAATTATGGTGCTGGAGAAGACTCTTGAGAGTCCCATGGACTGCAAGAAGATCAAACGCATCCATTCTTAATGAAATCAGCCCTGAGTGCTCACTGGAAGGACAGATCGTGAAGCTGACGCTCCAGTACTTTGGCCACCTCATGAGAAGAGAAGACTCCCTGGAGAAGACACTGATGCTGGGAAAGATGGAGGGCACAAGGAGAAGGGGGCGACAGAGGATGAGATGGTTGGATAGTGTTCTCGAAGCCACAAACATGAGTCTGACCAAACTGCGGGAGGTAGTGGAGGACAGAGGTGCCTGGCGTGCTCTGGTCCATGGGGTCACGAAGAGTCGGACACGACTAAACGACTAAACAACAACAACAATATTATACATTGCTTGCTTATTTTTGATTCTTTGCTGAGTGTTGACTATGTGATGTGATCCAAAGAATGCACACCTCTGGCATGACCAAACTTTTCTGCTCACTTCACTGCCAATGGCGGGTGGCACATATTAATCTATTTTCATGAATGCAAATGTACCCTTTTTGGAAGTGAATAGGGAAGCTGTTATAGATGTCAGAGGTTTGTGTTTTCCCTCTGAACTCCCTCAGATACCAATACTACTTGTTTGCCTTTATTCCACAAATGTCAGCTTTGAAGGGGCATGTTTGGAGAACAGAGGAATACACTGAAAGAGTATGCACACATTCCAGCTTGTCAATATCCTTTTTAAATTGTGGTGCCCAGAACTGGAGACAATAATCCAGGTGTGGTCTGACCAAGGCAGAACAGAGCAGGACTATTACTTCCCTTGATCTGGACACCATGCTTCTGTTGATGTAGCCAGAATAGCATTAGGTTTTTGTTTTTGTTTTGCTGCTGCATCACGCTGTTGACTCACGTTAAACTTGTGGTCTACTAAGACCTCTAGATCTTCTCACATGCACGACTGTCAAGCCAGTTGGCTCCCATCTTATATTTGTGCAGCTGGTTTTTCCTGCCTAAGTGTAGAACTTTATATTTGTCCCTATTGAAATTGATTTTGTTAGTTTGGGCCCAGTTCTCCAATCTGTTAAAGTAATATTGAATTTCGATTCTGTCTTCTGTGGTGCTAGCTATTGGTCCTAGTTTGGCATCACCTGCAAATTTGATGCACATCCCCTCACTTCCTTCACCCTGTAGAACCCCACTTGTCACTTTCTCCAGGATGATAAGGAACCATTAAGGAGGACTATATGGATTCAGTTACTCAACCAAATCCACCTAACGGTAATCTTATCCAGCCCACATTTTACCAGCTTCTCTTCAAGAATATCATGGGGAACTTTGTCAAAAGCCTTACTGATATCAAGATACACTATGTCCACAGCATTTCCCTCATCCACTAAGCTTGTAACTCTGCCAGAAAAAGAAATGAGATTTGTCTGGCATGACTTGTTTTTGAGAAACCCATGCTGTGTTTAAATAATCACAGCATCCTTTTCTAAGTGCTCACAGACTGACTGACTACTTTCCTTTTTGAAGATGGGGCAACATTTGCCTTCCTCCAGTCTGCAGGGACTTCACTTGTTCTCCAAGAATTCTCAAAGGTTATAGACAGAGGCTTTGAGATTACATCTGCAAGCTCCTTTAGTATCCTTGGGTGCAGTTTATGAGGTCCTGGAGATTTGAATTCAAAGTAGCTGCACAATGAGTTAAGCGTATTCATATTTTGGAGGGGGGAAAACATGATAGGAGACTTAGGATGGCATCCTATTACCTTAGGATGGCATCCTATTACCCTGAATAGGAATAATGTTGGATACAACCCTTAATATTTTATGTAGATGTGAGTGGATGATAAAAGAAACATGTATGCTTCCCAGCATATTGAAGCTACCACCCTATGTCCATCTACCTGAGAGTAAGTATGAATGTATTTGATGGGACTTTCAGATTAGACATGCATTGGCTTGTGCTGTGTGTGTTTCACTCCAGCATGCTATCAGCACATCAGGAGCAAGCAGAGGAATGAGGAATTAGTTTGATAGTCTTGGATACTTCTTTTCTTGGTCCAGATAAATCTATCTATCTATTTACAAGATTTCTAGCTTACCTTTTGGAGTGTTACACACATTAAAACCTGATTCACCGTAAACAATGGCCAATAAAAGGGAGAAAAAGAGAGACGTGTCAGATAAATACAGTGAACATCCATTTAATTGCATACTACTGCATTTTTTTTCCTTGCTAGGAATTTCTCTCATCCCCAGAAAGATATAAAGCAGATCAACAAGACTTATATAATCCAAAACTTTTGAAGGGTGTATCTGCTTGCAATACCAGTGAAACATAATGATGTGTATTGTTATATTTGGAAGTTATAGGCCACAATCTATTTATACGGAACTAATACTTTTAGTCAGCAACATGTACATCGACATCAAAAGATGCATTCAGTTTATCACGGGAGGCTAATATGACCATTGTGACAAAGATGTGCCTCTGATCTGCTCCTGAAAGAAAGTAGAGAGGCCCTTTCATGCACGGGAGCCTTAGGTGTACATGGGAGCCTCTTTGTGTATCAAGAGCCAATAGACTGTGCTGAGCCTTTTGTCTTAAATCTAATATTTAGGGAACTGAAGGAAACAAGACAAGGATTATCTATGACATTTTCATTTTTAGATACAGTGCTATATTTGCTGGTAAAGCAAATGGCTGTCATGCATTCATTGAATGGTGTGAGTAGTAATAATAATAAAAATCCATCCACTCTGAGCCTAGGATAAGCTTTAATTTGTTCCATAGGCAAATAGGAAAATGGCTGTGTTTGTTTTGCAGCTACAGTAATGCAGACAAATAAAAATGAAATATGTACACTGTAAGAAACTCTTATATTCCAGCACTGGAAACAAAGCAGGCAATGGACATGGGTAGCCTTTTTAAACCTTCCCTTCCCCCCTCCTATTATACACCCCCCAAAAAAAAATCAACAACCCAAAAACATTTCCATACCCAGTGATCCTAAGCAATAATTCCTCTTTACTGCAATAAGTACCTGCTTTTGAGGAAGAGAAAGCTGATGAGCTGCAGGCTTCCCTGCTGCTAAATTCATTTAACAAGCTACTCCTGATGTTTTCTGCTTTTAAGGCCAATGGGAACATTATAGATTCCTCCCCCCCTCCTGAATATCACAGTGAACCAGAAACTTATCTACTGACATAATGGCCCAAGGTTCAGAGCATCAGAGCAGGATATTGTCCCCATTCACAAAAAAGAGCATTTACTCAAAAGTGTTGCTTGCTATTGGTATACTGAAGCATACATGGACCTTCGCCCGAGGCCCTTGTATCCTATAATGCTAGTGTGAACTTCAGAATTCCTGTGCACACGTAGAGCTCTACACAAGCAAAGGCTTCCCCATTATTTGCGCTGTCAAGGAAATGTCTGTGAACACTGTTGACCTTGCACATTTAGACTTCTCAGACTTGGTAAAAAGCCTGGAAAAGTTTATGCTCGTGAATTTTTTTATGCAAAGTAGAATACAGAAAAGCTTTAACTCTGTGGCAAACAGGGTAGGTGGGCTTGTGTGTAGATTTTGTAGTGAAACTAAAAGGCAAAACAGCAGCAGTATGGCAGGAGGTTGGGGTGGAGTGGGGTAGAGTGGGGGACAGCAAGGCCAAAAGTCAGGTCCAACGAACTGACAATTCTCAGCCTTGTGGAATAAGCATATCCTTACCCTTTTGCCCTTAATGGCTAAGGAATTGTGAGCTGTATCATTTCTGCCCTGTTGAAAGGGAGAGGGAGATACATGTATCCAGTCTTTACTCTTGTTTTGTGCTGTTTCCCATTCATCATTCTCACTGCCATCATTAACATACAAATGTATGACTGAAAAAGTTATTATTTATAGAATTTATATCCTGCTCTTCCTTGGGACTGATCTCAGGGTGGGTAACAGCAAACCAAAATAAAATAAGTAAAAACAGAACTCACAGTGAAAACAATCTAGTAAAATGTCTGACGTCTGTCATCTGCCACCATGCAGACTCCCTTTCACACCAGAAGTGTCTGTGAGAAGAGAAAGCTTTTATCCAAATGTTAAAGTTGCTACTAGCTGAACCTTAGGGAAGGGCAGAGTGCTCCATAGCCAGGGTGCTATTGCCAAGAAGAACAACACAATTGTATAGGTGTTCTTTTGGGATGGCCATGTGTCCTACGTTACAAAGGACAGCTCTCCATTTGAAGGGCTGTCTGACCCAAGTCCAGTTTTGAAAACACCTGGATCACAAGACTGAGCAAGGATACAGGTCACCTAGTCATAGCCTGCCCTACTACATTGAGATGTATTGCATTTGTATTTAAATTATAGTAATTATTTGTAATTTTGCATCTATGCATATGGATTAGCATATGCAAATTTTATGCATGTCAGTGCTCTCTCTCTTTTCACCATAAGTGACCTCTTTTACCTTCCTTCCTGGCATGCCACCTAATGCCCTAGTCCAGTGGTTTGGAGATGCAAAGGGGTGCACTTGTTTACAATTAAAGGAATGGAATGGTCCGTTTCTACTTACGGAATCGAACCCTGCCCCTCCCAAGCCACTGGTGAGTAGGGTGGATTAGGTGCAGGATAAGACGGTGCTATCTTCTTGGTAGCATCTCTTCCACTTAAAATCCACAAAGTCCTCATGGGCCCCAGAGTTGCTTCTCGTCAGTTGTGTGGGGAGGCCGGGAAGTAGCATGGGCAGAAGTCCTTTGCATGCAGACCTCATGGAGGCCGCGCTATGAGCTGTTTGTTTTGTTAAAACAAGTGTTTTTGAAGTCAGGAGTCACTTTAAGATCTGTCAAACTTTTCCTGTCAACCTTCAGAGGTCAAAACCAGATGTGACACCTAAAATTCAAATGCAATTAGTTGGAGATTTACTGGGATTGTATGCCAATCTCCCAGTAGCTTAGAAGTGACATAGCATCTAACCTTTGGCAATCCCAAGAGAGGTTCAGGTGGTTATAGCAAACTATATTGGGGAGTAGTCCAGCATGCTGCTAAAGGGAGAAAATCATAGCCCATGTTTTCACTGTGTAATTACCACATATGCACAGAAACAGGCCCACAGCAAATACTTGGGCTCTTAGTACACAGCTGATGTATTTATTTAAAGTGCTGCTTGTACGACATGTTTTGCTCTTGGATCATTAAACTGAAGGACTTGTGCAGCCATGCTTTTTAAATGAACAATGTTTTAATTAGGTGGTGCACAACACACTAGATTCATATCAAACAATCAAAGTTCGGTATGTACCTTCTCAGTCCTTCACTTTCCACTATTCTTGGATAAATGTACCATAGGTAAGGCACTAGTCAGTTCATGTTATGTGGCGCTGTGAGTAAAAGAGTTTACACTAGAAACAAAATGCACTTTGTGTTACGCCTCTGCAATGGGCACTATATGAGTTTGAAGATAATACAGCTCCAACAGGCACACTAGCCTAAATACAGTCTCCAATCAATACTGTATTCTGCCTTGACAGAAAGCTGAATTTTTATCTGTTAAATGTGTGAGCTTGGGGCAGCTATGTGTCTGAAGTGGTTTAAATCTGAAATGTGATGCACTGCACAGAAAGTTGATTGACATCTTTGTTTATTGAAAAGTATTACATGAACAACAAAACACAGGCAGATACAGAACACTCCATAGCAAAGTGCAGCTGTATTATTTTTCAGTCCTATGTGTGCTGCCTCTTTGATGCTTGTCTGATGTAATAAAGCCACAGGATATAAAACAAACAAGAATCTTTTGTAATCCAGCAGTCAAAAAATTTGGACATGATTTGGGAGGGCAAGGGATGGGGAAGTGTGGCGGTAGACAAGGGAGGAAAAAATGTGATTTGGCAACCCAGATTTTTGTGCTTATTCATCCCCAGTGAAAATAAATCCGAGAGTATTTGATAAGCAAAGTGAATGTGACCAAGTTGTGATATTTTACATGCATGCTAAAGAAGTGAGGGGGAGAAAAAGATATTAATGATGAATATTAAAGTATTAAACATACAGAATAAGGAATTAAGTTCCATTTAAATTTTATGTTAAAATAATTATCTGTTTCAATTAAATTTCGCTGTGCTGTATTAAAGCTTTATTCTGTCAAGGTAAATAGAGGTTAATGCTGCTGTTACTTCTACCAATGAAGTATTATCTTTAATCTTACTTTAATAAAATAGTTGTGAATTGCGTGGTAGGGGTAATCGCTATGGGTTAATTTAGAGACTTATCAAATCCTCTCATAGAAAACTAGGTGGATTTTTTTAAAAAAATAAGAAGAAAGGGAACTCTCACAAAAAATACTGAGAATTACATAAGCATGAGCAAAGGGTCCCTTTTTATATAGTCAGGTATATCCACCTGGGCTCACAGAGAGGTGGAAGGGGGCCACACAGTAAGAAGACCACCCACTTTCCAGTGCCTACAGAAAAGAGCAGCTGAGGATTTCATGGTGCATTTCTGTTGGCCTATATTTTTCACTTGTTTTCTTTTCACTTATTTTCTCATGCATTGACTAGCAACATAACACAAGGACATAAGAAGAGCTGAAGATCAGGCAACTGGCCAGTTCAGCCAGATGCCATACAGAAGAGCCTTGATCTAAACCACAAACTTATTGTTAGCAGAGAAACATAGTAAAGGACTCTGTCATCATTTTTTCTGTTGGCCAAGAAGTCAACTTTGGAAATAGAAATAGAACGGTAGCTAAAGGTAGGGCATATTTGATGGTGTAATGGAGTGTTATAATCTGCTGTAGTGAAGCCCCCAAATGTGAAAAATGTTGTTAGGGCCTGTGAATTCAATCAGAAATGTGTCCCAGGTTTAATCCACATCAACTCTGATCTTACCCTTTGCATCTATTTTATTCAGTCATATTTTGTTTGTGTGGTAAAATGGAAGGGGGCAAGAGAAAAAAATGCAGGCAATCAAAGGTGAAGCATAAGTTGCAGTAAAGTTATAGGAACACATGGAGCTGTCTTATCCTAGGACATTCTGTTGGTCCATCTAGCTTAGTATTGTCCACTCTGACTGGCAGTAGCTTTCCAAGGCTTTGCATCTTTCTGAGCCCTAGTATCTGAGGTATTTTAATCAGGGATGCCAAGTATTGACTCTGGGACCAACTGCACACAAGGCATGTGCCCAACTACTGGTTCATCCTCAGGTCAGAAGGATAGTAAGCTTGTCATTCATGCAATCACTGATTTGTAGGAAGGAATAGGTGCTTATCCTGATCCAATGGGTAGCTAAGCTTTTGGGCAACCCTCTGACGTGGTGGTAGACACTACAGGCATGGTTCTCTGTGGAAAGAGATCCTAGTTTTGATCTATGATATGAAGTCCCCAAAGGTCTCTTTGCATATGCCTTGAGTAATTTGTGGAATCTGGCTTCACAGTCTGTCCAGTGGTTTGGTAAAGTTAGGGCTGCCATATGTCCAGGATTTCCCATTATTATTAACCCATCACCCTAAGCTCAACTTACTTTTTGAAATATGGCAACCCTAGTAAAGTGGTGATTCAGGTGCTACTAACAACTTACCAGGGACTTGCAAGCCTAGTGATTACATTACATGTTGATACATTATTTCAATATTCACCCAATATCATTTTAAATGTTTCTAAGAGTGTTAACATAGCACCTGTCTTTCTCATTCCCATGCTAACCATGTTTACTAAAAAATGTCCCATTGATTTCCTGAAACTTTCAGTACGTAAGTGTGTGTGCACATGTGTGTGTGTGTGTGTGTGTGTAGGAGTGTGCTTTTGGTTTTCACATTCTACGTAGGACAGCCGGGAAAACAAAACAAAATCATTATTCCCTCCCTCGATATTTTTCATAGGCAAAGAGCCATTTGCTTCAGTGTTTTACAAGGTTTAGTGCCAGCAAGGTGGTACATAAAGCCCTACTGAGTATCGAAAGCTGTTTTTATCCTGGAAATATTCAAAGCATGCAGGAGTCTCTAAAGTGTCTGTTCCAGGGATACATTAATGCATTTGAAAGGATATTAAAGCTTAACATAGAGGGGGGAAATTCCTAGCGGCAAAATGTAAAACTGCTTAACAGAATTACATCCAGAACTTTGTGTATTAGATTTGAAAATAAATCATCTTATACTTGCTCATATTAAAGCTGCATGTCAGTTTGAGAGACTTAGAACATTGGACAGGTTTCATTTTTCTGGTTCAGAACCCTTCTGTGGTGTGTGTGCACCACAGAGAAGATGGGTGATGACCTATTTTCCTCTGTACAGAATTTGTCTAATGTACAAAGTTAGGCAGTTCTTAAACAGGGTTGAGTAAAAAATAATAATCCTAACACACAGCCTCAAACCTCCAGTTCTTGTAGCCAAATAGTCTATTGCAAAGAGAGTCATGCATTCATTAAAGAACCTTTTCAGTTTAATGCTTCCAATTAACCTTTACTGAATTTATGTTCTACATTAAGCAATAGATTCTTCCGAAAGGCATAGTGGATTTGATTTCCAGACTAAATGGTAGGGACAATTTTATTTTACTCCACAGTGATTCTTTCTGAGGACCAGCTCTTAAGAGTGTATTCCAGATTACTCAGCAGGAAGGAGAGTTCCTGCTTTCACAAATGCATGTGAAACAGAGGTTGTAAACTCAGCATTAGCGAAGTGGTGTGCAACCAGTTCTGGGTAGGGTTGCACTGCCCTTGAGGGAGCAGGTTTGCGGCGGCTTGGATCCAGTTTTGTTGCTAGAAGATCAAGTAGCTTCTGTGGCATGGAGTGGTGGGTGGTTTGCCAGTTGTGTCCTCTCTTGGACAGGGATACTCTGAGCACACGTATCCATGCAGTGGTAAATGCTGGATTTGGTTATTGTAATATGTGTGCCTTTGAATATGGGTTGAAAGATTTCAGCTAGTACAGTGTGTCTCTGGCACAGCTTTACTGATGGTGACCTCTGCATTTGAAGCAAATGAAATGGACTGGGGTCATACGTGCTGGAAATTTAACCTGGTAGCTGTGCTTCCTAAATGGCTGTGATCTAATTGTGTTTACTGAGTGTACACACGCCTAAAATGAAGACACAAAACAATAGGGGGAGTTTGACGACATCACACTATTACAAAGATTCAGTCTGTGCAAGCACATCAGCTTCCCAGGAAGAATGATCTGCCTCCCCTCTCTGCATGTGTTGTTTGGGGGGTTCTCCTGTCGCTCCCAGCCAATTTTGGGGAAACGGGGAGGAGAAGGGGGAAAGCTCCATTGCACAAGCAGAAGCCCTTGTGGAGGGCTTCTGCTTACAAGGATTGTTAGAGGAAATCCTACCCACAGTAAATGAATTTAGAGACCATCACTCCCCACAATAGCAATGTTTACAGATGCATCCTTATGTTGCCAAAATGACACAGTCCATACCCAAGAGGGAGGTCTCTGAGAACTCAAGGAACACCTGAGATTTGCACAGGTACAAGCACAGACCAAAGTGGGTTTCTCCACAAACCGCTAAACATAACTGCACATGGCACATTCCTTTTGTGTTCTTGATTAGCTTGTGAGAAGCTGATGCTTGGAAGTTGCTGCCTTGTGTTGGATATCTAGATGTGATTACCTTCTTGTGGCTTTTCCCTTCAAGCTGTATGATTCAGCACACATTTTGGAGGCCAGGTAATCAGTCCAGCAACAAGTGATTCTGGTGTGATTGTTTCAGGAGGCTTTCTCAAGCTTAGAATCTGAGGAAATCATAACACATTAACAAGGCCTTTGATTATGATACATCAATGTTTTCTTTTTTTTAAAAAAAGACAGGTCACTGATCAGTTATGTATCCTATATTACTTTCTAGTGAGAGTGTATATTTTCCATTTTTATTTTGTATTATTATTATTATTATTATTATTATTATTATTATTATTATTACCCCATTACCCTAAGTTCCCACCACCCTAATGTGGTTTAGAACATTAGAATGCAGTATTCAAAACAGTTTGAAAACACCTACACTTACAGAAATAAGTTGGTTCCTAAAAATACGCACCATTTTGAGTAATTTATAGAGTTGTGGTTAAAAAAACACGTTATAAAGTAAATCCTATTTTGGTCCAGAGCCAAATTACTCTGGAATTCTTTGAGTATTTATTTAATTGAATGTAAAATTGCTAAGTGCTGTGCAAAGGGCTTTCTTTGTTTTTTTAAAGGCCATGCCAGGAGGCAAAGAATGAAAACTTAAGGATAAGACACATGGTGGGGAAAGGAAAAGAAAAGAGAAGAGAAGAGAAGAGAAGAAGAGGAAAGGAAAGGAAAGGAAAGGAAAGGAAAGGAAAGGAAAGGAGGCAGGTCTGCCAAGATAACCTAGTGTGAAGAGATGTGCCTTAAGAAAGCAGTTGAATATAATACCAAGATACCCCAGTGGTTGGAATGCAAGCGGAAAGTGGTGGAGGTGGGAAATAAACTAATACTGGGATAAGTAGAAAATTGGTACATGTTGAACAAAGGTCCAAAGAAGAGTTTATATAGGCAAAGGCAGATTTAGGGGAGCATGACTGGTTCGCTTGCACTGGGTGCCGAGCTGAAAGGGCACCACAGGGGGCACTGCAATGATGAAGAACAATGGAAGGTGAGATGAGGGGTGGATTTTGATGTTGCATGGGTGCTGCTGAAATGTTAAAGCCCAAAGTCTGCCACTGATATTGAGACACTAGACTCTAAGGAGCAAAACCATGGATGGGGTTATTTGCAAGTAAAAATAAGAAGCTTAGAGTGAAAATAAGAGAGAATGAAGCTGGTAAAAGTAATGGTACAAAAGGATATGATCTGGATGAGAAGCATTTGTGGTTATGATGCTATCTGTTCCATGATAAATTTAAGGGAGAGTGCAGAGGTTAAAGAGTCTTAAACAGGAAGGCCAGCAAGAATGTCAACAATAATTAGAACAGCCATACATTTTAAAATATTTAATAAATATGAAATTATTTGTCTTACTTGGTGGTGCCCAGAGATCTTGTGTATCAGGGCACAAAGTTATTGTAAAGAGCCTAGCATATGTTAGTAATGTTGGACTATGCTTTGGAAGCCATGGCTGACCCATACACTGCCAGACAGTGTATTACATGCTGCGAGACTCTTTCAATAAAGTGTTCTCCAAAGCCATAAGCTTTCAATGCCTACTGTGCTATACAGCTGATTGGGTTGCCACCCAGCACAGAAGGTACTACTGGGTTTTTAAAGGACATGTCCCAAATGTCATTAAATGACCAAACCTACCTTACTGTATTTAGAATAAGAAAAAAAAATTCTGCAGGAAGCTGACAGATATTGGTGATTTAGTTGCTTTGTCCTCGATATTTATGAAAATGTGTTCATTATTTTAAAATAAAATGCTGTATTCAGCTTCTGAGCTCATGAGATTTTTTTTTTTTTTAGGATTGAGGAGAAAAAGAAACCAAAGTCTTCCAAAGGGGAAGAAATTTCAAAAAGAAAAGGAACGTTTTTCTTGGTGGTTTTCAGTATTTTTAGTACCTCAAAGCAGTTTCCCTTAGGGAAGAGGTTTTTGATCTATGCTTGCCCTGACAGTTTCACGCCGGGTGGGCTCCTGTGACAATAGTCAAAGAGAGAAAGAAAGGTTAATTTTCACAGTGCAGGGCTGAAGTATGGAGCTGCCCCATTGCAGAATGTTGAAAGATTTTGTGGCCTACAATAGAACACCAGGAACTCAGCAGCTGCAAAGAATTATGGTTAAGGGAGTATTGCATTACCGCTAGTTCATGGAATATATATTTTTCCCTTCTGAAAATATATGTGTGGTAAACATCTCAATATTTGAAGGGAGCCTTTTTATGCATAAGTATGTACAGCCCAGTGCACTTGTTGTGGTGTCTTTTATTTTCGTCCCCCAAAGCAGCCCCTATGTGGCATCCCAAGCTCTTCTTTAAACTTGGAAGACTTAAAAATGCAGCTTGAGATGTGCCTTGAGGATGACATTTCTTGAAGAAATAAAGTAAGAAGCTCTAATGTGTGCAGATCTCCATGTACTTGCAGGCCCAGGCGTTGGGCTCCCTAGCCCCCAACCCCCAGAGAAATCAAAGACAACCAAAACAGGGTTTTGGATCAAAACAGGCCAAAACTTTATTGAATACAGACGAAATACGTTTGGCTTGGGCATGGGGCAATTAAATACCAGCATTTGGAGGGGCAGGCAGAGACTACAACCTCTCCTCTATCCAAGCCTGAGATTGCCCCAATGCCCAACCAAGTTGTGATGATTCCTATGAGGTAGGCAAAATCAACAGGCTGGAGCCAAAATGCCTGGTGGACAAATTCCTAACTGGACCCAGAATACAGCAACCACCTTAGCCACAGCAAGGTCATAAAACAACCACGTAAACTGAGGGAGAATGGGTGACGAACCTGGCGAGGGAAAGAACAGGTAAGGGCTCCAGGTGCAGGCTGCTTAAATGGCCAGGACACAGACCTGAGAGAAGCCTTCCTGCTCCATCAGTTCCGCCTCCCAGCCCAGCCCACATCCGAGCCTGCATCCCCATTTGCCAATACCAGGTGCATGCTAAGATCCAGCTCCTGATTGGCGGCACAGGCTTACGCTCGTTCCACCCATCAGGACAGGAGGCCGATCCTGGGATTCCTCACTGGTGCCTTGGAGGAGACTTTGCCATCCATCAAAGCTGTCACACCACATGGGTGAGCAGACTGCTCTTCTCTTGTGCTATTTTGTTTTATAATTGTTTTATCTATAGTTATTGTTTTTGTATATTTGTGTTTGAACCTCTATACGTAAGAACTTATAAGTTGGCACCAGATCATTTTTGTCATATCTTTATGATTATGATTAGTCTGCGAGCTAATTAAATAGGTTACAATGACTTTGATAGTATCCACCTTAGGAAAGTAGCTAATAATCAATATGTGACATAGGCCTTCCTTATACATTACTTGGAGTAACATGGTTGCTGCTATATTGTGATTTCATACCTTCTCCCAGTAGTGTCTACAAACTTGACTTGTGTGATTAAAATGGATAAGATGGTTTTATAATGTGCTAGTAACACATGCTGCTGCTGCTAGTATGTTACCTATCCATGCAAATGGCTAACCATATAGGATACTGCTGCAGATGTTACCTGGAGGAAAGATGCAGGATCTTTCACAAGATGATATGCCTCTCTAGCTGCGCTGGAATTGAGTCACTAAAAGAACACAAGATGGCATCACCTGCTTTGTGAATTGGAGTTGGAGCAAATGTTTTGGAGACTTGGTTTTTTTTGGTGAGATTTGAGATTTGGTGAAGCACCTCTCTCAAAACACTAGAACCTGGAATCATCCGTTGAAACTCTTTTCAACAAGACAACAGGCAGTATTTCTTCACAGAATGTTTTGTTTATGGGCTTCCCAAGACACATTCGGTTGGCCACAATGGGAAATATGATGCATAACTAGTTTATGGAGCTGTACATGATTTTCAAAATGGTTTGATATTTCCTAATGTCAACTTGACCCCCATATATAAACTTAAAGTGGTGTCATTGTAGAGCACAAATGAAATCAAAAGTACGGTAACTTCTGCTTCACAGCAATAAATAGCCCATTATATTAACTTCTGAAATTAAGGCTCTGATTCATTTATAGTTAAAAGTTTTTCCCCATTAGAAACAAAGTATAATACTACATGTATCTGTAGTTTTCATTGTGAGATTATTATTATGAAAAGTAATATAATTTTGAACATTTTTTTTTAAAAAAGAATTGTCACAAGCAATTTTTGTGACCTGCTAGCATATCAGTACTTAAAGACAGAACATTCAGACTATAAACAATACATTTGAAGGGGGGAAAGTATTTGTGTGTATATGGGAAATGGCCAGACTCTAGGAAATGCTTCTGTATTGTTAGCCAGTTTGTGGAATCCCCGGTTCTTCACTTGTCTCATGTGTTTAAATGTTATAATGCAAATATGCTTACATAAAAGCTTATTGATTGGAAGAATCACTTGCTTTTTATGCATTAGTTAATCAGGCTACTGCCTTGAAATTGGTCCAGGAATCCACAGTGGAACCCTTCCTAATTCATCTGTTTAAGTCTCAAATGGTTTCATTGCTTCACTCACTTACTAGCACTGCTGGAATGTTAGTGCTTTATGATTAAAGGATATTGTTGTTCTTTTCATCCATCATCCTAGAGTTCCCTATTAATAATACAGGCTCCCTCCCCCCTTTCTTTCTTTCTTTCTTGCTTTTTTTTCTTCCTTGTTCTGTTTCTTAAAAAGCTACTTAGATTTTCTGTTGCTTTCCATCTTGTTTTCCTTCCTGATGGGCTAGCTAGTTTCAGGAAAATGAAATGAGAAAGGAGAAATGTCATCAGTGCATCTTCAAAACCGTTCCCACTTTTCACTGATTGAATAATGAACTGTGGTAAGACAGAAAAGCAAATTAGGCTAAAATGGGAAAAACTGAAAAGGTGGGATTGCAATAAGAAAAACCCAATTGCAGAGGATAGTTGGAGACTTAGAAGAATGGAAGCAGCAATAACAGCAGTCAGAGGGGTTTTAGTTCTTTTTGCGGTTGAATTATACCATTGGGGAAAGCCTTCAATTATATTTCTCTTAAGACTTATTACTGCAATCAAGAATGGAAACTGTAGATCACCTGCAAAATGTTCACCTCCTATATACATGCAACTGCTCATCGTTTTGCATTTCGTATTAAGAACCTTTTTGTGGCTAAAATGAAGCAGTCTGGAAGGGGTGGGGTAAATAAATACGTGAAGCAAAATAGTTTGTTTGTTTTTTAATTACATTTCTCCCCTATAGGTAAATGTGCATGGGAGAGAATGGTCATATGAACACCCTATATAATGGGGCTTATTTATCAGGCAGCTGGTGGCAAAGGCCCGGATGTAAGATTGGGCTAGATAGGAGCAGCGTTTTGTATGTGGGACAGGAATCCTGCCAAGTGAAGCCCTTGGAACATGTCAGCAAACTTCATATTCAATCCACAGCCTCATAAAGAGATGAAAAATGAGCCTTGTCCAAAACTCTTACTTCAGCACCCAGTGGCAAAAATAAAATGTAAGCTTGGGACCTGGTCTCTTGGAAGCTGATTCCACCCTCCCTCCTCCCAGCTTTGCAACAGGCCTCTGGTGGTTACAGATATTGATCGTCAGAAAGTAATCTGTTCAGGTTTGGGGGCATGCCAGTACAAATTGTGGACTACATTCCCTTCCCTCCAAGGACATGTTGAGCTTTTTATATTGTCCACACAGCCTCACTTGTCAGCTATCTTATTCATTGCTCTCTCTGTCTCTCTCTCTTGCTCTGGCTCTGTGCGTGTGTGTATGGGGGTGTGTGCATTTTGGGGGAAGGTTATATAATTAAATGCATATCATTGCAACCAACGTTGTTAAACAAGAATTTTTAGTCTGAGGGAACCCTTCTCTCTCCCCCCCCCCCATTTTTCTTCTGTAATCATTATTTGATTCCCTCTGGCTGCTTGCTACTTATTTGTGGTAGTACCATTCATCCATTGAGACCTTTCCATCTGTCACACCGCTTTGCTTCCTCCTCCCTCCCCCGTCAGAAGATTTAGTTTTCCAACTGTGCCACGGCTGAATTTGTATGCATTGGGTGTGCATTTTTATACAGTATTGGGTTTTCTTCCCCTATGTTCCTGGATGGTAAAATAATGCTGGAGAAGACAAAGCACAGATACACAAGAAAAGCCTGTTCTACTTGTAGAACTATCACCATTTTAATGGAAGAGCTCTGTGTTGCTTCACAGCTGGATAACAGGCAAAAATATGGCTAAGGAGGTTTGTCTCTTCATAGAGATGCAGTGATGCACATTGCTGCCTTAAGATACAGCTGTTAAAGGGTCAGGAGCCCTGAGGGGGGCAGAGAGAGAGAAGGTAGCAATCATATTCAAATGGTGTGTGTGTATGAGAGAGGAAGCTATTGTTTTTCTTGTTGGATAATGAATGCACACCAAGATAACTGCATTTGCTGAAATTCCTCTATGATCCTTAAAGCCTCCTTATCATTGGCCACCATTCTCTTTCTGTGGGTTGATTCGTATGCCTTTATATTGTGGTTTTTGTTTTATTTTGTTTTTTAGGGTTTTTTAAAAAATAAAAATGATAGGATTTTTCAGTTTACTTCAGGGGAAGGAAGAGTACAGAGATCATAGCTGGTGGTGATCTGGGTCAACCTGTCTTTCAAACATTTTCCAGAATGTAAAGAAGTATGTTTTGACCACATGCCAAAGTATTTCTAGGAACTTAAAACTGTGGGAGACATTCAACTAATGGTTATTTTCCTAAACCTCATCCTTAAGGATAATATTTCGTAGGACTTCATCCTTAAGGATAATTAGTAGGAAATTAAAGCCACAGGGACATTTTCACTATGTGGTTTTAGCAATCTTGATTTAATTAAAAATAATCTGCGGTAGGGACTTGGATCCACTGGAGAATCTTGATGGTAGAAGAGGGGAGGTAATATTTTTTGGGTTTCCCGTTTTTTCTGCCCACATTACCACCTCTCATACTGTTCCATAATATCCACAGGTTCTTCAAAGCAGATTGGGTAGGATGTGAAGCAGTGTAAGGGGAAGCAGGAATCTCAAAAACTGCTCTGCTTCCACCTGTGGGAGCATCTAGTTAACAAAGTTCTGCTGGAGGGAAGCCTGTACCTAAGCCATAAGCTGTTCATTTTTAAGGAACAGCCCCTAAGCTCTGGTTCTCTGAAAATCCTCCTCAGTTTACACAGTAATTAGATAAATAGATTTGCACTGTACAGTGGTACATCGGGTTAAGTACTTAATTCGTTCCGGAGGTCTGTACTTAACCTGAAACTGTTCTTAACCTGAAGCACCACTTTAGCTAATGGGGCCTCCCACTGCCGCCGGAGTACTATTTCTGTTCTCATCCTGAAGCAAAGTTCTTAACCTGAAGCACTATTTCTGGGTTAGCGGAGTCTGTAACCTGAAGCGCATGTAACCTGAAGCATATGTAACCCGGGGTACCACTGTATATTGAAAAGCATCAAACTAGTTCAGAGATGATGGCTATGTATGTGGAAATTCTTGTCAAAAAAGCCTAAATATATAGTATGAATCTTTGTCTTTGTTTCCCCTTTAGGGGATGTGGAGGGGAAGATGCTTTAGCCAGGCAATAACACCAGGTGTAACCTTTGCTGAGTGATTTTTCTCTTCTTCTTTCAAAAAGTCACACACAGGAAGGTATTTTATGCTGAGTCATACCACTAATTGGTTGAGCTACCTCAGTTTTGTCCACGCTGACTGGTATAACAACTATGCAGTGTTTTTAGAGAGAAGTCTTTTCAAGCCATTTCTGAAGATACCAGGGGTTGAACCTGAGACTTAAAACAGATCATTAGTTCATCTAGCACAATATTGTTTGTACCCAGGATGGTGAACCTTGTGGCCTTCCTGGTGTTGTTGAACTCCCATCATACCCAACCAGCAGGGCCAATGAACAGAGATAGTTGGACTTGTAGTCCAACAACTTCTGAGGGATCATGAGCTGCCCATCCTTGCTGCCCTCTAACTGACCACAGCTCTCCAGTTTCAGACTGAAGTATTTCCTGGAGATACTGTGAGTTGTTCCTGGGACATTCAGAATGCAAAGCCTTTGTGCTTCTGTCTGTGAATGGATAGGCGCAACCATTGTTCAGGTGCTACTAAAGAATTAAGCAAGTCAAACAAATGTGCCTTTAGCACCTGTGGGGAAAATAATAATTGGGAGAATTTTTTCTGAGAATGGCATATGATGTTGATCTATAAGACAGCAAAAATAAAATAAAGCCACAAAGCAGCATGAAACATTGATACCATTTCCAACGTCAAGCCTTTTGGGGGTCTGGGCAAAAATACGCAGCAAACTGGATGAGAGAAACACATCTGACTGAATAGAATTCACATCATTTTGTTTTAGAAAGTCTGGGAGGCCTTGTGAAATTGTCTGCCATTTCCGTAACTATTTCTACAAGTAGCCTATAAGAAGCAAATAGGTACTGAAGTATCACCACCATTTTTTGGCTGCAGAAGTGTTTGACATAAAAGATACTTCAGTTCACCCGAAATAAACGTCACTCGCAACCTAAATACATTTTGCTGAAAAGCACAAATAATAAATGTATGTGCAGCTTTTGTCAAGGGTGTAGCTATTTCTGGCATGTGGAGTTGTTTGTCCCCCTAAAGCCAGTGCAGTTTTCTTTCTCGAAATTTATGACAAGAGGCATTTGGGGGCTTCAAAGCTACTTCAGCTATCACAGCAGCTTAAGAATCAGGCTGCACTTACATATGCGTACACACACACACACACACACACACACTGCTACCTTTTATTGTTGGATGTGATTGCATGCATTGGGAATTGTGGGTGGGAGGAAAAATATACAAGGGGCAGGGGAACTGAGAGGACTTGACTCAAACAAGTATATATCGCCTCTTATACTTATGCCAGTAAAACATAACAACTTGAATGTAGCAAATTAACACTTGAATGATAACTCAAAATGACACTGATCTCCTCAAGAGCAGTCTGTATGCAAAGATGAGTAGTTTATCCAAGGTATGACCATGCATATTTTTATTCAGCAACTGACTTGCAGCATTTTAATTCTGTGGTATTACATGATTTAATAAAAACCTTGTTAAAATCACAGTGGTGTGTGTGTGTGTGTGTGTGTGTGTGTGTACTTGGGGAAGTGACAGTAGCGGCTTTTGTTCCAAAGCTGTTGCCTTTTCCTCCCCTCCTAACACTCCAGTTCCACAACCCAGACTGCTAGTGTTAAATGAATATATTTGACAGGAGCTGGGTCTTTTGGGCATTGCAGTAGGTTTTCCTCATCTTGGCATGTGAAGATTGAGAGTGTTCTTTGACACTAGGAGCAGAGGATGTGAACACAGCAACTTTCAGGGCATCAGAAATGTCAGCATAAGGAACAATCAGCAATGTAGACTTGTGCTGAGGTAATTTTCCCACACTATGCCATGAATTCAGTCAACTCTTGCTCTTGTGAATTCTGGCTTGACAGAGTCTCCCTTGTTGTTGGTAAATAATACACAAAGTGTTCTGTCAGCATCAAGAGTTATCCAGTCCCCCTATGTAGTAAAATAAAAAAAATATAATCCTGGTGCCTCTGTTTGAAATCTGACAAACATACACTAGCCTACCCTTCAGTTTTGTAGATTCTGCTCTAGAAGTTCATTTTCAAAACATTTCCCTCTACAAAATAGTGTGTTGATATTGCCAAGGTTTCGGAATGCACCTTCTTTCCCAAAAAGCAAAATCCACTAGGAATCTTCAGAAGGAGAGGAAGGCATTTTGCTATATGAGGTGAAGGACAAGATGGTGCCCCCCACCCTGGTCTATTTACAAAAGCAGAGTCCTCCATTTCACCTGAGGGCAGCAAGATAGTTTCAGGGACACAGGGTGTTACAGTGGGAGGACGGGACAAGAAAGCCCTGCTGCACAAGCACCCTTCCACTAATGCAAATTTGGATTTGAACTTATGTTTTGTTTCTAGCCAGGAAGTGAGTAATTAAATGGTTAATACAGGAAGAAAGGAAGGAGAGAAGAGAGAAGAGTTCATTTCTACTTTCACATAGCACCTTTGAATCAAACCTTGTGTCTTCCTGCATCTTGAAATTATATGCCTAAGCCAAGTTCTTTCTTCATACTATAAATCTGCCACACTATACAATACAATAAATTTCAATTTAATTAGCAAGGCTTTGGTTTCTTCAACAACCCATGTTGATTAAAAAAATCTTTTACATATTTAATGAGGGGAAAAGAAACCCAGAAAAGACAAAAACAAAAACAGTATTGATGCTAAATTATTTTCTGGTCATAAACCAGGGACATTGCAGAAGTCATAACATTTTGACCATTGCTTGATAGCTGTTTGAGACATGGTCGTGAGGAGAAAACACTGGCAGCAATGACTGATGCTAAATTGTTGACTGGCCATGTTTGCGGGATCAAAACCTGGCTTTTAACAAGCTAGAGGATGCCTTGGCAGTGTGCGTCTGCAAGTGATGAACCATAGGTCCCCATTGCGCATGAACCAGGAAAGTATGGACACGGAGTCATGTTTTGTAAGTTGGCTTACAAATCCTGGTGTGATTTGTAATTGGGAAACAATTAACCATATGTTGTCGTTCTCGCAGGAAACTATGGTTGCAGCTTCCTGGTTTGGTTACACAGAGGACTGAAGAGGCTGCATGCATATAAAGCTTGGGGATATTCAACTTATTCAGTGTAGACTCATTGAAATTAATGTTCATGACTAACTTACCTCCATTAAATTTCAATGCATCTATTCAGAGTCAAAGCTAATTGAATACATAGGAGTGCACTGTAAATTTTAAACAATCTTGAAACATAGTACGAAGTAATTCCCCTTTCTATTATTGCTAAAAATGGACTGGTTGGGGAAACATGGCATGTAATCCTTCCCAATCTTCCTCTTGGGGAGTATTTCTTTTGTCTGTCTTCATTACACCACTGTGGGTTGACACCATGTTTCTGCACCTTGCCAGCTCCCAATCTCCCAACAGATTTCCAGGATGCCTTTTAGGCTGAAAGCATTGCCAACTTCACTAGCTCCTTGGATCCTGAAAGAACTAGCACATTATTATTCTCATGACTGTCTGGATGTGGAAGGACGCTGTTTGCTCTGTGATATTTATATATTTAGGTATCTGCGTCTCTTGATGCATGTTTCACTCATGCTTTCATTTTGTTCAGCTTTTTTCACACTTCTCATTCACAGGTCATGTTGCATTTTATATTTATTGTTTTGACACTGTAGATATCTGCATTTTAAAAAGATTGGGAAATGACAACCACATATATTCTTAGTTGCACTGTTACTTTCTTTTTAATGCCTTAAAAAAGAAACCCACACACAGCTCGGCTCAACAGCGACATTTCCCCCAGTATATATCATAATTAATTAATATTCACAAATACTATCATGAGACACTATTTTTAAAAAAGGGAAACAGTTTATGTAATCTGTATATGTGTACAGATCTTGTTCTCTTTATTAATACAGAAATTAGAGCTGAACTTAATTATCATGAGTTTCAATTTTCTGCTCAGAATTTGCATGTTCACTGAGGGAGAACCTTTTATTAAACCGCATGAAAACGAAAAGCTTTTTACCTACATCATCTACAGCTCAGAGAGATGTGCAATTTTATTTTATTTTTTTAGGTACCTGAGTCTTATTCCTACTCTCTGCTTCCTGTAAATAGCAGGAGGGTTGTGGGAACACGATGCTGGACTATGTGGGCCGCTGGCCTAATGCAGTAGCTCTACATGTGTCCTTTAGTGTATAATTCCTAAAGAAGCCCTCACGTTCTGGGTAACTTCCAAGGCAATCCTGAAGGTTGTTTGATCAAGGAGCTGCACAACTGACTGAACTAAAGCATAAGCAGAGACACATAATATACTTTCTGTAAGTCCTTAACGTAGAGTCATCACACCGAAGAGTTTGAAGGGACGCCGATGGTCATCTAGTCCAACCCCCCTGCAATGTTGGAATCTCAGCTAAAGCATCCATGACAAATGGCCATCCAACATCTGCTTAAAAATCTCTGAAATATACTTGGAGTCGAGAGTGGATTTCATGCTCTTTATTCAGCTCATAGCGGTTAGGAGGAATGGAAGTTCCCCCACAATATCTGCTTTATATACATTATTTACGCAATGGGCTGCACGTGATTGGCTAATTCCAGGATTCTCCTGTAGGCCAATCAGGTTGCGGATTCACTTCCACCTGGAGCTGGATTGGGTGGCTCCTGCGGACCAATCATACTGCTGCATTGTTCTAGGACCAATCAGACTGCTGCATTCTGAATCCTATTGTTCTAGGACCAATCAGACTGCTGTATTTTGGATCCTGTTCAACTCAGTACATAATAATCTCCAAAAAAGGAGATTTCACAACCTCCTTAGGGAGTCTGTTCCACAGCTGTTAATGTCAGAAAGTTCTTCCTGAAGTTTAGTCGAAATCTCCTTTCCTGTAACTTGAATTCACTGCTCCTAGCCTCCAGAGCAAGAGAAAACAAGCTTGCTCCATCTTCCACATGACAGCCCTTTAAATATTTGAAGATGGCTATCATAATCTCCTCTCTGTCTCCTCTTTTCTAGGCTAAACATCCCCAACTCCCTCAACCGTTCCTAGCTCATGTCATTGTAGGTGAGGCAAGGGTAGGGTTATCATTAATGTGGGCTGTGGAAGAATTTATAAAAGGATTTTGCCTAAGTTTTAGCTCACTCTATGCCCATTTCATCAGCTTGAACAAGGCCAGGAAGATAACAAATTCACAGGGGTCTTGGTCCCAAGTCACAGTTCTCTGGAACCTTTGCTTATCTGTGCCCTTGGGGTTTTTTCCATTCACCCTTCTACTTCCAAGGCTTGAACCATGTATACATTAAGTAGTGGATGAACACAGCTAAAAAACTAATTTACATTTTTGCAATAGTGACAATGAAACAAAAAAAGTCTGTTTTGCCTCAAGTCTAGAGAAATATAAATGTGATGTGTTTCTTCTAGTCTGTAACTAAAATTAATAGCATTGCGTGAGATAAATTCACCCATAGAATATATGGTTGTGATTATATGACACAGAGTAAAGAAATCAGTCTTGCAGTTGAATAGATTAATAGATTAATATGCAGACTACAGGATATTAATATTGAAGGTAATGAGATACAACTTCATCTGAATACAGGACTAGCACCCTTTACGTTATTGTGGCATACGGTTTTGGCTTTAACTGTAGTGACAGTTGCAGCACTTTCAAGAAGCTGTCACCCAGTCTTAAGCATGTTTACTTGGAAGTATGTCTCAGTGCGTTCTTTGAAACTTACTCCCAAGTAAGTGTGTCTAGTGACATAGCAATATGTTGTTTCACTTTATTTTTTAAAAGAAAAAATTATGGTGATCCATTGCAAATGTGTGTCATTTTCAAGTACTAACTTTCCCTCCTCTCTTGTACATACTAGAGCATTCATGTTAAAAACTCATCACTGGTGGACTCTTATTTTAAATAAAATGTGATGATGATAGGAAAATGTTGAACTAATTCATACTCTTGTCAGCTTACCCATTGCCTACCCAGCAAAATTAAGAGGTTGCCTATTGTCTCACTTTGAAAACGACAACCCATTATGAAAGCAAGACATGCAATTCTAGTCTTAGTTATATACATTTTATAATTAATATCGTCCTGGTGTCAATACTTTTAAGTTGTAAAATAGAATAGTTTTAGCCTAGATGGATCCTCTACTGCTGTGTGGAAGAGCAATGCAGTAAAGAGCCCTCTAAATGGCACTCAGAGCTCCGTTGTATGTGCGCCTTAACTTAAAATTTCACAAAGCAAATAGAAGTAGATGGCAAGAGAAAACATACTATATACAGATTAATGGATGCCATAGATGTCTCAGTGCTCTGCTTGCTTGGTTACCTTTGTTTCAAATCTGATACAGATCTCATACTGCACAGCACATCCAGAAATAGTCCATGTTTCTTTAAATTCAAGCAATGTATCACTTTCTATTACCCCATGTCACATCAGTCTATGACTAAAGGATGAGTTATGTGGACATGAACCAGCATGTGGGCTCACTACAGACAAATGCAACATTTCAAATAAAAGTCAGATGTAGAAAGGGAAGGGGAAAGGTTTGTCTTCAATATACGGTAAGTATTTAGCAAGCAGTTCTGGATTTAATGGGTATACAGCATAATGCACACATTTTAACATACATGTTGGAGAAGATATGTACTTTGTGTGTATTCTTATCATAAGCTTTTTTTTATTTAATGAAACTCCAACCCCAGTGACTTGTGGGAGAATGGATTAGGAATTCTTTGAACCTGCCTGTCATCATTCTCAGGCTCTTACTTCTAACATAGCATTGTACAAGACTGGTGAACGAAATGTTCTGAAAAGCCAAAGCCTGATATATTTTCCCAGTTCTTTGAGTTAAGATTAAATTGTAAATGCGTTGGTCATTTAAATAGGGATTTGCACTGTTTTAAGAGACTTCTTGTGATTAAAAGTAGGGATGCACACAATAGCTCTGATAATTTCTTTCCTGATCTTCTTTTTAAAACTTTCCTGGCACTTCAGATTTGTTCAGTTCAGAAGAATCTCTAGATTTATTTCAGTCTGTGGAATGGAACGACAACTACAGATGTGCATTTTCCCTCTGAGAAATTTTGTCAGTCATATCAAAGTTCTTTTAGCTGTCTGTTGAAATTCTTCAGATGTTTCACTGGAGGACACCATCCCTGCTTGGGAGATCTCTTTAAATTTTACTTCGGCTGAAACTTGAGTTAGAGGTATCATGCAGGTGAAGGGGAAATGAGCTCTCCATGTCTGAATAAGCCACTTCAGGCAGGGATTACAGCTGAACAGCCCTCACACATTTCTATTGAAAAATGTGTTAGAGCCATTAATCTAATTTATTTAAAATAATTGTATGCCATGTTTTCCATTGCAAAATCACTCATAAAATGAATCAAATAAGAATAAAATAGTAACATGTAAGTTTAGAGCCATAACGTGCAGATTGACTAGAATGATAGGACAGCAACTAATTGTGGAAAATAAGAAGTCCCAGAAACAGTTGCATAACTGTACTTACTATCCAAATATAGTCCTCAGACCTAGTGCCAATGTCTTTCAGAGATATGTTCTCACTTTTATAAAAGATTTCAAAATCTATGGCTTCATCAGGCACCATTGACTTAGGGGGAGTCTGTAAGTTCTTTAAAGATGAGGAACTTCTGACCCATGGACCGAATTAGACCCACAAGGATGCTTTGAACATGCTATGCCCACTGGGCTACCCCTGTTGTAAGACGTGTCTGCCACTTGATACATGATAGAAAGGAAATCTAACATCCTTATTGGAGGGTATTGTGGCATGGCAGGAGAATGAGGCATTGTGTGGGCATGTGGCTGCTGAATTTCTAGCAGCATCCATGATGCTATCAGGATACATTTTGGTCCTGCTGCTCACTGTATGCCTAAATAGTGCTGAACTAGCAACCATGTTTCTTGCAATCCCTCTTGATGCCATTTGGTAAAGCTATTGCGCCCCCACCCTTTATTATTCCTGAACAATAGACATATTTTACACTCTGGTGATCTGCCTCATAAGTCACTGCTGTCAGCAGAAAAGACTCAGCTTCTTTCCTTGGTAGGACTACTTCTTGTTAAAGGTAAAGGTAAAGGTACCCCTGCCCGTACGGGCCAGTCTTGACAGACTCTGGGGTTGTGCGCCCATCTCACTCAAGAGGCCGGGGGCCAGCGCTGTCCGGAGACACTTCCGGGTCACGTGGCCAGCGTGACAAAGCTGCATCTGGCGAGCCAGCGCAGCACACGGAAACGCCGTTTACCTTCCCGCCAGTAAGCGGTCCCTATTTATCTACTTGCACCCGGGGGTGCTTTCGAACTGCTAGGTTGGCAGGCGCTGGGACCGAGCAGCAGGAGCGCACCCCGCCACGGGGATTCGAACCGCCGACCTTTCGATCGGCAAGCCCTAGGCGCTGAGGCTTTTACCCACAGCGCCACCCGCGTCCCACACTTCTTGTTACCTAGGACCAAAAAGATGTTACATGAGACAAAAACCAATAGCATGTTTGTTATCTGCCTTTTCATTGATTTGCATCATAATGATTTAAATTTTAATATTCATTTTGACCTAATAAGGCTTTACTGGGGCTTCTTAGCAATGTGCGGTGTTCTTCACCAGCCAAAATCACTAACAACTGCACATTTAGTTAGGCATCTGCTTTCTCATTTGCTTCCTAGTCAGATTTGCAATTTATTTTCCGCATAACTTTTCACTTTGGGTCTGCACCCTGCACAATGCAGGTAGGAAGCACACAGCAAAGTGCAACACTTGTTCTTCCCGAGAGCAAACATGCAGTGCAAATTCATGCTGCGAGGATTCGCAAAGCTTCTTAGGCTTATGTACAGGTGTGAAAATTGTTGTGGTATCCTGCTAAAGCATACTTTAGACAATCACATTATTAGCTAGCCCCATAATTAAAATCATTTGTGGGGAAAATGAGCAGTTTCTGAAGTTGGTGCTTAGTCTCTCTCTCTCTCTCTCTCTCTCTCATGAAGAGAAAAGGAGGAGGGAGCATCAGAAATGTTTTCCATCAAAAGAGCAACAAGCAGTGAACACGTTTCTAAGTAAATGCTTGAATTGTGTTAACACTTCATTGTTTAAAAGGCCCGTCTGCTTCAAGGCTAGCTGTATGCATGTTTCTTCATGCACACATATACATATATGCACCTGTGTTACGTGAAATTGCACATGTGATCCTAAGCAAACTTGGTTATTTATTTATTTATTTGGATAAACTTACTGATTTGTAAGTTTGCCTCAAGCTGGTGGCAAGAAAATCTATGGGATTACTTCCAAGAAAATGTGTTTACATCTGGGACCTCTTTCTCTCTATCTCTCACACACAGAAGCACTCAGCATCCTTTCCCCACTTTGTATCACAAAAAGGAAATATTTACTTGCAGCCATTGAAAAGCTTAGTACCCAAATCCTGAATATTTAATAGAAAATAAAATGATATTTATTTTTAAGTGCATTCTACCTTCAGCGCCACTGCATCCTCACAACAAATCTATTGCGTTGCCCTGACATAGTTACTGCAAAGGTTTTTCCTTTGCTGTCCCAAGGGCCCAATTGATTTATCTGCCAGAAGCCTAAAGCCCCAAAATAAGATAGCTTTGAGTTTACAGAGGTCATTTTTCATTGTCTAAATAAAAATTTCTAAACAAAAATCTCTCATCCTGTTAACCGCAGGGTCCTTATCTCCCCAGAGGCTACAGAAACCTGAAAGAAGCCATTTCAATTCTTTTATGAAGAAAGATAAAAGCAAGTTTTCGATTAGAAAGCCAGGGAAAGCTGCCTTATTAAATGGTGGTAACAGTAACTAGTCAAAAAGGCAAAATTGTTCAGGTAGGGGGTGGGGTGGGGTGGGGGAGGAATCATTATGCATAAATCACACATGAGGCTGCCTCAGCAATTGGAATCAGTGATGTTTGGAGAGAGAAAGGAAGTTCGCTGACTTTAGGTTTAGCTAGTTTTGGTTGTTCGTTCTTATTTTATTTGTATTTTTAAAAAAATTCTCAAACCTTGTTTTATCTGACATGTTTTCTTAATTATGTCTGCATGGCTTTATCAAGCAATATTAACCATGCGTTACGGAGCTTACATATTCAGACCCACCTTCCCTTGATCTGTTGTGATTCAGAGCACTTAGGCAAGCTCTGGCGAGGCTGGAAAGTGGCATGTAATTTCTGCTCTAGAACAATAGACTTTGCAGTGCTAAGCTAAAAGTAGAAATTATCAGGAGCTACTTCATATTCCGTACTTTGAGCTAGAAAGATGAACAAATGCATAAATGGCTATGCTATGGAGAAGGGAAAAAATAACATGGCCGAGGCTCCAAAAGTCAAAGGAATTCTACAGGTAGAGAAGCATCTGCAGCTAGCTTTCACATCTTAAAGGTTGTGTCAATGGGGCATTAAAGCTTATGCAGATGGGTTCAGTGTGTGAAAGTGAGTGCACTGTAGATACACAGAAATAAATAAATATTGC
The DNA here is from genome assembly GCF_027172205.1 of Podarcis raffonei. NCBI lineage: Eukaryota > Metazoa > Chordata > Lepidosauria > Squamata > Lacertidae > Podarcis > Podarcis raffonei. Next base: position 48,394,920 of record NC_070604.1, read on the forward strand.
TCCAGAATCCCAAAACAGGTAAAGCTTTCTCTTTCAAGGCAAATAGGCACTATTGCTTTGGCTTCAGGTTATTGGCACAAGCATGTGGATTCTGAATATATGAGCGTGCCCACTATAAACAGACCTGGAAACTAAGGGAATGAGAATGCTGAGGGTTGACACTGACACTTGGATCCCAGCCAGCCCCAGCGACAAGACCCAGGAGAGAGATGGAATATTGTATAATCTGGTTAATTGGGTAACTCATGCATCTACTCATGTTGTTTCACACCTTCCTGTTAACCATCCACCACAGCAGACTCCAGGAGAACAGCAGAACTGTTGCTATATTAAACAGCTGATTAACAGGACTAGCTCGGAGGCAAGATGCTCTCGGGTGCCCCCCCCATCCAGTTGGCCTTGTGTTCTCTGGGTCCAGTCCATATCACTCTCTGGAAATGGCAGATGAGTGAGCAGGCAACGGAAGCTACCATTCCTTCCACTTACTTTATTATTTGCTGGTGGTCTCTGGTCCAGAGGGACAAAGGAGGTGAGTAGATAGTAGTGGCTAAGAGCAGCAAATAGACAGTGGCTTTTTGGTAGTCAGCAGTGAGTCCCCTTGGAAGTGTGCAGAGATCTGGTAGAAGTCCTATATCTCTTCCACTATGTTAAATCAATGGCTTGTTTTTAAATCTACATTGCATGACAAATCCCACATTTTCCCCAATATGAAGCTGGTTCAAGTGTCCATTATAATACTTACATGCCTTAGGTTGGTCTTTCCTGGAGTTCTGGTGTGTGTGTATGTTTAATAGTCTTTGCAATGCACGTTTTGAAGATAAAATGCAAAATTCTCAGGCTGCTCAATTTTCAGACTTTTAGTTATGAATATATTTTGGAATACAACAAGGGTAGAAAATTTCAGGCTTCTAGGTACCGCTCTAAGTGAGTCAGTAAGTCACTTATTCGTGTGTGTTCATTTTCTGCCCCACTATCAAATGCTTTTTGGGATGTGTGTTCTCTGTCCTATTCAGATGCACACCTAAATAAAATGCTTTTTTGGAAACTCTTCATATTACATCCATTATATCAGACATTTACTCTCTATTTTTTGTAGAGAAACCTAAATGTACTGCTTTTAAGGTTTACCTGCTCTGTTTTTCATGTGTCATAATGTCTTCTAAGAGGGACTACCTTGTACTAGAACACAATGTTTATTTCTAATGCTGTAATTCACCCACAGAGTTGCTCTCTAGGGCTTCTCACCAAATGCAAGAAAATAAAGTTTTAAGCCCAAGAGGATTTTCACTACAATGTAAGATATTGATCACAGCATTGCTATCAACAGTGGCTTGCTTCTGTGTTTCTGATTTTTAGACATTCATTGTGATAAGTAAATTCATATTGGCTAGGTAAAGGGACCCCTGACTCTGGGGTTGCGGCGCTCATCTCGCTTTACTGGCCGAGGAAGCTGGCATACAGCTTCCGGGTCATGTGGCCAGCATGACTAAGCCGCTTCTGGCAAATCAGAGCAGTGCATGGAAACGCCGTTTACCTTCCCGCCAGAGCGGTACCTATTTATCTACTTGCACTTTGACATGCTTTTGAACTGCTAGGTTGGCAGGAGCTGGGACAGAGTAACGGGAGTTCACCCCGTTGCAGGGATTCAAACTGCCGACCTTCCGATCAGCAAGCCCTAGGTTCTGTGGTTTAGTCCACAGCACCACCCGTGTCCCCCTCATATTGGCTAGCTGTGTGCATATATGTTGTTCTAAATATGGTTATGTCTCTAGACTTTAGAACAGGAGTTGCCAACCTAGCACCCTTGGTGGCCTTCATTGGGCCCCTTTACGCACAAGTTCCAGCTTCTGAGCTTTCATATATAAAAAAGTAAGTCTCCAGCTCTCCTAGAAAGGAAGTTATATGTTCAGGTATCCTGGTAAGCAATTTCTGTCTGCTTAGTCAGACCACTGGTCCATCTAGGTCACTACTGTTTCCATTGACTGGCAATGACTATCCAGGATTTTAGAACATTTCCCAGCCCTGCCTGGACATGCCAGGGATTGAACTTGAGATCTTTGCATGGCCCTACACCCAGGGTGGTCAACTTGGTACCCTCCAGAAGATAATGGACTACAACTCTCATTGACCTTGGCCATGCCATGTGTGGCTGATGTGAGTTGTAGTCCAAAACATTTGGAGGTTGTCACCTTGGCTATCTCAGTCTACAGCTTTCCAGAGATTCAGAGAAGAATATTTCCCAACATCATTTGCAGGTGGCAGAGATTGAACCTTGGATCCTTTGAATGTTAAGTATTTGCCACCCAGCTACATCCCTATTAATGGAGGAGTCAATGTTAGAAAAGAGTTCTCTGTCAAATGGATTTTACCAGATTAAGGTGAAGATGCCCAGGAAATGTTTCTCAACCATTAGAAGCCTATTTTATTTTTGAAGTTATAGTGCAATCCTACATGAATCTACTTTGGAGAACTCAACAGGACTTTCTTCTGAGTAGACACATAAAAGATTGCACTGTTAGATATATAGAGAATATTTGATTTCGAAAGAGAAATGGGGAGGATGAGCACCCATTTCATCCGCCCCCTCCAGTGGAATAAATTTACTCTGTCATCTTGAAGATGATTGCATCTCCCACAAGTAATATTTCTTTCTCTGTGTATGCCTCTCATTCCTCCACAGCTGTGCTGCAGTTGTCTATGGCCACAAAGTTCTGTTCCATACCTTCTAGCTATGAGAACTCAGAATCATATCTACTCAATCCATCTAAATATCTTCAAAAAGACGACAGTCCTCTGAGGGGTGAAAAGTATTCCTAGGCTTCCCCCCCCCCTCCATCCTAACCTGATAATACCTTCAACAGAGGACTTTCCAACAATGAGAATTTTGGAGGGAAACCCCACAGATATTCATATCTTCAAAGGAAGACATCTTTTAAAAATGCAGCATTCTTCAAAGGGGAAACACCACCCTCAGCAATCTGAAATTCTTTAAAGCAGGAGCCCACCAGCACTATGAGTTCTCTGAGGACATATTCCCCAAGTGTGTCAGAAACTTGGAAGACAGCAAACTTCCCCCACCCTTGCACTATAAGACTTGGTGTGTGTGTGTGTGTATGCATATATATATATATATATATATATATATGCATTTTATGTATATATTTATAATTACAGAAAGGCCTTCATTTGACTGAGGCTGTGTAAGATGATCCTCTTAGAAGCTTCTAAAAAGAATGTGCAATTTAAGATTTTCTGAGTTTCAAACTTATTTGATTATTTGGATATTATTTGATTATCTATCACCCACAGACAGGTCTGTTATAACTTAATTTGCATGTTCTCAATGGAGCCAGTGTTTCCTATACAAGATATTGGCAAAATACCTTACAATATGATGGAATGCCCTAGTCAGATTTGATAGATTGATTACATTTATATCCCACCTTCCCTCCAAGGAGCTCAAGGTGGCATAAATAGTTCTTCTACTCCTCCCCATTTTATCCTGTCAGGTAGGTTAAGCTGAGAGACTGACTGGCTTAAGGTCAACCAGTGAGCTTCATGACTGAATGGGAACTAGAACCCTGGTCTGCCAGGTCCTAGTTCGACTCTCTAACCACTATGCCATGTTGGCTCTCGTATTAGCTTTCACAATTATGCATGATTGTTAATATCTTCTATTACTGGACAGTCATGGACCGTCCTCAGAAGACTAGCCCTGAGCTGCTGCTTCTGAGAACTAGAATGGTGGTTGTAGGTAGATATACTTATTCAGCCCCACTGCAAATCTTGTGCTCTGGATAGTTTGCTTCTGGACTTGCTAGCTCACTTTCACCCCATATTCCAACACAGCTGTGCTTGTGAAGTCAGACTTTTCCCACTTGCTGATGTAAGAAACTCCTTTCTTCTTCCTTCTCCCCCTCTCTTCTTTACAGTTTTATCCTAGGCAAATTTCATTTATTGCTCATTGGATTTCAGGTGGGGCAGGCAAGAAATTAAAGTCAGCAAGAAGTCACCACTCACACACCTTTTCTTTTTTAGTGTAAAGCCTTCAGAGCCGAACCTCTCCATTTAATTAGCCGTTTTCTGTTCCCATGCTCTTTTATTAGATGCTCTGTTTTAATTTAATATACTTAATTCTACTTTTTAAAATGCAACTGTGTAATTGTGATGATCAAATAAAATTTTAAAGCAAATGAGGAATTCAAAAGAGAGCTGCCAGGTGACAGGAAATGAGTCACTAAGGCTGCACTCCTGTGGACTTACTTGAGAGTGATTACTACTGAACACAGAAATGGACTGTAGTCCTGAAAAACCATGCATAGGACTAGGACTGATTTTAGTAATGGTTTCCAGTGTGGTTTGAAGTAGCTCTGAGTCCTCTAAGAAGAGTTTGGAGTTTGGATTTGATATCCCGCTGTATCACTACCCGAAGGAGTCTCAAAGCGGCTAACATTCTCCTTTCCCTTCCTCCCCCACAACAAACACTCTGTGAGGTGAGTGGAACTGAGAGACTTCAAAGAAGTGTGACTAGCCCAAGGTCACCCAGCAGCTGCATGTGGAGGAGCGGAGACGCGAACCCGGTTCCCCAGATTACGAGTCTACTGCTCTTAACCACTACACCACACTGGCTCTCAATTGAGACAGCAACCATTATTAAACTCCTTCCGTGCTCACCAGTAGTTGTCAAGGAAGAAAGGCAGGAGAATGTCACCAACCAAGGAACTGTGTAATGGTTTCGGGGAGGGAGGGTGCCTTTATGGAAATCCCTTTGCCTCCTGCACTTGATTTAGGCCTAAGCAGATTCACTGCATTTCTCTGAAACATGGCTGCCAGGATCCAGCAGGCATCCTGCTATGAATTGACCCCTATATGTAAAGGACTGATTCTCCACATGTGAACCTGCCCAGACCCTGGGATCATCATCTGAGGTCATTCTCTGAGTGCCATCTCTGAGGGAATTCAAGAGGGTGGCAGAGAGGGAACGGGTCTTTTATGAAGTAGCTCCTCATTTATGGAATGCTCGCCCTATGGGTTGTCCACCTGACACCCAATTTCTCATGGTTTGGATATCAAGCAATTTATTATAGTTCTATGTCACTTTCCATTTAAATGAATCCCAAAGCTGCTTACAAACAATGAGTAACATAATAGAACAACACAATTACAGCATGTCATATAATATAGTTAAAAAATAATCAATAAAGCCGTAGCAATCTATAAAACACTATTAACAAACCAGCAAAAATAAGCTAAACATCACAATTACAGCATAAATAATTGGATGCTGTTACTCTGATGATGTTTTTTCTCACGTTTGTGTCTTTTGGTTATCGTGCTTTTTATTGTAAATGGCTTTGAGACATTTTGTTGTGAGAAGCAATTCACAAATTTAATAAACCAAACTAACTAAACTGCCTTCCCTCTTGGTCCTTCCCCTCCATCTCACCCCCACAGAGGGTAATTCCTCCTGGTTGGCTTCACCCTTTGTTCCCCATTCAGCTATGCCCACTTTGGCTAGTTTTGCAGTGTAGCATCTTTTTTCACCCCCTCCTTTCCCTACCTTCTCTTCATTCATGGACAATGTAACCCAGAGCACATTTCCTAATGAGTAAGCATTTCAGGGAGTTGGACTAGATGACCCTGGGTGTACCTTCCAACTCTACAATTTTCAGATTCTATAATGTTACGATTCTGTGATTCTAAGCTGAATTGAATTCAATGGTATTTACTTCTGAGTAAAAAAAAAATGGTCTTGCTAGCTAGTGGGATGTGGATTGTAGAACAGTGTCGTATTCTCCATAGCAGTGCCAAGTTCCATGTAGATCAGGCATGGGGAACCACTGGCCATGCTGATTATGACTGATGGTTAGTGATGATGGAAGATGGAGCCCAACAATGTCTTGGGGGTGGGGCACAGGTTCTCCATCTCTGCAGTAGAACCATAATTTTAATTTCACTTTCAATTGCACAAGGGAATTTCTTCAGCAGTGCTATAGAGTCCTAGCATGTAAGTAGCCGCTGTGCTGAACTGGCCCCTTGTAGCATCAGACCAGGTAGAAAGGCAAGTTTTGCCATACCCCGCATTACTGATTGGAAAAACAAGATAAAGGCTAGCGTTTACTTACTCTCCTGTCCAGATGCTGATGGCATGACTTCAAATGACTACTGCATGTCTGTATCCACCCAGTGTCATAGTTATAAATAATTATCTGAGACTTACAGAGCATGTTTCATTGTGCAACAAAGAGCTGTTTGCCTAAATAAGAAGAATACTGACGATAAAACCTAACACCAGATATACTCAATATTCACTCTACTGTTCCAACCCAAAAAGGAGAACAAGATGCCTGTACGTTTCCTGAATCCTGTCCCAATTATATTTCATTTAATAACACTCAGTAAAAAATTTCTGCCTGGCAGGGGAAATGAAACGACATGATTTTATGGGATCATTCATCAAGAACTAATTGAAGCTTTCACACAGTTTAGTGCTGATAAAATGCTGGTAACAATAAACAATAACAAAATTCACCAGAGAAGGATTTGTTTTGCCGCGATGAAAATGGTTCACTTTCATCCTGGGGATTCCTGGTTAAAAAGAGTCTCCAATTTAAAAAGGGATAAGCACAAGCTCCTCTGCATAATGACAGGATGGAAGCTGTGTCAAATGTATTAGTATTGCTCCAGTGGAGCCATTCTCATTGTAAGCATTTGCTATTGTGTGTGACTGAGGGAGGATGCATAGCCACCAATAGGATTTTTTTTTAAGAGGGGGGAGTTGGATTAGTTAAAAAAAGAGGGGGGAAACCAGTTCTCATGTGGTTTTAACCAGAAAGGAAAGTAAATTATAGCTTTCCAGTATCTTTTTGGAGGGGGGATTTGCAATATATTATCTAATCTTGGATATGTTTACTTAAAATGTTTCTTCTTCTGTTTCTTTGCTAAACCCAAGCTATTTAAAGATCACAGCTCCCTTCGTTCCCTGCCACATTCCGCAAAGATGATGTGTCACCGTTTCAAGTGTCAAAGTAAAAAGTGTGTTTTCCATTTATTTATTTATTTGGAATATTATACTGATAATTGAATTGTATCACTAGCACTGAGGTCACTGATGAGGATCACTGACACTAGGCACGCAGACGTGCAACTGAAGTCATTGGGTTGCTTCTGAGTAAATGAGCTTTCGGAGTGAAAGCAAGCATTACCTTAAGTAATTCAGTGTAATGATTAGCTTAATAAAATGAGCAATGTTTATTTTGTATGAATCCTAATCAGGGATGTAGGAAACCTAGAGCATTTATGCCATGCTGGAAAGTGTCGCTATTAGAGATATTTATCCAGAAAAGAACAAATATACATATTTTATTTTTTATCTTTGTAGAGGTAGGGTTTCCCCCAAAAAAGTTGTTTACCTGTTAGCATGAATGTGCTCTGATGCTTTTATAAGACCAGGGACCTTGCTATATTGCTCAGACTTTTCCAGCTGAAAGGCATGGCAGTCTAGCTTAAGTTTCTGTTTCACAGGGTCCACAACATCTTATACAAGTTGCCTCTTGGTTTTTGCCTACAGATTTTCAGCAACCTTCTGTAAATATGTTGCTGTATCGAAGTACTGCTTTGTTGATGCCAATGTGTGCTCCCTTTCAGTGAAAGTGAAAAACACAAATATTCATTGCATCCCTTGTTCCAGTATGGGTTGCAATACAGACTTGTTTAAAACAAGGGATATTTCAGCTGAATCCACATTCCAGTTGATCTGAAATATTTGGATTGTGGAGATTTATCTATGCACACTGAAGACCCATTGAAATTGCACTTCTAAATACCTTTGACTTCCAACATTAAAAAAGACATTTACAATTATTAGGCATGTTGAGGCATGAGTAATTTCAAAGCTAACGCACACAGGCTTAACTTCTGTACCACATTAGAAGCTACTTTCTACCATCTCACTGTTGTAATATGAGTAATATTGTGCTTGCTTAGTACTTAGCTTCAATGAACCTACACTTTCCCTTGGTCTGTCAACCCCAATTCTTTATAACCAGAGAAAGTTCCATTGAAGGTTGTGCAACTTGCTTCTGGAAAAGCATTCATAGGATTACATTGTCACCTTGTGAAGCTCTTAAGTATTCAAACAGCATTATTCCTGTGTTCTTCTGGAAATGGTTGGGCCTAAAATGATAATTTTAATCACATGATTTTTTTAAAAATTAATCACGTGTTTGAAGCTAAGCATGTACATAAATATTTGAATGCAACATACTTCAAAACAAACCTAATAAGCCATAGAAACAATATGAATGCTTTGAAGTTAACATCCACCAGCTATCCATATGAAAAGCAATCTACAATGGAGGAGCTGAACAAGTCATAGGGAATCTAACGAGTCTAGGGAATGGGAGACATATCAGCAATCTGCAATGGGTACATGATCTTTTATGCTAAAGGGCCTGGGAAATATGTGGTGCAAATAGCGATAGGATATAATTCAGGTTTGCTGAATGTGCAGAGGAGAGTGGCCAAGATGATAAAAGTGTCTGGAAACCAAGCCTTATGAGGAATGGTTGAGGGAGTTGGGTATGTTTAGCCTGGAGGACAGAATACGATACGATAGCCACCTTCAAAAATCTGAAGGACTGTTACATGGAAGAATGAGGAAGCTTGTTTTCTGCTGCTCCAGAGGTAGGACACAAACTAATGGATTCAAATTATAAGAAAGGAGATTCTGTGTAAACATTAGGAAGAGCATTCTGGCGGTAAGAGCTGTTTGACAGTGGAACAGACTACATTGGAAGGTGGTGGATTCTCTTCACAGAGGTTGGGTAGCCATCTATCAGGGATTCTTCAGCTGTGATCCAGCACTGCAGGGAGTTGCAATAGATGACCCTTGGGGTCCCTTTCGATTCTATGATTCTATGTTGAAACCTCTTTGATAATTTCATGCCAGGTTAATCATAAGGAAGAGATCTGGAAAAGCAGCTATTCTGGACCATGGTCAGCATAGATGGCAGCTTCTGCCCCCATGCTAACTTTTCCATTAGTAGCCACAAACATATTATTGCGTGTCGAGGTCCCCAAGACACCCCCCAATAAAACACAATTGACACATGATTTTTAGTTTAAGGTTTTTGGCATAATTTTGGCCACAACTTTATTAAAATCACAAGCAATGTGAGTGGTTGCTTAGGCATTGGTTGTGACTATCTGACCCCGCACGGGGACAGACTGACATTCGCATGCCCGTGACGTCAGAAAGGGAAATCATTTTGGGGAGAGAGATGGGACTGGGTACCATGCCTCACCTCTCCCCAAATGCCCTAGCCCCTTGACAGGGGTTCAGACAAAAGCATGATGAGCCCCTGGGTTCCTTCAATGGAAAACCCTTGCAGCAGCAGCATTTTGGAGGGGCAGGCACAGCCAATCCATACCCCTCCACCAACCAATTCCTAAACCAATGCCTAACCACAACCTTACAAGTTGTGACGATTTGCTACTCAGTAGGCAAAAACCAAATGGCACCAGCCAATGAGCCAAATGGACAAAATTCCTACTGGGCCCCTGCCCCCAAAGCAGACGACCCCGTGACAGGCATAGGAAGGTCAAGCAAACAACCTGAAAATAGGGAGGTAGGGCGGGTGATCCGATGCACCCAGCGAAAAGAGGAAGCTCAACGCTGCGTGCAGGGTATTTAAAGGCTATGGCTGTCAATCACGAAATGGCAACATTTAAATCTCCCCAGCAACAGGAAGCTCAATGATAATGGTGGCCAAATTCTTCCCCCCCCCCATCAACAGTGGGTGTCTTGTTCGCCCCCACCACAACATGTGCTCTCCATGAAGGAGAAAACGCTTTGCTTGGAAAATGTGTACTCTTTGCTCCCATTCAGCACTAACACTGATAGAAGTTGAGCACATAGATACTAATCACGTTCCAAAGGCAATCAAATATGTCTAATATCCTCAAACTCTAACTGCTCTGTTTAGAATTCATCCTACCCTATCCCAAAGCCTCAGCTGAAGTTGGTATATATGTTTATTTAATAATCCCAACAACCCTTTGAGGTAGCTGAACTGAGAAATAGTGGAATGACAAATCCATCACTGTCTGTAGTTCTATCTTTGTCTACTGAGCCAACTCTGGAATGAGTGTTAACATGGGAAATGTATTATTATTATTTATTAAATTTCTATGCCGCCCTTCATCTGAAAAACACATGCTGGTTTACAGCATGAAAACACAAAAACACATGCCAAAATAACAAACAAAAACAACACCCCCCAGTTTAAAAGACCACTGATTGTTTAATTAGCCAAACCTGCATATGTAGAGCTGTGTGTCATCAGCATATTGCTGACATCACACTCCTAAACTCTGGATGACCCCACTCAGCGGTTAAATACTCAGAACCCCAAAGAACCCTGTACTGCAGGCTCCATGAGGCCAACAAAGCATCACCCTCTGGAAACAACCATCCAAGTAGGATCAGAACCGTCGCAAAGCAGTGCCACCCACCTCTAACTTGGACAGCCGCTCCAGAAGGATACCATGACAGATGGTATCAAAAGCCACTGAGAAGTTGAGAAGACTTAACAGGAACACATTTCCCGTGGTGGTATTCAATGCTGGTATTCAGTACTCAGAGTAGACCCATTCAAACTAATGACCCTGTTTACCATACCCATTGAATCAATCACCCATCTCCTACTACCCTCCTGAGAAAAACCCCACCCCACCCTCCCATTGTATATAAGGGTCTGGTGACTTCTGTTTCAGTGTATCTGAAGAAGTGTGCATGCACACGAAAGCTTATACCAAGAACAAACTTATTTGGTCTCTAAGGTGCTACTGGACAATTTTTTAAATTTATTTATATATATATATTTTGACTGTGTCAGACCAACACGGCTACCTACCTGAATCTAATGATCCTAAGTTAGCCATGCTTATTAACTTCAATGTGCCTATTCTGAGTAGGAATAGGTGTTATCAAATGACACCTTTAGGGTTTTCCCCCACCTGAAATGGTACAATTATTCATCTTAGCCTGCTTATCTTGTCCGCTTTATTGAGGATGTAAAAAAAGCAGCAACAACTTGTGCTTCACAAAATTTTAGAATGATTTGAAGAAAAGAGTCATTTTAGGAATGAAGGCGTTCTATCTTTGTGAATCAATTGTGGCTTTTAAGACATCCCTCCATACAAATATGTCAAGGTCATCACCCGATTGCACAATTATGTAGAAAAGCTCACCTTTGCTGCTGTGCCTTGGTTTGCATGCAGAATGCTGCCTATTATGATTTCCAGCTTGTTAAAGCTTACCCATAACAGGGTGTGCTTTTCTCACTGTTATTACTGAGCACACATCCCCTGTTTTTCGGCATGATTTGTTCTGTTGCAGTTAACAATGGAGAATTAGATAATTCTTGTGTATTTTCGGAATGTAGCTGGCAGACAGAAAGATGGATCTGTGGCCCAGAGAGGCAGATTCCCCCTGTTTACATTAGGACTGTAATCTGTGCCCTGCAAAAGCAGACGGAAGAAGAATGCAGGGAAAAGATGCCCTTAAGTTGAGAATGGCTCTTCCCAAATATACATGCAGCACTTAGACAAAGATATGGACTCAAGCAGTCATTAAAAGAATATGGAATCTTCAGACAATCCTAACTTCTTGGATTCTTATTCAAGGCTGCAATTACTTTTTAAGATAGCATGCAGATTTCAAGTATTATATTTATGTCACTTCATTTGCATGCTAAATATATGACATTTGCATTTTAACTGAAGCATCTGCGCAGACAAAGATGTATAAGAAAATATGGTCTTGTAGAATTCTTAAACTGCGAAGCATCAGACATGTTACAATTTTAATGGTAAAAATACTCTTAAAAACAAAACAGAAAGCATTAATATTGATTTGATGAATAAAGTGAAATGAACAGGAAGATAAATGGAAGGAGAAAGGCCTGTGGTGTATAAAATTATTAGTCTTTTTAAAAAAACAAAAAGTAGCACAAAGCGACTTACAAAAAAAGAAGAACAACACAATACATTAAAGCCAGCATAAAACTAAAAGAGAGTAGAAGCTAAAAACACATTCATGTTCATAAAAAAGGCAGGACCAAGACATCCCACTCACTGAAGGAGACCACAGATAATTAAAGGCCAAAGGCATGACAGAAAAGAAATTTTTGCCTGGTGCCTAAAGATAGGTAATGATCCCTGGGGAGAGCATATATCTAAAATATGTTTTCCTGACTACTTTGAAATTACATTTGGGTACAATCTTTAAGGAAAAGTGAGTAAAAATAATAGACCAATTTCTGAACAATAATGGTTTTGGGTTGTTGTTTTTTTAACTCACAAAACAGCACAATCTCTTTGTGTTAGAGAAAAACATTACAAATTGTCCTATCAATGGTATATGACTCCACTCACATTGAGCAAAGTTTACACATTCTGTAACAGGCTGGAGCTGTGGACATCAGAATGCAGATATGGAACATACTTGGTAGACCTGTCCAATAATTAAAATCTTGGGAAAGGTAACATAAGTAAGACTATACCATTGGATCCCCCCCAAATTTTGTTAGGGTATTTAGGCCCACAAAACACAAAGTACTAACATGAAATGCAATAGTAGTTGCTTGCATACTTCTTGCACAAAAATGGAAAAATGGGTCACCAACGGTGAAGGAAATGAAGGAAGCAGTGACGAAAATTTGGAAGGTATCAGTGATGGATAAGCATACAGAATTTAGAGAAAAGAAAGAGAAGAAAGTCACCGGCAGTAGCATGGCCAGCGCAAGACACTTTGCTGTCTGAAGCGAAGGACAAGAGGCACCCCTTCCATTGCATGTACAGAAGCTGACTGGAAGCCAGTGCTTCAATTCTGGTGATGGGACAATGCTCTTCACCACTGTAGAGGACGGGCAGCTTGCCTAAGGGATGCAGAGCAGGAATATGTGTGGCACACCGCTCTGTCCTCTAACAGACAATGGCTAGGGGGCTCAAAAGTTGCCTCCTAGTCTCACTCTTCCTAATGGTTGGAGCAGTCCTGAGTGGTGGGTCGTGTCAGGGTCCTAGGAGCTGTTCCAATACTTCCATCTTTTACACGACCGTTAGAAGATATAGGAGCAGGCTCACCCTAACAGACTGCTATGCATGGCGTGCTTTTTTGGGTCACACTAACAAAAATAACAACAACAATGGGATGAATCAAGCATGATATTTACAGGCCACCAGCGTTCTGAAGTACTTTTTAGGGCTAGACCGAGAACCAGGGAGTGCCATGAAATGAGAACTAAAAATAGCCCCTATTCTTATTAAGGTGTGTGTGGAAATACTCCAATATCCATTCAAATGAAATTACTTTGTAGATCTATATGAGAAAGAAGTAAGAACTGGAATAATAGAACAAAGCCAAGGAAGGGATAAAGTTTAGATTTAATATCTTCATCAGTTTCCATGAGGTGTCTCAGGCTGTCAAATCATCTCCATTGGAATTTGCGAAAATCTAGCTAGTTGCCTAGCCTTGAAAATTAGACTTCACAAAAATTGTCTGGTTAGATAACAATCTGAGAATGACCAGAGTGGTGAGTGAGAAGCAAACTGAGAGACAAGTCCTTTTGCTTTTTTCATACTAATTTCTGTGTCTGGAGGTTTTTTGCTATAAAATGTGGCGTGCATTGCGAGCATGCAAGACTTGACATACCTATAAGTCTATGGGGTTTACATTGTTAAGGAAAAATGCTTCATAGTTCTTATTAGCATATCGGCTTTTGGACTGCTGGAAGAATAAAGGTAAGCAAAAGCAGAGATTATGAAAGTTTGCCTGGCAAAGGCAATCACAAGATAGCTACAGAGAGAGTGTCATTAAGAAACCTTCATTAAATATTAACCGTAAGTGTACATTCGCACCTGGATCCGTAGTTTTTACCATGAAATTCAGCTTGTGCTAATGCTCTAGTGGGACCTTGTTGGTACTTAAGCCACAAATAGAGGAGCAGTTTGCACAACCAATGTTAATCTAGTTTGAATTTGTGCAGCAAATTAATGGGAGCATCAGAACAGCCAACGGAGCACAAATGTACCTGTGAGTTGTCCCTCTCAAATGCTCCCAGGAACCATTCAGCAAGATGGGTTATGGCTCCTCTCAGCCTAGTAGAAAGTAGTCTGGATAACAAACATTTTAAGAGATGGACTTGGTTCCTTTTGTGGGGCATTAAATTGCAGAAATGCTATGCTGATTTTACTGTCTCCCAGATGAGTTTGACTGAAGCAGCAAACATCTAGTGATTCCATTAATTTATGAATGAATGCAACTTTTTAAAGGACTAAGACTAAGGGCTGCGTACATAGCCCTAGGCTATCTCTCCTGGAGAAACAGATCCTGAACAAGGAATAACCAGGAAAACAAAACACTTCAGAAGGAAAAGCTGGTATTATTGTATTAATATTTGTCTTTCTCCCTTTCCTATTATTGCCACTATTATGGATGAGTGGGTTAGAGTGGCGCCAAAGAATATCTAAGACTAATTCACAAATGAGTAGCCTGTTAGCTGTTTCCAAGATGGTCTTAGGTGCCATTTCACATGATAGGTTATGCCAAAGCCATAAATCCCTATCCGTGTTTAACGACAACAACTGCCTAACCTTTTAAGTGTGTGTCTGTTTTTAAAGAAGGCAAAACCTATCCTTTTTAAAACTAAGATGACTGTCCCACTTTTAAAATCTGTGCTGTGTGGGCCACTGTATATATATGGGGGGTTTCTTTTCACACCTTTCCGAAAATTGGAGTTTTTAGCCTTCAGATGCAGAAATAAAGGTCTATAACAGAAGCATTAATATCTTTTTTCATATTATACAAGGATATATTTGTTTATTCTGGTAGTCATAGTGGTTTGTTTACACTGTAGCACTATGGTTTGCTTATTGCATTTATTCTATTGAGTTCAATGTTTTGTAAGCCACTTTAAGCATTATTTGAGGGGAAGGCTGGAATATATAGACATTTTTAAAACACTGGATTTCTCTCATTTGGCTTTTCTTTTTACTTAAATTATGATGGAGCACTGCTTTGCTGGAGAAGAGAGGCTCCTAGCTCCTAATCTTACATCACTTGATTACAGAATATAAGAACTGGGCAATGAAAATTGCCTCCATGCTATCCAGTTTTGAAGTGATCTTATGATCACGGACTGTCAAAAGATACTAATGTCAGAAAGGGAAAAGTACTTTCTAGGCACTTGTGTGTGAGACTGCCGTGCCTATGTTAGTAAACACAACAGACAATGTATAATTCAGTGCTCTGCTTTCTAGAAAGGTTCTATTTTATGGCAGTATGCAGCTATAATCAGGTTGAACCAATCGGTGGTATTGGGCAGGTTATAAGGGAAGGATTAAAATTCCATTTTAAGACGAGCATTTTGAATTTCTCTCTCAATGGATCTTGGATGTAAATTATATTGGAAAGATAGGTATAGGGAGTCAACACATATGTAGTGGACTTTTTTGAGTGTTTAATGTGGGGTTGGTGTTCCTTTGACATCCCCATGCTATCTCACTGTTCACTCTGCCAGGCACCTAAACATTCATTACTGTACATCAGTATCTTGCTAATGCATATGAGATTCTTGCTTGTGAAATAACTTTTTTGATTTGCAAGTGTGTATGTACTGTAAATCTGGGCTTGATAATTAGTTTTGGCCAGTGGGCTGGATCAAGTTGTGGCCAACATTCTGTGGGGCCCATTTGACAGGTGGATAGAGCATGCACCTCTCAGTCATCTGACATCATGTGACACTGAATGGATCTGACTCTGGCCCAAGCTTGCATTCAGCAGAGTCATATAGCACCAAACACAAGCCAGACTTGGAAAGGAACAACTGGGGCACCAGATGAGTGACAAGTGTACTTGGTTGGGGGTGGGAGGGAAAAGCCTCACGGGCTAAATTAGGAACCCTGGTGGATGTAATTTTGCCAATGGGGCAGAGGTTTCCACCTGTGATGTAAAAGAATGAATGCAATTGCATGGAGGCGTAGTGCTTGATGCTTCCAGTGCTTTGTTTAACGTGTCTTTGCAGCCACTTTAGAGGACACCATCTGCAGGTTGACACCCCTCCCCCTTTGCCAAGAGAGAAGAAAAGATTATGATTTCACTGTGAAAGGTGAAATACCAATCTTTGCATTGAAAAATGAACCCCATCCCTTCCAAGCAATCCATGCCAATGTGTAACATTGTTGGGCTATATACCAGTGCAACCATATGTACGTAGCCTTCATTTATTGCATATGTGGCTCTGTTTTGATTCTGTTTCCCCAAATATGTCCATTGATTACATCTGTGTTCATGTAAATTGAAAACCTATATGTACACATGCAGATGGTGCAATTTTAAGTAAATGCATATATAGTCAGGCACGTTCAAATTAAATCTACAAATGAACAGTGAGGTTGAAAAATGTGTTTTCTTTCCAAATGCAAATGTTTCAACATTTCAGAATAGAACATACACATATCCCACCAACTCATATATGTTTCACTTAAACTTCCAGGCAGCAAACAGAGGATCCACTCTCTAATACAGCCCTCCGAGGTGCAAAGCAACGGCAAAGCTGATTAAAAATTTGCAGAGGATGAGAGGTCTGGCAACATTGGTATGTTCCTCAGAGCTCGTAATCAAAACATTCCCTTGGTTTTCTTCAGCCACTTACTTCTACTCTGCCCTAAGCCCTTTTAGCCAGCAGATCTAAGGGTTAGGATTCTTCTGTAAATCTTGTTAATATGGATTAATATAGGGTAGCTCTACTTTCAATATACAGTGGTACCTCGGGTTACAAACACCTCGGGTTACAAACACTTCACTTTACAGACTCCGCTAACCCGGAAGTAGTACCTTGGGTTAAGAACTTTACCTCAGGATGAGAACAGAAATCACGTGCCCGCGGCATGGTGGCAGTGGGAGGCCCCATTAGCTAAAGTGGTACCTCAGGTTAAGAATGGTTTCAGGTTAAGAACGGACCTCCGGAACGAATTAAGTTCGTAACCAGAGCTACCACTGTATGTCCTGTTATTTCTTAATCTGACTTTGAACAAGAATCCCTGTTCCCTCATGTGTATATATAACATCATCCAACACCTCCATTACATCTGAGGAACTAGATCTTTCCTGCATAAAGTCTTGCCACAATAACCACTGTAGTCCTATTTTCCATAAATTTTCGAACGTCCCCTTAAAGCCTGTGTCTATTGACATGTCTTATATCAGTAAGTTAATTAACATGTTTTTTTCTTTTGTCTGTCATGAGGTCAAATCAAAATGAGAAGTAGAATTTGCAATTGGATCCATAATGCAATGCAAACTAAATAAACCCAACAACAATAACAACCATCATTTCTTGCCCACACTCTGGTATCCCTTTAGGTAAGAAGCATTTTCTGGGAGAGCATGTAGCACCCAGCAGTGGTTGACCAATATGATTAAGAAAGGACAACAACAATTTTTTAAAAGACTTACCCACCACCATCCTGCCCCATTTGTCCAAATAATGTATGGCCTAGCTTTTGTTTGTTCACAGGAAGCCCAATATTATACAAGTTTGAAAGCGTTATAAGGACATAGTTGCCCGTCAAATCCATTGCATATACACTGCTGGTTTTATTACCATTTTTGTCATCATTTTGGTTTGTATTTAGATTATTCTTGGAATATACAAGAAAAATAGGTATCTGTTTTTCTGTCCTTTAAAAATAGCTGCTCGCCAAAAATTGAGCATAGCCTTATTGTACATTTAAAAATAAATAAATCAGAAATTAAGAACACTGAGGTTTGGCAGATGTTGACTAATCTGTAGAAAATACTTCTCAAAATCTGGGTGAATGGATCAATAATATGAGTGTTTAATCAGGCAACCTAGCAAAGCATATTGGGAGCAGGGACAGGTAAATACTACAGGGAAGTAGTACCATCAGTCTAAATTGGTGCCCCCCATTCCTGTGGAATACAGAGCTGCGTATTAAGTTGGAATTGGCCCTAAACCTAAGGTTTGGATGCAATGTTTTCTCATATTTGGAGCTGCCAGATGTTTTATCTTTCCATGGCATCTTTTCCTGCTTCCTCCCCCCTCCCACCCCTTTTCATAAAGGGAGATGAGATGTGAAATGCCTAATATGTAATCAGCCTTTAGGAAACTCTTTATGCATTTCATTTTTGCTCATGTATATAATTTTTTACATGCTAAGTCCCTTGTGTTTTGTTTGAGGGTTGCCTTATCTATTGTCAGCCAATAATGCATTGAAAGATTCCTCACAATGATATGTGCACTGGCATATTATCTTGTTGAACTATTCAATTAAATATGATAATGTTGAACACACTGACATAGTTAAACACTCAGGTGAATGAGCAATTCACTGTGAAGTGTAGAAATATTTAACGTCATCTGCATGCCTCTGAGAAATCTATTTTTTTAAACAACACTTCAGGATTCAGAAAGAGATTTCTGCATGCAAACACAAAGCTACCGCCGTGATAGTCCCGTAGTTCAACACTCTTTAAAACACCACACACACACACACACACACACACACACACACACAAGCCTGTGAAGTATGACTTTAGTTGCTTGTGCCTGTGAGGCCAGGTAAGTCATTGTCCTGTGATGGTAGCAGATGTTCCTGGGTAGATGGAGCCTTGTCCTCTCCTGTCACAGTTCAGGGCTCACAGGGAAAGCTGACTGCCGCAGAGATATGTTTCAGTAGGGCAGAGTCATGACAGGCAAGGCAGGCTCTGTCAGGATTCTGGAAGGCACTGGCTGGAATATTGTCATTCAGGAAAGTTGTCCCAGTAAGGTGCAGTGGCCTTCTGAAGGCTGACCAGTCAAATCCTGCTATTGATCCTCTGTTTTTGTTCTCAAAGGGCTGTTGGCCAGTTCCACAGTAACTGGCTACAACAGTGTAGGGCAGGGGTCAGCAAATTTTTTAGCAGAGGGCCAGTCCACTGTCCCTCAGACCTCGTGGGGGGCAGACTATATATTTTTTGGGGGGGGGGAATGAACAAATTCCTATGCCCCACAAATAACCTAGAAATGCATTTTAAATAAAAGCGCACATTCTACTCATGTAAAAACACCAGGCAGGCCCCACAAATAACCCAGAGATGCATTTGAAATAAAAGGGCACATTCTACTTATGTAAAAACAAGCTGATTCCTGGACCATCTGTGGGCCGGATTTAGAAGGCGATTGGGCCAGATCCGGCCCCCGGGCCTTAGTTTGCCTACCCATGGTGTAGGGCTTGTGAGGACTGCCCTGTGAGTGTGGGCTCCAAGTGTGAAGAGTCCTGCAGAGCCACCTCTTCTAGAATGGAGAGTCTTGGAGTAAAGGACCGATAACTTCTCAAGTCATACTTCCTCCCCCTCCATGTCATCTTCCAAGCCCATGGGGTGGTTGAGGTGAAATAATATTACTGCACCATGATTGTTTTGACTGGCTACTTTATTCCACTCTTCAGGCTTCCAGTATCAATGAGAAGAAGACAATCCCTGCCCTCAGGCTCGGAATCAGGAAACATACAAAAGGCAAAGGAAATGGAGGAGGGAAAGTAAGTCATGGCACTCATTTTTACATGACACCTGGTACCAAAGGCAACAGAGCTTAATCTCCCTCTCCATCCCATTCCCTTGGTTGATGCTTGCTTTGAAGGGTGAGGCAAATCAAAGCGTGAGTTGTGATATACTTTGTTTCACAACATATCACGAGGCAGTGAAGAGGATGCACCATGATGCAGCATTTGGATCTCCAGCCACATCTAGTTCCATCCTTACCTTAGCTCTTGTTCACCATATTAAAAAAATGGGCAATGTTTATCTTGTTGCATTTTCTGGAAACTGCCCGAAAATGGATTGTACTTCTGGGACAATGTAGAAACAGAAAAAAATTATGCACTTCCTCCTGATTATCCTGCTGCAGCCCATTATCATTCTACAGCAGTGGTTCTCAACCTGTGGATCCCCAGATGTTGTTGGACTACAACTTTCATCATTCCTAGCCAGCATGACCAGTGGTCAGGGATGATGGGAGTTGTAGTCCAACAACATCTGGGTTGAGAACCACTGTTCTACAGGGATGAGCTCTCCTTTTATATTAACTGGAATTCACAAAATAAGGATGCATCACGAACTGCTGTGCTTCCTCTGTCAGCACTTCCCAGTTGAGTTTGAAACCACATTCAGAAACAAGCTTTGCTTCCAGTTCTAAGACACAGTCCTTTCCCACTCTTCTGGGTAATCATCACTGCGTTGTTACTGAGTGTCACTGTTATCTGCTTGTCCTCTTCTTGGGCAAGATGCTTGAGCAATCAATGGGGGTGCAACTATAGGCATTCTTAGAATACACGCCTTATCTGAAACCATGTTCTTGTAGAGATTGAAACCTGCCTTGCCAGCTGACTTCAAGGCGCCTTTCAAGTTTGTTTGTTTGTTTGTTTGTTTATGTAATCAATTTACATACTGCTTTTCAATGTCAATCACCCCACAAAAGCTGTTTATGAGCCACATGAAGAGCATACAGCTAATAGAACTTAAGGCCACAAACACCACAAAAATCTAAAAACAAAACAATGTTTCTAAACATTTTTAAAATCCCAGAGGACGTCCCATAGTGTTGGCATTAAAGGGTCATTAATCAACAGTTCTATGATATAAAAAAGGAAGCAAAGTATTAACCAATGCTTGTGTCCAACTGTGATTCAGGTATAGTAGATTAGATAAAATCATGGTAGGTTCAGGTTAGAGTCACCTTCCAGTGATTGGGCTGGAGGAAACATATTTTCAGATTCATCCAGTTTCTCAGCTGTCAGCCTCAGGACAATAGCATAAAAAACCCTCTCTTTCCTACATTTAAAAAATCCATCACAGTGAGTCCAGTCTTCCTCTTTTTTGTGTATGTCTGTAGGACTGAAGACGTTCTCTGTTGTTGCCATAATGTAATTCACTTTTTGACCATTTGGCCACGTATTAGCATTTCTCTGACACCTAAGCCCTTTCCCCCACTCCATATTCAACAACTTGAGTTCACTACAATCTTTTTTTGTAGCACAAACCCTGGAAGGAACTTGGGGCTAAGCATTTGCTCCTGTTATAAGCTGAAGGTTATGCTAAAGCACATAATATGCTGAAATCATTCATTCTGCGTATGACCTCTGCATAAAGTAAGATACAGAAAGGTTCCTCATAAATACATGCTGAAGAGAGAAAATAAAGTTGCAAACAACCCTTGGGACAGGAGGACTTCTTGACGGAGGAGGAGGGGGAAATCAACAACCCAGAGCATACAGGAGATTGCATAAGCGAAAAGTATTCTGACAGTAGTGCTGTCAAAAAATGCTGTTTGCTAAGTTTTTTTAATACAAAAACTATATCTTATGTACTTTGGACAAAAAAATCAATGCAACAAATCTCTCTCTTCTCCACAAATGAATACATTTGATAAAACCAGACATTTCAGTAAGGCTTTTGACAAAGCCCCCCATGATTTTCCTGTGGAGAAGCTGGTAAAATGTGGGCAGGATTAGGTTATTGTTAGGTGGGTTTGTGGTTGGTTGACTGGCCCAGTCCAACGGGTGCTCATTATTGGTTCCCTAGCATCCTGGAAAAGTGACAAGTTGGGTGCTATAGGGTTCTGTCCCAGGCCTGTTGTTGTTCAATATCTTTATAGAAGACTTGGATGAAGGAATTGAGGGCATGCTCATCAAATTTGCAGATGACACCAAACAGGGAGAGGTAGCTAGTGCTTCAGAAGACAGAAGTGGAATTCAAAATTACCTTAACAGATTGGAGAACTGAGCCAAAACTAACAAAATAAATTTCAATAGGGACAAATGCAAGGTTCTACACTTAGGCAGGAATAACCAGCAGCACAAATATAAGATGGGGGCCAACAGGCTTGCGAGTAATACATGGGGAAAGGATCTAGGGGACTTAGTAGACCACAAGCTTAACAGCAGTCAACAGTGTGATGCAGCAGGAAGTAAAGCTAATGCAGAAATCTAGTGTCCAAATCAAGGGATGTTATAGTCTGCCTTGGTCAGACTACATGTGGAATGCTGTGTCCAATTATGTGTGCCACAATTTCAGAAGAACATTGACAAGCTGGAATGTGCAGTGGATGGTGACCAAGATGATCAAGAGCCTGGAAACCAAGCCTTATGAGAAATGTTTGAGGGAGTTCAGTATGTTTAGCCTGGAAAAGAGGAGACTAAGAGGAGATATAATAGTCATCTTCCGATATCTAAAGGGCTGTCACATGGATGATGAAGCAAGCTTTTTTTCTCATGCTCTGGAGAGTAGGGTCTGAACCAATGGCTTCAAGTTACAAGGAGATTCTAGCTAAACATTAGGGAGAACTTTGTGATGGTAAGACCTGTTTGACAGTGGAACGGACTCCCTCAGAAAGTGGTTACTTGGAGGTTTATAAGCAGAATTTGGATGACCATCTGTCCTGGATGCTTTAGCTGAGATTCCCGTATTTCAGGAAGTTGGAGTAGATGACCCTCGGGGTCCCTTCCAACTCTACAGTTCTGATTCTGTTATGTAAAATTTGTGGTGCATCTACACACAATTATGATAACAAATATGCAGTGCATTCATGTGGATGTCTGCTTAGAAGTAAGCCCCACTGAGTTCAGACAAGTGAGTAAATGGTTGCAGCCATACAGAGACAACTAGCAAATGGTCAAATCCTATGCATAGTTATTCAGAAGTAAGTGAAGTCTCACTGATGTCAGTACAGTGGTACCTCGGGTTACATACACTTCAGGTTACATACGCTTCAGGTTACAGACTCCGCTAACCCAGAAATAGTGCTTCAGGTTAAGAACTTTGCTTCAGGATAAGAACAGAAATCGTGCTCCGGCGGCGCAGCGGCAGCAGGAGGCCCCATTATCTAAAGTGGTGCTTCAGGTTAAGAACAGTTTCAGGTTAAGAACGGACCTCCGAAATGAATTAAGTACTTAACCCTAGGTACCACTGTAAATGTGTATAGAATGTTATGCATGCTTACCTAGAAGCAAGCCTCACTGAACACTGAATTCAAGGTCAACCTAAAATGATAGTTCTGTCAGCACAAGTCTTTCTGCTTGCTAGATCATGTCTCTTGACACCCTTCACCATGTTCTGTGGGTTTTTCTAACCCTCCCAAACAGGCTTAGGGAAAGTGCAGGGGTCATGTGGGGGGGAGAAGAAAGGCGAAAGTCCTGTTGTATTAGCCGGATTGTTGCACTGGATTATGCTAGCACAAGTTGAATCTGGCCCAGAAATACTTATTTCTGAGTAATGGGATGGCTTTGCATAACAATAAATAATTCCACATATGAATGGATGGGTCTTGCTTTGACCAAGGCTCTCTTGCCCCCTTGATTTTTGGAAGTCTTAATCTCTGAGGAAGTAGTAGAATCTAATTCACACATTTTGTTTTTAAAAACTAGGGCCCTAGTCAACTAAATTGTTGTGCTGGCAGAGGACAATGCAAAGACTTACCATACATCAATGGGACTTTCTTCTCTCCCCGACCCTGTGCCCACTCAATTTGCTCCAGAGGGTTAGGAGAACCCTTAGAACAATATGTGGAGGGGGGGGAAGATGGGAGATTTTTCCATTGGCAAGCAAAAATGCCTGTGCTGAGGGAATGATCTCTGTAGTGCTGTGTTGACTGCAAACCCTAGTCACATTCAGTTATTCATTTTGAATGTGTTTTTGGAAATTCCAAATTAGTTCAGCATTTAATTACAGTAACTATTTATTTGCCTTAATGTGGGCAAAGAAGTCCAAACTAATACAGGAGGATTGCCAGTCCTAGAGATTTTTGCTTTCTCTTCACTCTATCATTTTCTGTAATGGCTTCTTAAGAAATATGGTTTGTCCAAATCTCTGTATACATGCTAAGCTGCCTAATACTTAGGCTGCATTCAAACAGCAGTTTATTCCATTTCCCTGACATTTCCCTGACTGTTAATTCCTTCATTATATTTGAGCTTCCACACAACATAAAATCCACTTCTAGAAAAATAATGGAATATGACTCATGTTTAGCACTCATTTCCATATTATTTGATCTAGAAAAAAAATCCATTTACAGCCTCCTTAACCTGGAAAATTAAAGGAGTAAAGTGATCAAATTTGGGGCAGTAAACTGGCATACAGTTCTTTCCTGCTGTTTTTGTGGTGGTCTCATGGGAGAACAGAAGCATACATGTGCAGAAAGGATGGGAAGTAGTGACATTGTCCAATTACATTCATTGTTGTGAGACACTATGCCTAGTCATGCAAATGAAATTTAGTGCAACATGCCAGTGGTCCAAAAGCCCCGATTCCATAACCCAACAGGCACTGCAAATGGAACATTAGAAAATGCAACAGAAGCACCAACATTATAACCAGGAAAACTAATGCAATTTTCGTCATGTCTGAATACACCTTGCATCAAACCATTGGTCTACTTAATCCATTATTATCTACACTGACAGGAGCTTCCCCATGGTTTCAGACAGTGAGATCCTTTTCTAGCCATTCTCCCTGAGATCATTGCACTTGGAGATGCCAGGGATTGGACTTGGAATTCATATAATGTGCTTTACAGTATAATTTACAATCCCTACTAACGAAGATATAGCCTCTCTAGGGTTGGAGGTAATGAGGGCAGTCCTCATTGCCCACAAAAGACCCTTCTGGACTTCTGATTTTAATGACCAGAATGAGTTACTTCCCTTCCCTCATCCCCCTGGGATTCTCTTCTGGTTCATGTTCAAAGCAACCAAGGTTGAAATCCTATTCAATCCTTACTATATGGGAGTCGGACCCATGGAAATAATTAATATTTGCAGTGAACTCTCTTTCTTCAGTTCTTGTTCTGCCTTTCTGAACAAGGTTTATGGCTCAGGCACAGATTTGGTTTGACTCTGTGACATAGTTTTTATTTAACAATGTTATTTTTAGAAATGCAAAGATGCTGATATGAATAACTCGTTTAAGGTGTGCAAAATCAGGAAACTTATATACCCTAATGGATGGAATTACATCAGCACAGGCAAGCTTTGCAATTGCAAAGTAATCTTCAGAAGTAATGCAATGATAACTAATTCTTAGCAACACATAGAAAATGTTGGTTAGAAATGCAGATATTTTGAGTCACTTCAGAAACAAAACAAAACAACATTGTCCCCTTTCCTATTTGGAATCACTTACTCTCAGAGATGAACACAGCAAACAGCTGTCTTTAGTGAGAAAACCGTTTTATGGCAGATCCTCAAGACATTTGCAATATAGGCAGAACAAGAGTTAAGAGCAACACCTATGCAAATGTACTCTCTCTCCCCCTCTCCCAATTGCCTTTCTTCAGCCTTGGTTCTTGGATAGCTAGATGCAAAATGAGACTGACATGCTGGATACATGGATATCAAGGCTGTGGTTTCCCTAGCAACAGTAACCACATAAAAAGGTCTTAGAACTTTCTCCATTTCTCATGAGACACTTCAGTTATTCACATAAGGTGATGAATGAATATGATTGGCTCAGGAGAAGCAGGACTAATAGAAAAGAGTTATTGAGACTATTTTCTTATAATTTAACAGTCAAATACTGAGAGTAGATCTTATTTGCTTTTAAATTTAATACACAATTGAACACCCATAGACCCCGTGGTGCTCATGATCGGGATCTGAATCCAGTACAGTAGTATCATCTGAAAGGTTTGGGGATTATCCAGAATATTTAGTAGGAAGATGAAAGAAACAGGAGAGATATCTGCTTTTAAAAAAAACAAAACACACACACACATTGGTATGGTTGCACAGGAGGAGATAAGAAGTTTAATAGCATTTGTATTGCAAAGTGTCTTGCACCCATAATGTCTTGTGTTAATTTATTGTGATGGATACAGTTTGGAGGACCAAACTAAGGCCCCCATTTGCATACATGGCAAATGTAACAATATGGATCTCCAAATGTTCTTTATTTATTTTGGCTCAGACTCCATCATTACACTAATCATTCAAAGAGTTACTATGAGGACATTGTAAAATTGTTTTACAATCTTAGCAAAAGCTTCACTTTATTTTGTACATCAGTTAGATATGATATCTAGATCAATATTTTCCATGGAAACATATATATAGTTTCACATGTTGTTTGTCTAACATAGCCTATTCACACATATAAGGTTTCAGTGACCTGTGATGAACATGCATGAGTGAAGCAGGTCAGATGAAGATGAAGAACACTAGAAGGAAAACTGTGTGGAATGTTTAATCTGCAGTCTCAAAGAAATGAAATTACAAGGGCTGCATGCCATTCTTTGAATTTACTAGGTGGAATTTACATATAATATGTGTAAGCAATTACATCCTGACCTATCATGGTCCAGGTGTTTGGATGGCTGAATAAACTATTCAAAGCCTTTCATATATATGATAAAGTTTGGGTTAATTTAAAGTGATTCCCAGTGATGGAGAGAACACTGGGAATTTTGAATACAATGCCCCATTCAACATAAATGCTATAAATGGGGTTCACAAATTTACTCACCAGTGTTAAGCATGTAGGCCCATAT